>NW_023339663.1:3290227-3302852 GCF_004916995.1 Morone saxatilis
ACACACACACACACATATACACTAAAACATACAACACATAATGATAATTATAATAAGGGTTTCCATAGCAGTTTTCTAAACAAAGTAAGAAAGTTTTGTTAGCTACCTGCAGCTAAAGATAGCTATAAAGAAATATTCTTCTCTTGTAGTTCGTATACATTTCTAACTGGAAACCAAACTCACCAAACCTATACTGTATGTGCATTTACCTGTAATTGTTTTCCAGATTTCCAGATAGTTTTTTGTGTCCCTGTGCAAAAAGCAACTTAATCTGCAGTTTACAACACATTGTGGAAAGAAAGTGGAACAAATGAGCTGCTGATTATGTCAAATAACTGTTAAAATACAGTCTTGTAGTGCAAATCAAATCAGATTTTTACCTGTATTTGTGTTATTGTTTAAATCAAATTTCATCCGTTTTTGTAACGACTGTTGGACTGTCTCTCTCTTCACCTTGCCCCTCAGGTCCCTCGTCACTGGATGTCGGAGGACAGTAAGCACGTGCTGATCCAGATCCTGTGGGACAACCTCAAGCTGCACCAGGACCCCATCCAACCTCTCTACATCCTCTGGAACACATACAGTGAGTCAACCTCACTCTCTCTGTGTCTGCATAAAGACCAGTATAAAGACCAGTATAAAGACCAGTATAAAGACCAGTATAAAGACCAGTATAAAGACCAGTATAAAGACCATCAGGCAGTGAATGTGTGGATACAGCAGGAGTAATAATGAGAAAATAATGACAAATGTGTGGTTTTGTTGTCCTTCTTTATTGTGAGTGATTGAGAATAGACTCATATTCTTTCACTTAATTTTATATTAGTTTATGTGTCACTATGTGACTGCAACATTATGTATGTTGTGTATGAGTAATTATAACATTGGTTGTATACATATATGTGTGTGTGTTGTTTTAGAGAGGTCAGGGGATGATGTGACAAAACCCTCTCTATGAACAGGTTATGAAACAGGCTTAGTGGATAAATCATGACGTACGTGAGGCAAGTTCTGTTCTAGAGTAATCACACGCGACTGGAGGATCAGCGCTACCTGCTGTTTATCCTGATGTGCACAACTCCTAATATTAAAATAACAGTAGTGGACGGAAACAAGCAATAATTGTCATTTTGTTTCTGCAGATATTTGGAAATTTGTTTAAAATTTGCACAAAATTTGAATTTAAACTTGACTAATGAAGACAAATACGCAGGAACTCCACCATTACAATAATTAAAAACCACTGTTAGATAAGAAAGTATGAGTGTTTACATCAAGTGTAAACCTTTTGTTACCCATTGGTGCGTGGAGTAACGCTTTGAAGCCTCAAGCCTGCATTATCGCCACCGCCATGTGGTGACAGGTTCGACTCATCCGTAGCAGGAAATGATAAAAACATCAGATATGCGTGGAGCGAGATCTGATGGATGAGGAGACTGAAACATTCCTCAAAAACAAATACATGTAACATTGTTCTCCACTGTTCAAGCTCTTTGAATGATGTCTGAAGGAGGCGCGGAGCCAGCCATCTAATCCTTGTGCTAACAGGCTCTGTCTGCTCTCTGTCTTCCAGGGCTTAATTGTACTCTGTTGTTAGAGAGTGAGTGTTCGTCTCTGCTGCAGACTCCCACAGATGAGTCGTGTTGTTTGTGTCCCGTGACTGTCTGAGGCCCGCTGTCCCCCTCTTTTGTGTTTTACTTTGCTTGATGCATTGCAGTGTCGTCTGTGGAAAGTCTGAAAACTCTTCATGGTTTCAGTGTCTCTGTGCGGTTTTCACACTGTTAACATGGAACGTGTTTGTCTCAAATACAGCCCCGCTCTGTATTTGAATGTGTTTCTCCGCTCGCTGACTGTTTCTTTTGTTTTTTTTTAATTCAGCAACTTTATAAGATGGACATTGTTGTCGTACTTAAAGGGCTGGGTACTGAATAGCAGCCACATCCTGCTGGTGCTCCTTAACTATCCATCATCTTTCAGTCACCAGGGATACAAATAGAAATACAATGTGGAACTATTAATATTAATAAGAATACAACTCACAATATCTCATTAACCTACTAAGGCTCATAGATCCACTAAGTTTATGTGTAAAGTTCTTATTAATTCATACTAACAATTGCTATTTACTAAATCAGGTTGCACCATTAAACTCAAGAAATGTTTTGATGTGTAGATTTCTTAAGGAACATCTGTATCAAAAACATTTGTTGATATAATGTATGTTTGTTTTATTTATTTCTGCATATGTGAAAATGTGTTTCAGTGTATGCATTAAAATGAGTGGGAAATATCTTATAACTAACGTATTGGTATATTTTAGGTGGATTTTGTGAAATCTAATTATTAAATAGTCAGATAATTATTGTTTTAGTTTATTTTTTATATTTATTCTTTACTTTAATAAAACTAAAATCTTATTTTATTTCATTTTATAAAATTGTTATCATAAAATAATAAAACTATCCATAAGTTAATGTTAAAACCTGTATAAAGTGGGAAACAGTATTATTTATACCTCACACTCTACTTCTAATTAGTGTATTTTACCAGTACTGGTTCTTTATTCCCCAGTACAGATACCCAGCCCCCCCAAGTACTTTTCATCTGAGTGGAAACCTGTTTGATGATTAAACCATCCTCATTTTCTATTACTGTTTTATGTCTTAAGCACTAATATAACGACTCCAGAGCTGAACTGTGTGTGTGTGTGTGTGTATTTTGGTAGACGTCGGTTACCCTCTGTCCCGACCGGTCTCGGAGGAGGAGAAGCCGTTCAGCGAGGAGTTACTGCAGAGCGTGGTGAAGAGCATCCAGAGGAACGACGTCAGCCGGCCGATGGCTCAGCTGCTGCAGCTGCTGGGCCAGACGCTCGGGGTCAAAAGGCAAAGGTCAGCACTGACATGTCGTATCAGGATTATTTCCTTTATTCAGCTGCAGAGTGGTCGCCGTTATGTAGAGGTTCTTCCACGTGTGTCGGCTCACATCAGTCAGTGTGTGTTTACTTAACCCCAAAACCCACCGGGCAGAGCTTTATCTGCTGCTTTAAACCTCACCGAGAGCGCTTCAGAAGCAGAGCGCCTTCAGAGCATGTTGACATCCCGGCGTTGTTAACTCGTAGATCCTTAAAAAGGATAAAAAATATGTGTTTCTCCGCTTCAAATAACCTGCCTCTGACTGATTACTTTTGGCCTTGGTGTCATAATGTTGATCTAATGTGAAATTTGATCTGGAGTCTGCATACGGTATTTTATTTTGAAAATTGACCAGATTTTCTATGTTTATGTGTCTGACTTCCTGTGATCTGCTCTGTTGCGTCATTATTCAAAAAATTTGAAGTACCTTTACTTTACTTTTTACCCCACTACACTCTTTTGATATATTTAGTTACTAGATACCCTACAGATTCTTACAAACATAACAAATGATTATAGATTCAGCTACAGAACAGTATATAAAGTAATTAAAATGATACATACATTAATCTATCAGTGATTATCATCCAATAATATACATTATTCTGAAATGAGCCATTCTGCATGAGTATAAATAAATAAATATAAATGTAATAATAATAATAATAGATTTAACATATGTTGTTATTTTGTTGTATTGAGTAAAAACATAAATTTAATTTCTGTTCAGAGAGGAAAGATGATGATGAAAATGTTTGAATTAGTTTTGACCTCCACTCTCTCTTGCTCCTCAGGAGTTTGTACAGGGACATCCTCTTCCTCTCCCTCGTGGCTCTGGGAAAAGATAACATTGATATTGGTGAGTCACACTTATTGTTAAAATTAATTCATATTAATTATTTTATTGATCACATGGTATATATGTTTTTATAATTTTACATCAGCTCAAGGGTTTCATTTTTGTTGACTTCTGAGATAAAAATGGAAATATTCTATAAGTTGCTAATAATTTAAGAATTTCATTTAAAACCTGCATTCACTGATTTTTGTAAGCATATAAGAAGTAAACACGTTGACATACAGTTTATTTACCCATCCAGCGGTTATGAAGCATTTGTGTGAATGCAAGTCCAATATTCACGCTACTTTTAGCTGTTTTTGAACTTCTGAAGGGAAATATTTGCCTCTTTAGCTCCTAAATGCTCCACTATGTTCACCAGCTAGCCACTAACGTCGTTGTTTGGTTGCTGAGAAGAAAATGTACTGTGGACTTTTTTGGAGCTTTTGGGCAGAAACAGCTGCCTGTTGCAAAAGGAAAGACCAATACAATGAGCGAAAAGACACTAAAATGCTAGAGAGCTGAGGGGAAATTGCAGAATTAGTCATTTGGTCTATTGACGATAGAAAAACATTGATTAGAAACTGTAAAAACTGAGAAAAAGACCTCTCTTCTTCCCTCAGACGCCTTTGATCGCGAGTACAAGCTGGCGTACGACCGCCTCGTGCCGAGCCTGGTGAAGCTGACCCATAACTGTGACCGTCCTCCAAGCACGGGGGTGATGGAGTGCCGCAGGACGTTTGGAGAGCCTTACCTGTGAAACGCTCACCTTCACATACCTGGAGTAACTGTCACCACACACGTCATATTGCTTTAAGACAAGCTCAGGAAACCTGTTGGAAGACTGTGAATGTGCACTACGGTAACATTTGGAGGAGAGAAAAAAAAAAAAAGGTACAGTTGACGGTGGTCAGCGATATTGTAGCCCATAACAACAACAAAGTTTTACAGACTTTATCTCAGCTAAGTGAAGATGGAATCACACTCACATCACTCATAAACACAACTTCATCCAGTGTTGTTGAGTGACGCTCACCTGGTGTCTCTGGAAACCCTGTGAACAATTATACAAATATTCTGTAAATACACCGCAATTAGAGGATTTTTTTTAAAATGCAACATTTATTTTGTATAGTCATACAGCATATGAAGACTAATACTAGCAATATTTTAACTTGAACTCTATTTATACAAAGTAAGCTTTATTTATTGTAGTGTCTTGTCCCGTGGTCGCTGTTGTCTCGCGGTTTAAACCAGAACCAGAAGTCCTGAACGCTCGCTGCTCGTTTCCAGCAGACTGGAAGAGATGTTGCAGTACGGATTTAGTGTCTGTTGTAAGTGATGACTAAGTGTTTCTGTGCTGTATGAGTTGGGGCATCACAAAAAACGATATTTAAATTAGAGCTGCAAGGATTAGTCGATACTCGTTATTCAACTGGCTTTAGCTTCTTAAATGTGAGGATTTGCTGTTTTTTGTCAGTATGATTGAATAATTGATTATTTACAGATTTCTGACAAAACAAGTAGATTTTCTCATTAACATTTCACAGATAAAACATTTAAAAAGGACCAGTGTGAAAGATTTAGTGGCATCTAGTGGCGAAGTTGCAGATTGCAGCTAACTGAACACCCCTCGTGTCTGTGTTTGACCACCTGGGAATGAAATATGCTGTGAAATGTGTAGGAGAAAACATGCACAGTTTGTCCCTTCGGGGCTACTGTAAAAACATGATGTAGAAATAAACGTCTCATTCTAAGGTAACAAAAACACAACAATTCTCATTCAGGTGATTATACACTAATAAAAACACACCTATGAATATTATATTGCCAATTCTGACAATCAGATCCTCTAAATGTTACCCACGGACCTTTTTATTAATCAATAAGGAAAATAATCAGCCCTAATTTAAATGTTTAAAAACCACTGTTTAAGCTGCCTTTAATGTTAGTCCACTATCTGAACATAAGTGTCCGCTGTGCTGCCACAACCAGTTACAATAGCGCTTTACATTTCATTTTAAGTTAGTTTACCAAACATTTATTTGCTATCATATGTTTTCTGCACCAGTTCATTAATGAAGCAAACGTCAGTGTTACTTTTGGTGGTCGACTGCTGGGATGAAGGGAAGCCGGCTGACAAACACACACACTTGTGATTATAAAGATGTAGTTTACGTGAATTTCTTTGGTTTTATGAGTTGAAAGATGAACTTAAGGTCGGGAGAAAACTCAATACAGTACGAACGGTTTGTCCTAAATATACAAAAGCTGTTCTAAAATAAATACAAATGAGATTCCAGCACTTTTCTGATAAATACTGTCAGGTAATTTAACATGTTTTGGCAGCCATGTTGGTTTAATTCACAAAAACTGCTTGCATTTCATAAAGGAATATGTATGCATGTATATGTATGAATATGTTTTTGCCATCATTTCTGTCAGTATATCATTGTACTCACCAAAAAGAAATAGCTGACACCGCTACGATGAAGTCAGACGGGTCAGAAGATGAATGTGTTTATCCAGATTATCTAAAATAAAACCTTTATTTGGAGGTAAAACATGATTTATTGGTAATAATCATCCATCACAGAGGAAAACTGTGCAGGAAAATGTTCTCAGAAAACAAAGCTTTACCTAGGCTGTCACTAATTATTCAGATAAACATGTAAATGTCTGTTTATGCTTTTGTTTTAACATCTGTGGTACAAAGAGTTAAATCTGCCTCTGTGACTGTAATGAACGACTTCAATCTCAGATCAAATGAAGGGTACAAACTCTTAATTATTTTTAGGTGGCTTCTATAATTTCTCTGAGGGGCATTTCTGAGACTTTATGATTGTTATTGTGTTGTTTTTATCAGATATCTGTGGATACACATTTGGATGTTCTGTAAAAAGCCCAGAGGGCAGCAGAGGAAGAGAAAATGCTTTAAATCTCCTCCGAGGTAACATCCGGTGTATGAAAGTCATATACCGGTTTTATCTCTGCCATTTAAATTAAAACCAAAAAGGGATTTCAGTGCCCACAGGAAATACTAATGATGCAGTAACAGACGGAGGATTGTGTATTTTCAGCACTTTTCAACAAGTTTTTTGAAAAATATGAATTTTTTTTTTTTGTTGTTGATATTTACACATACAAAATCTGTCTACTTCTGCATTTTTTTTTGCACATATTTGTCGCGGGTTATTTGAAGTTTTGACGACCGTATGAGATTCTGACCAAATAGATTCTGGATACAACTGGATGAGAACTGTAATTACTCATTGTTTTCGTGTGTGTGTGTGTTAAATCAAAAATGATGGCTGACACGATGGTTGAAGGAGGACCCTAAACTCATGACGGTCTCATGAACAGCAACCATGGGTGCGAGTCGTGGTCATTAAGTTGCACTTTGCTCCTAAAAAAAATAATACTCGAGCCGGCGTGGAAGAGGACGCATCGACTATGACGTCAGCGGCTGGAAGAAGCTGCCATTCATCTGTGGATTTCTGTTAAAAAGTTGTACAAATGAATGATTTTGCAGAATCTGGGGGCCATGTACATTTTAACTCGCCCTTTGTAGAAATGACATTTTATAACAGTTTATTCACACGTGAAGGTTCTGTACAGTGACCAGATCTACAGGACTGTTTAACTGTAAATAAAAATCACTTACACTCTCGTTGCTGGCGTTTTTATTCTCTTTATAAGAGTACTAACCAATGCAGTTGGGTTTAATAGCCAGACTAGAGTTATGGTTCTTGGCTACGTCTCTGTTGCTCTGTGCTTTAATAACAGTTGAGCAAGTCTTCGTCAGAACAGAACTTCTGTCGACTTCCTCCTTTCCTGTATGTGATTTTTTTTCTCCCAGGATGGCGAATGCTTGACCCTAACCAGTCTTAACTCCTCATACCTAAATCCAACGATGGATGGATGGATGGATGGATGGATGTTTGCTACGTGCTAGCCTTGTCTATGCTGAAAATACAAACAAATTTCGACGTAGCATATTATATATGGATTGTTGAATTTTAAATTAGTACTGTGAACATGCAAGAGGCATTTTTGTAGCTACTTTCTTATTAACGATAATTAATTGTAGCACTAACATTCCAGGAAATGTACCAACACACCCACAAAAAGCAGTGAAAAGGGCGCCCGGTGAGCTCAGTGGGTAGAGCTGGCGACCCATGTACCGAGGCTGAGTCCTTGCTGCAGCAGCCCAGGGTTCTAATCCGGCCCTTTGCTGCGTGTCAACCCCTCTCTCTGCCCCCCTTTCCTGTCCATCTTCAGCTTTCACTGTCATAAAGGCAATAAAAGCCCCAAAAAAATACCGTGAAAAAAGAATGCAAGAGAGAAAACATGGTTGTAAACACTGCAAGATTTTAAATATTTTTTTAAAGTATCAACTTAGCAAATGTTTTGCAGAAAGAAACACATTCAGTATTTTTAGATGGTTTTAAATGGAGGAGGCCAAGTTATGCATCTGTAGATTAGCCAGTGTCACACTACTTGTGAAGAACATGTCAGTAGGTCGCTCAAATAGACTCGATAATAATATGACTATTTAATGGACCAATAAAGCCTTTTTAAAGAAACCTGTTTTCTGATGTGAGCACCAAAGTCTCTCTTCCTAATAACACGGCACACAGAGCTCCAGTTCACTGTTAAAAAAATAATTTATTGCAGCATGGAATTTTAATTTGAAATATTGATAGTTTTCCTATCAATAATACATGTTTGCATCCACTTCAATCCAACAAGAGCATTTAACAAGACGGTGACATCTGACAACGGGACACCTCTCAGGTTTATTTCTCACAGCTAATAACACTGATACACATTTACCTGACACACAAACAACCACTGTTTCCCTCCACCACAGTTATGTTGACAAAATGAAATATTTTGTACACAAAAAAAAAGAACATTATTTTCTACACTGAACAAACACTAGTTTGGTTGAATACAGAACAGTGTTTTAGGAATACAGTTGAGAAAATAGTGGACATATAAAACTGAAGTTGCATCCAGTGGTTTTGCTGCACAGTGAAATCTGAACCTCCACTGCTGTAATGGACATAAAGTATTTCATTAATTTACCTATTAAAGTCACCTCAGGTTTCAGAAGCATTACGCTCACAGTGTTAAAAAGGAAAACTCCACCCCAAAACACTTACATGCTCAACTAAAACAGCTAGTGGTGATTAGAGCTGCAACAATTAGCCGATTCGTGGATTAATCTATCTTTGTAAATCACAAACATACGTCACACTGCTAAATTGCAGATTCCTGTACAGCTCTTCACTCATTTATTTAAGCATTCGGCCATATTGCACATATTGTCTCTTTTCCATTTGTATATATTGTCTCTATTTGTATGTTTCTATGTTTAACTGTTGTTCTGCACCAACTTACCAAGGCAAATTCCTTGTATGTATAAACCTGCTTAAAGCAGATTCTGATTAGTTGTTAACTATTAAATCAATCACTAACTACTTTGATAATCAATTAATCACTTTTTTTAAAAGAAAATTTCCAAATTCTCTGATTTCAGCATTAAAATGTGAATATGTTTTGTTTTCTTTTTTCCTCTATGACAGCAAACTAAATATCTTTTGGTTGAAGACAAAATAAGACATTTGAAGACATCACATTGGGCGACAGTGATCAACATTTTCACCATTTTCTGGACAAACAAATAATCGATTAATTGAGGAAATTAGACAGTAAGTTGCAGACCTGGTGGTGATGTAGTGTTTGTTGCATTTCTGACACAACTGTTTTTGCTGTAGATAATTAAGCAGTCACAGCTCACATTATCATTAACAATGGACGTAGTCTCTGTGACGTCAGTCGTTGAGAAGCTCTTTGTCGGCTCTGGTCGTCGCCATCTTGGCAGTCCTGACTCTGCCGGCTCCCATTAAATAAGTAAAAATTAACAAATAAGCAGAGGGTGGAGCTGAGGCGGGCTGAATGAAGCCTGGTTACTGAAAACAGACATCTGTCTTCACTTATGCATAACTTTAAATTATAAAATAAATAATATAGCCCCGGCTAAAGCATACCCTGCTTTATTGTCTATTTTACTCTAAATTACACCTTTATTTACTAAATGAACATCATGCTGTATGGATGGTCAGTGGTAACTAACTTTTTTTGGGGGGGTAACTAATATACTGCCCAACACTGCAATTGAAACATACAAAATGGCGGAAGGTAAGTACAGTGCACTACGTAATAAATGTGGAGTGATTTTGGACACAGATTAAATTCAGTTACAGCACAGTTTTCACAAAGTAGCTGCTGGAAAATGTTCAGACTCTTGAGGGTGGATTTTTCCTTTAACATCACTGCTTGTTTAGTTTTGTGTTTCTACCCTGTGTCTACTGTGTGTCAGGTCAGCCTTTTGACATTAGGCTTGGTTCCTCTACTAACATATCCTACGTACAGTATGTGCAGCAGTGGTGTTCGCTCTCTGCCTCGGGCCCGTACAGCTCAGATGGAAACAGGACAGGTGAGGATGCGATCCTCCAGCATGACGCTGAGGACGAGGAACACAAAGTACAGTGCGAACATGGTGAGGCCCAACATTCGGCTCATCTTCCAGCGACAGGCGGCAATGGAGATGATAACGAAGAGCAGCATGAGGAAGAGCAGCACGATGGCGCAGAACAGGCCGTTGGAGCTGACGGCTACCGGCTCGCCGTTGTGTAAGAGAGTGTAAATGAGCCACGGGACTGGGAGACTAAAACCAAAGAGGACAGTTTCTGTCAGGTTTACATAGTTTCTCACATTTTAGGAATGGGAATATTAGGGGTACAAAAGATCACAAAACTCAAGGTTCAGATCGTATCAAGGTTTGGATTGTTTCATGGTTTTTGGTTTAATAGTTTATCAACACTGCAGAATATGGATAACTGCCATTTAGACAGCAGTGGACGTTCCTCAGGGTTTGATTTTAAGTCCAATACCTTTTTACTTTGTACATGCTTAGGCATAGTTACAGAATAACGTAAAAATATATTTTGTTTTCTATGCAGATGATACTCAGCTGTATCTGGTAGTTAAACCAAATGTCGGTGCTTCGCCTCTTAATGCCATATTTGGCTGAAAGTACAAATAATGTGGTTCAGTAATGTTTTCTTCAACTAAGAAATGACCAAAAAATGTAAAATTATCTTTAAGTTACAGAAAGATTATTGCGGTCACTCACCCGATGGTGATGTCGAAGATGTTACTGCCTACTGAGCTGGACACAGCCATGTCCCCCAGACCTTTCCGGGCCACAATCACACTGGTGATCAGGTCAGGGATGGATGTCCCGGCAGCCAGGATGGTCAGGCCCATGATTTCCTCTGAGATGCCCACAGTCTCACCCACCTGTACACAAGAAAAGAAAGAAAACAGTTTTCTTACACAATGTGTGTTACCACTACAACATAGTATGTAAACTATTAGCCTGTACATAGGTATGTACATGTGTCTCTATTTTCTTTGTACAAAAAAGAATCCAGGGGCTTATTGGTATTTATTTTGAATATTCATACATGAAATAAAATCAGATAGTCCATAGATCGTCTTGTTGTTACTGTGTGTTTGCCAGACAACTATCAGAGACTCCAGAAAGTCCTCCATAAACTACAATGGATTGTTACATGTTGTTACATGTTTACATTTAAACATGTACATTGCAAGATATAACTTAATCCATGACATTTAGAGGTGCTGGTAGGCAGACTATGTTACTCTTTGACAAAACCAGACTAGCGGTTTCCCCCTGTAACCATACCTTATGCTAAGCTAAGCAGCTGCAGCTTCATATTTACCGCTCATACATGAGTGGTATCGATCTTGTTATCTCACATTTGGCAAGAAAGCAAATAAGTCAATATCCCAAAATGTTGAACTTTTCCTTTAAGTGCTGGAGTTGCAATCACAATAATTAACGTAAATTCAACCGATACTTGTGAAATCTGCACAACCTTGCAATTTCATCTGATCACAACTGTTGGCCCCAACTGGCAAAATGGGACAACTACTAGTAATTTTATTTCAACTGGAACAAGTTGCCTCCTATTTTTAAAGAAAAATAATAATCACATAGAATATAATCAATAATAATTAATAATAATAAATAATAATTAATATACAAAATTAACATCTAACTAAACAAGGAAATAATTTTTTAACAAATATAATTTTACAATATTCACCAAAACTACCTAAATACCGTTTCAACAAATATCTGTCGCAATCTTCGAAAAGCCTGCTGCATTTTTTAGGCCTCAACAATCCCCAAAAAACCTGCAAAATCTTGGTCCAACTTGTATGTGATGTGATTGGTAAAACACACCTACAACAATACAAACACTGTTGTAGTGCTTCAATTACTTAACATCACCTTTCACAACACATATCTACTGAGAGAGAATGTTTTCCTAGTTCAGAACTGTCTACAAGTTACTGTCTACGTAAGTGAGTAATTGTTTAAAACACCAGCGTGTAGGATTTAGTGGCATCTTTTTGAAGACCTGGAATTCCATTTTTGCCAATTAGATTCCTTCAAAAATGTTACACTGGACCTTTAAACTATTAGATATGAACCTATCATTTTCATACACTAGTGTCCCAGTGGATGTAAACTTCGAACCAACCTGATGAGCCCACCACACCATCATGTAGGAGAAGACTCCGATCCACAGGATGGAGCCGATAAACGTTATGACAAAATACTTCCTGGAAGCCTGAAAAATACAAAAACACATTTCAGATCTGGTGTTCAGAGAAACTGCTGCAGAACATTATGACGACTTGTAAACATCTGGAATTTGAATCCAGGTGAATCTGAATCTTTCTTATAGATCTTTGATTGATAGATCTTCAC
>NW_023339663.1:3302881-3303048 GCF_004916995.1 Morone saxatilis
GAACGCACAGAGGCTGCGCTCTTAAAATCCTCACCAGGTTGCGGACGTCAGGCAGCGTGAGCCACAGCGGGAACACGATGGGCAGCAGCAACAGATATGTGACCTGCTTGCGTCTGGTTTCAGGCCACTCTAAAGACAGCGGCTCATTCTCCTCCTCCTCTTCTTCT
>NW_023339663.1:3303128-3313907 GCF_004916995.1 Morone saxatilis
TCGTCATCGTCGTCGTCGTCGTCATCATCATCTTCACCCTCACCGGAGTCGCTACTCCCCTCATCACTGTTCTCATCCTTGCGGTCGCCCTCTGAGCCCTCTGATCCCCCCACTGCCGCCTGCAGGAGTGAGAAGAGACAGCGAGAATTTGTTCTGACACAGTGGTACTTTTTCTGTCATACAACAGTAAAATCCCCCAAATATAATCACTATATAAGTAATAATAATCTAAAAATATAATATATAGTAGCAATCACAGGGGACATTTTTCTGCATTGAGTTACATATTACAGTGTGTAACATTTAGGATGTATTGGTAGAAATGGAATATAATATTCATATAGGGACATTTTCATTACCTTAGAAACCTCTTCCATTGACTTTTACCACCATGTCTCTACAGTAGCCCAGAATGGACAAACACTGGCACAAGTGTAGGACCTTTTGTGTAGTTTCTCCTACACACTTAGAACAGGACGGTGAGGCAAGGGGGTTGTAATCTGCAACTACATCATTAGTACTTTTACTTAAAGGCCCAGTGTGTTAGTTTTAGAGGCATTTAGCAGTGTAGTTGCTGATTGCAGCACCCTTGCCACAACCTCCTGTTCCAAGTGTGTAGGAGGAACTGAAAATGCCCTTTCTAGAACCAGCGTTTAGTTTGTCTGTTCTGGGCCACTATAGAAACATGGCAGTAGTAGTCAATGGTGACCAGCAGATAAAAAAACATCTCATTCTAAGATAACAAAAACCCAATAATTTCTATATTCAGGTCATTATACACACACTTATGAATATTATATTCAATTTCTGGCAGCAAATCCTCCTAAATGTTACACACTGGACCTTTAAAGGACAGGTTCGCACTTTTTCAGGTCTGTCAGTCGCCTATAATGGCCATTAAGAGATCCCTTCCTAATGTGATTCTAATATAAAAGAGATGATCAGCAAAATCCACTAAAAAGTTTCTGAGTATTAAAAGTACCCAATGCAAAAAAATGTGCCCTCTGAATGTTAATATTTTATTAGATTACTAAAATAATTGAGAAAATCTCAACTGAAACAGATCTTTGTGGGTAATTTCCTCCAATATTCATCTCTGTGTACCTTTGACTCGTCTGGCTGTTCGGCCATCTTCTCGCTCGTCTCTTCCGTCTTTTGAGGCTGTGAGGTGGACGGCTCGGCTGCAGCGCCCCCTGGTGCACCGGGAGTGGCAGCAGCACTGGCATGCTCAGTGTTTGGCTTCAGATCGCCATCTGGAGAAAGAAGAACACACAGAATTACACACGAAAATACAGTGTATATATCCTCCAGCACAAACACACTGCACTCATCTTTTTCTTCATGTCTGGTTATGTCAAAAAGAATCTCAAGTTGTTTGTATTCGTATAATTTCAAAACAGGAAGTGTCTATTTCACACCGAGATAAAACAAAATCATATTCTTAAGGTTAAGCTGACAAAATGATCATGCTGTGTGGGTCAGTAAGAAGTGCCAGTGGGAGTGATTGTAGTGTTTGGAGATAAACATGGTCTACTAATGGAGGTAGAGGGATTCACACACACACACACACACACACACACACATCTGCATGTTAATCCTCAGGCTGATTGATTCGGGTTCGTTGAGGCCTCTCCAGACTCCCTGCAGCCCCACTTTGCTCTGCACCTCAGACTCTGAAGCACCTCATTACTCCACACTGTGACGCACAAACACACTGACTGAGAGGCCGCTGATTGTGGAGAACAACGTCCTTCAACCCCCAAACTGTCTACGACGATTAATACGCATCCAACCTCCAGCACAGAAACCTCTAAATGAAAAAACGTTACAATTGAATCGGAAGAAAATACCACCAAACAATCAAAATATTAATATTAAAAGGTGGTACAGAACTGTAGTCTCTTACAGATCCCCCCTCCAGACATTTTTAACAACATACACGCAGCGGGAACCCACAACATTCTAGTGGACGGCCTGCTCTACCTCCTGAGCCACAGCCGCCCGCCCGTCCCATTTCGATTTTTCAAGCAAAAATGTCAAACATTTGCTGGTTCCAGCTTCTTAAAATTCATTGTTTCTTTGTCATTTTTATCATCCTAAACAAAGACTCTTTGGCTTTTAGACTGTTTGTTGGACAAAAGACGACATTCAAACTTTGGCCTCTGTGAAATTATGATGTCACAAATCATGTTCATAGGCCCCACCCCTTAAAAATCAGCAGATGAATGTGAAAAACATCCTTCTAGTGTCAAAATCTAAAAAAAAGTAAAACAATTAACCTAAAAACAACTTCTAAAAATGCATCTGTTTTATAAACAGACATTTAAAAAGTAGACATTGTGGTTTTAGAGGCAGTTACATGGTTGTAATCCATATTTTGCTAAATATTAGCATGTTGACTTGAAAACCAAAAACATACGTTAACATGTTAACATTAGCCTCCAGCTTAGGCTGCTCAAGTCCCTACAAATTAGATGTTATAAAGAGTGATTTAACACAAAGACACATTTTATATGAAGAATTCTATCAATAGTATAAATGATGAAATGCTATTTTGACCTGCTGCTTATAAGAAAATGGCTTCCAAAGACAAACCCTTTTTATGAAGGTGAATCTTTTCCACTGCTGACACACAGACAAAACTTTAGATATTTTGTCCCATGAATGGTAAGCTATTTTGTGTTATGTAATGAGGTCTATTTAATTTTGACAGAGCTAGGCTAGCAGTTTCCACCCGCTTCCAGTCTTTGTGCTAAGCTAGGCTAATATCTCTGAGGTATCAGTCTTCTCATCTCAAAGTGGGCTTTTATCAGAATATCAGATCGTACCTTACAACTCACCTTCAGAGCGGCGGTGACGAGACTTGCTCTGTAATTTGCCCGACACCGGGACGTTCAGAGGCTTTATTTTGTTCTTTGCTGCAAATTAAGAGAATAAATCGCTCAAACAACACGAGTCCTCTTTATATCCACTGAGAAAGAATTCGTCAACATGCCTTTGACCTTATATTCACACACTGGACATTTTGTAGAAAGACTGGTAAAGCATAACAAACCTCCATAAAACCTTTCAGAGGATGCTTGAACTGAGCACAGGACCTCCAGGAAGTTGTCATTGCAACAATTAAAAGCAAACTACGTCCAATCACTGCAATGTTGCTGCAAATTTGACCAATCATTGTAGTTTCCTGCCACACGGCACCAAAGTTGCTTCCTTGTTTCTAGTTGTGATGATGCAGGTGTAACTTGTTTTTTTGAGTACTTTTCCCAAGTAAAATGTTCATAAGTTGCCTTTAATCTGTCTATATTTCACATTCATATTGAGAAGGTTGCACTTGTGAATCCATCACAACCAAATCCTCATGGGAGGTTTTTAACCAGATCCAAAGAGACGCAAAAACAGATTCTGTAAGAACGCTTTGATTATTACATAAAGTTTAACAAACAGCCAGTGTGTGAAAAGGGTCAGCGGTCCTCACAACAACACAGAAACAACTGGATGCAACATGCAAACATCCAACACAAACAACCATCCAATATCAAACATAACGACCATTTAAAACCACATCAGAAACACTGCTGGGACAGAAGCACACCGGACCAACAACGAAAACAACGACGACAACGACAACAACGACGACAACAATGACAACAACGTCTCACGTCTTACCTTTCCTCTGTACTGACCCCTCCCCTCTGACATCACCGTTAAAGGATGTCTCTGATTGGCAGAAATAAACAGACTAAATACCAAACTTCAGCCTCCTCTGAGACCTGTGACTTTTCAATCAATTCAATTCAATTTCATGCAGATACAATATGAGATATATGAAATATATGAAATATGTAAAAAATATATGAAATAGGGAAATAGGGCCGTTGTCCCTCTGATGTCCTCCGGCTGCTCCGCCTTAACTCTCTGCTAGTTAGGTGCTCAGAGCACCGGGGGAGTGTTACACTACTAGCTCAGGAGCTTTGAGCTACCGGAGGAGAAGTTTTCAGGCCTGGACAGGGAGGAGCGGTGCGAGCGAGCAATGTAACCGGGCTCAGCCGCTCCTGTGGCTAACGACAGAGGCAAAGACACCACTTGTTGTCGAGAGCTTTGTGAAATAAAACACTGCAGACAGACGACAAGCTGGCCGCCTTCTTGTTGGACGAGCAAGTAATATTAACTGGTTCTTATGTTGTTTCATATATAAAAATCTTGCAAAAATGTTGCTTTAAAAGGTGAATTACTGCCAACTTCTACTGTATGCTGGAATGTGAAGTGCAAAGTGGACACAGAAAAAAAATTAATTAATGGAATTCATTTTAAATATCTCGATATATCAATATATTGAGACACCCTGATTATGAAACGAGAACTTCCTTTTTTAATGCTGTTCGAGGTCAGACGATGAAGCTGGAAAATCCTGTAGTTTAATTATTTTTAATCAAAGTGGTGCAACAGTCTTGCTTTGTGTCAGTTAGCCGACGTTAACTGCTGGGAAACTTTGTCGACGGATGTGTTTTTGGTTTTTAATTACTGACATGTGACATTACATGTGACTGCAAGAAAGAACACGAGAACTACAATCACCACAACACAACACGACAGGAAACAACAGCGAGGCGACAGCTTGTTGTCGCTCTTACCTCGTCTGGCTTTCCTCAGGCGGGGGGTTTTAACGGCCCCTCTAAGTGTCGCCTCTAGGATGGAAACCCACAGCAACAATTTTAACTTCTTATTTTCCATCATCCTGCACCTTGTGACCACTCAAACTGACAGAAATATCAGTAACTAGAGCCACTTCCCTTCAACCTTCGTCTAATTTCTACTTTCTACTTTAACAGACCAACTTCAAACCTGATATTTACTTGAAACTAATGTCTTTTCTTATCTTTAATTATCTTAAAGAACTACTGTCTCACTGTCAACATGTGAATTTAAGCACATTTATGTGGAGTGTAGGTATCTATGATCCATGTTTAATGCGTATGATGGCCCCAAGACAAATTTCTCTGCGGGACAATAAAGGAGATCTTATCTTAGAAGTTCGAGCTGTCCAAAATATCTGGACATGATGTGATATAATAAGATAAGATAGACTTTATTGATCCCACACTGGGGAAATTCACTTGTTACAGCAGCTCCAGATACAACACAGCAGATAAGAACAAAGAAATATGCATTAAATGACAAAATAAAATAGAAAAACACATGATATAATGGAAAAAATAGAATTTGAGTTGTATGTACACAGTTACCTACAGGAGAATCTCTCTAATAAGTCACCATTTATGATATTTGTAACTTTACTCTCTGAAGAAACTAACTCCCTGTTGAATCATTAACAGGTGTTAACAAAGGGTAATAAGCCAACTGCAAAAGTTAATAAGTAATTGTTAATTAAATATGTTATCTTACATTAATTCGAGTCTGCTAACTTCTGTGAATGTTAATAATAAATGAATTCTGGTCCTCATTAAGAGCTGTAATTTTAACGTATAACTGATTTATAAAGCATTATTAGTGCCAAAAACTCTTAAATCATAAAAGGGGAGAAAGTACTTTATTATTTAAAGTGTTGTACTGATAGAGGATGATGATTAATAAAGTTCTCCCTACCAACCACAGGGGCTGACTGTAGAGGCTTTAAGTACAACTTTGACTTTTTACTTGTATATGATGTTTTACAGTTTATACAAATACAGCTGAAACCATCAGTCGATTAATCAATACGTAGATTGACAAATTTTTAATTGGCAACTATTTTCATTATTTTTATCATGTAGAAACATTTCACGGGGCTTTTTCCCCTCTGAATTATTCAGAATAATTTTGAGGTTTGGGACCGTCGGTTTGCTTGGTAATTGTGACGACATTTCCCACTAGTTTCACAATTATTACAAAGCAAACAATCAGTCGATTAATGGAGAAAATAATCAGCAGATTAATCCACAAAGAAAATAGTTCTTCTCCAAACTCCAACAGTAAAATCCTGCTTTTACATGAATGCATGACTCCTAATAATCTAATAACATCATATACAACAGTAGAACAGCCACAGGGGACATTTTTCCTTCATCAAGTACTTTTACTTTTAATACTTGAAGTACTTTAGAGTATTTTTCCTTAAGTAAAAGGTCTGAATGCTTCTACCACCGTCTGTTGCACCACATCTAAATTTATGTAACTGATCAGAAACCTGATTTAGTTATCAGGAAGTTAAATCTCCTCAGGTTCAGGTTTCAGATGCTGACAGTTTACCACAGTAATGAGATACAATCCAGCTGCACAGAGCCGCTCTGGGCTCCGGTCCCTCTGCTCTGCACTCGTTCCACAGAGATAAAGAGCTTGGTCTGCTAGCATGCTGGCTCTTATCCAGCTTTTATTAGCCTGTATTGAAAAGCTGATTAAGGATCAGCGATGGCCGAGTGCTGCGAGAGCGAGGAACAGCGGCCCGGTGAGTTCGAGGACGGGCTGAAGGTCGCCACGGTTCATCGCGCAACCCTGACGTACAGGAAGGAGACAGAGCGGACGGACCTGAGTCACCGGAACATTTAATTGATTAGTTGGTCGACAGAAAATTAATCGAGTGATTCTTTCAGTGATTTTTCAATTAAAAAACACCAAAAATGTACTCAGGTTGGGAAGACTTGATGCTTTTTACTCATATTTGATCATAATAACATTGAGTTACATTAATTTGGAGGACAGTTTTATCTTTTATGTGTGACACACAACCTGATGTAAAAACCTTTTTAGGGGTAGATTTAGTAGTTTGTCTCCTTTTATATTTCTGCAGCCTGCACTTCGAGAACCCGGCTGCAGATCTGAACCTCCGTTGGTTCTGGTTCTGGTTCTTACCTTCTCCCAGAGGGTCCAGCGTGTGGATCATCAGCTGGAAGATGGTGCTCCTCAGCGAGGTGTTGTGGAGGGAGGCCGAGCTGCCGCCTCGCTGCAGGACAGGACGCACCTACGGACAAAGCAGACAGAAATCAGTGGAAAACTGTGAGGGACTAAAGAAGGAAGAGCAA
This sequence comes from Morone saxatilis, assembly GCF_004916995.1. Taxonomy (NCBI): domain Eukaryota; kingdom Metazoa; phylum Chordata; class Actinopteri; family Moronidae; genus Morone; species Morone saxatilis. The sequence goes on from NW_023339663.1 coordinate 3,310,148, forward strand.
GTAAACTGCAGCCAATTAAATCATCTGTGTTCATATCTGCACTTAGAGTAGGCGGGGCTTAGACCAGGAGTGGGCGGGATTCATCAGAAGTTGCTCATTTAAGCCTGAAATTGATCTGGACTGATCAGAAATTGCTATATTTATTAGAAAACTATTTACAGCTTCAGAGCAGTGTTTTTGGAGCAACAGAACTATTTACTTCTTTTTTTTTCAAAAACTAAAGTTACACGGTTTAATCTGATGATCATTGCATATCTTTGGTTAAAAAAAAACAGCATTTAAATCGTTTGCAATCTGCAGTTTTAATTATAAGACCCACTTAAATGGAAAATTACCAACTTCAACACTAAAATAAGTAGAAAAGGAAACTAATGTTTGCATAAACCTTCATTAAAAAGTGACTGTTAGGTGACCTGTTAGCTTTAGCTTGTACAGGCATTAAGTGCATATTTAAGACCTCTTTTACAGGGTTTTCATTTTCATACATGTCAGCTGGAAATAGGGGTGGAAAATAACTTTAAAATCTGGCTAGAAACAAGAAGCCACTTTTGTCTAAATTACTCAGAACTGTGAGGGCAAATCAGCCACCGTTATTTTGATGTATGTGCCGTGTGAGCACAGAAAGCTAACTAGCACAGCAACAATAATTAAAGAGGGGCGGGGCTTAACAGTCAAGATAACAGTCTGTAGACCTGGTTCAATTTACCACCGTTTTAAGACATCAAAAATGCTGCAATAAACTGTAAACAAGAACTTTTAGAGCCTTGGATGTAAAATAACTTACATAATGAAGAAGTTATTTTTCAGTCCAAAGGTGAAAGAATCTCTGGGATTAAATATCTGCCTTTATAAGGAAAACATAACAACTGACTGAATAAATAGAAAATAACTTGTTATTGATTCACCGTCAATGTAACTTTTCATACCCGAAGTCTCGTCCGGTCCTCTTGTGAATCCGATGGCGGTTTGTTGCACTGAGGGCTGCTCGGAGGTGGTTCAGCTTCTTGTTTGGATTTATCTTCAGCTTTTGGTGCAGGAGGAGCAGCGGCAGGAGGAGCAGCGGCAGGAGGAGGTGGAGGAGCTGCTGGAGCTTCACTCTCCTGTAAAGTCAGTCACAGCTTAAATCAGCTAGTTACATGCAGTTTTATTTCATTGAGAAAGAGTGAACAGATTCATACAGTCAGTGACAGATTGCAGACGTATTTACTCAGATTTTTATCTCCAAAAATCAAACATGTTTGATTTATCTGCTCTGGAGCTCCGCCTCAACCAAGATGCTGACTGTGGAGGATGTAATCGCTGGGGGTTGATGGGTGGACGAAAGGCTATACAGTAATCCAATCTACTTGCTATGGAATTAACACTCGTATGGAGTTTCTCGCCATCAGCAAAAGAGCATGTCACGACCCTTAAGCTTTAAAGTAGATCCTGCTTTATTACCTCATCCCGACACCTTCATTATTTCTGTGCTCACTGTATATGGTGCATATTGCTAAACTAATATGGTTCACATTAACACAAACATGGACTTGAGTAGGAAGGAAGATCTGTGTCTCACTCAGTCGCATTTAAAACCTGATCTGTTGTTGATTGGCCACTTTATTGTAAAAACAGACATGCTTACTGGTGGCACTTATGGACGCTTACGTGCACACCGACAGAATATCGTTTTATCTTTTAACCATTTTTTCTTTCTCCTTATGAGACTGGTGCGAGTCTCCCAAGTCAGATTCAACCAAACTCTCCTAGCTGCACAAACCTGATGAACATCACCGCATGATGACACATTTCTTGCACAAAATGCTACATAAGGCAACCCAGTCTGCTCAAATTAAATGCGTAAAAAGAAAACTTTTATGTTGTATTAAAAAGGATCAGTGTGTAGGATTAAGAGTTCATCTATCAGTGAAACTACTGTGGCCACAAAACACAAAAGGCCCTAAAACCAAGTGTTCTGGGCTACTGTAGAAACATGGCGGACTTCGTAGAAGAGGACTCGCTCCCTCTGTAGATTAAAAACAGCTCATTTTCAGGTGATTATACACTAAAGAAAACATACATGTAAATATTATATCCCATTTCTGCCAATAGATCCTCCTGAATGTTACACACTGGAGCTTTAAGGGACGTCAGATTGAACAGGAAAATATGACTACAGCTGTGATAGTAGGTGATGTCAGGAATTTATCAGGTGTTACTATGATAGATATATGTTCCCTCTAGATATTGACTTACATAAAAGGACCCTGAGGAAGCTGCTGGACTGATAAAATTGTCAAGTCAAATCAAATTTTTATTGTTCTCAGTAAACTGGCAAGATGTGATCAGAATATTAATTTTACATTAAACGTACAAGTAGATTTTAAATTGGTTACAAAAACAGTCTCAGTTCAATACCAATACCTCTATATGACCAACATAAACAAACAGGACCATCAGTGAACACACTGGTTGTTCCTATATAGTTATTGTTAACGCCTGCTACTGGGTCAGATTCCCCTTGTAATCAATGAAACGAGGAAACACTACCTGTTTTGTCCACAGGGGACGCCAGTAGCCGCCACTCTGCATCATCACCACGTTTTACACGTAACATGACATGGGATGAATTAATGCTCTGGCATGCAAACCTGTGGAGAAAGGTAGGAGGTCTGGACCGCGAGGGGATTTTGTTCTTAAGAGAAATTTGCTCACAATTCTGTAAAACAGATTTGTTCATAGGAGTGAGTTAATTGTCTCTGCAACATGATCCTTAAAGCCCTGTGTATATTCCTGTAGATTCAACAGGTTATATTCTCTGAACACATTCAGGAGACTAAACACTCAAAAAGTATTGCATTTATGGAAAACTAGATGATTAAAAACGGATTATTGGAATTCCTGGAGGAGGGATTTTTGAATTTCACTGATTCTGGACGCATTAATGTGGCAGCATGCTCTGGGTTGTGACTGAAGGGGCGCACACTGACTGCAGACGTGCTTCAGGCTAATTGCAGAATGTGCTGGTGACACTTGAAATACTGAAACACGGCTCTGCATGTTAATTACAGGCTCAGACATTCACTGCTCTGTCAGCTGCAGAAGGCCGTTTAGTCTGCAGGCGTTCTGCAGAAAATAAGCAGTTTTAAAAAACACATAATTTGCTTCTTTTAAATGAAATGACGGACACACACACACACACACACACACACACACACCCCCCAGGGCTGTGACAAGAAACCAAGTGACATTTGAATCACTTCATCACTGTGACGCGCAATCTGTGACACCTGGAGTCCCTTTCTGTTCAGCACCATCAAAGGATTTTACACAAATACAGACTGTCACCTGCTCAGACCCACAAATCACTGTCCCTCTTTCACTGTATCCGAGCAGACGACAGTCCCAACTGCGAGGAGATGAAAGCATAGAAAATAAATTGCGTATAGATGGAAGTCGGCGTGGGAACAAGTGCTCTGCACAGACATTTGTCTGTATCCAGCTTTTGTTGTGTCTGATTGCTTTGTTTTTTTTTTCCTTTCTGCACAGTGAAATAGTCTAAAATCAACACCTGTTAGAGTTAAAGCAACACTTTCGGTCATTTAGTGCGTCTCTGAATACGTCACTTCCAAGCTCAGTGACGTAAATCTTTAAAATAGGCTCTCACATTCAGTTTAATTTATCAAAAAAGGCGAATTTCCTAAAACAAGGTGCTCAATGAAGTTTTAAACAAACGTTACTCAGAGAGGAGCAAATCGTGCATTTGTTGAGGACTATTTTC
>NW_023339663.1:3314007-3320683 GCF_004916995.1 Morone saxatilis
GATCAGTGTTGGCCAAAGAGCAGAGCTGCAGCCCAACAGCGAGAGTGGAGTGTCATTTTCAGACCTCTTTCCCTCTTCAGTCCTCCCTGTTATCTCTCAGCCCCACTTTTAGGTACATCCATCCATCTTTGTGTGCGTGTGTGTGTGTGTGTTGGGGGGGTGATGGGGATGCAGACAGCCACCTGTTACTATGGCTACATAATCACACGGGCTTTGGCTTCTCACAGAAGAGGAGTCCATTAAAAAAAAAAGACACGTTAAACATGTTTAAACGTTCAGGAAACAGAGGAGGACTTGCCTCAACATAAATCAATTAATTCTCAAATTGTCTCACTTGATTATAATTAGCTTTAGCAACGTGAGCGCGCGCACGGAAAGAACGTGATTTAAAAATATATATATAATAAAATGCGCGCGTGCAGTAAACGATCATTAGTGGGACATTAATTAACCTTCCCGGGAGGAACATTAAGATCTCCCCGTTAATAAAAGCGAGCAGATCTTTGACTGAAAAGGGCGTGTTGAGGTTTAAATTGTGGAGTAATTGAGGCCAGCGCGGATTATATCGCGCAAGGTCGACGCAAAACCTTTAAAATATTCATTCAGCATCTAAAAATAATTAAGAAAGAGACATTAAAATGTGTTTAGAAGCTGTGTGCAGTGAGTGGTGCTGCGGGTCCTACCTGTACCGCCGGCTGCTCGACCCCTCGCCGCTGCGGACCGTCCCTCCAGCTGTGCGTAACGGACGCAGAGATGCTGACTCCGGCTTTTGGGGAGCTACAAGGGCGCACCGCATGTCAGGGCTTGAACGAGGCTCAGCATAATGCTGTTAAGAGGATTAGGAGCCAAACACCTCTCACCTTCCCTTTCACACATAACGCTGTATCAATACACCAACATTCAACCTGTTGTGCTGGTCGCAGCCGCCGGTTTGAGGTGAAACCTCGGAGGCGGCTCTGAGCGCGGAGCCCGCTGGATGGACAATAATTAGACGTTCAGAGGCTGACAGGAGGAGTTTGGTCGGTATTTTGGGTGTGGTCAGGTATAACCTTGTATCAGGAGTGAGGAGAATTGATTTTACTTCCACAAATGAAGAGCAGAACATGCAATGCAAAGTGAAAAATAAAGTGTTTTTTGGGGTTTAACAGAGATATTTTATTGATTCACAGTATAAATGTTTATTTTCAAATGTGAACAAAATGAGTCCAAAAGGTAACGTGTATGATTATTGAGTGTTAAAAACTTTTATTTTTAAATTGCAGGAGGAATTTTAATGTCAATTTTAACATTTTTTTGACAGTTTTGTCACGTGGTTCAGAGTTTGGACTGTAATTAGAGTGAAGATGGATCGATGGATAAATGAACGGTAGAAAGTACAAATTATTCTTAATTGACTAAATGTATAAGATATCTAAAAGTAAGCAATAAGACAATAAATGACATTATCAGAGCTGCTTCCAAAACTTAAACAAAAGGGTTATAAAAATTGAAATATTAAACATTTTACCTTCAGTCTGAGTCGCTGCTCAGCTGATTGATTGGAGCTCTGCTGAGGTTGAAGTTGGGCTGAGAAATTACACGAAATGTCCAAATAAGGGAGGATAAAGACAGAAGTTGTCCCGCCCGAACAGATAGTACAGAACCAGTGCTGGAGAGAGAGAGAGGAGGGAGGAGGGAGGGAACAATCAATCAATCAATCAAACTGTGCACCTACACAGGAGAGGGCCAATCAGCTGAAGTGAAAACACCTGTGTGAGTGTGTCAGAGTCCCTTATTATCACATCAGCATCACCTGGTGGCTTTAAACTGATACATACATTAATATAACTGTTAGATTAACTTTAAGAATATACATTTAAAGAGCTAGAAACAGTCCTGTTGCTTTATCCTTCACTTTATTTGTAATAGAGCCACAATCCAATGTTGAAACCTGGAAACAGGGTTCACTTATTTTAAAGATATCCACTTGATTTGATTAACTCAGACTCCTGAAGCCTCATATTAGTGTCAGATTCATTTAGAAACTTTTGGACTGTGGATTTTGTTTGTTCCCATCTCTCACAACAGGAAGTAGAAGTTGAAGGTAATTAAACTGTTGTTTTAAGACAGACCTAATTAGACGTACCACATTATTCCAAATACATGCATACAAACTGTTTCTCAGAGATAGAAAAATGTTGCTAATGATGTTTTAAAACAAAACTTAAGCTAGTTTAGGTTTGGTTTAGTGTTTCACCTCCCTTTCTTTGACGTTAGGTTTCTTCCTCTACTCACCCCACAAACTAAACTTTTAGCTACCGACTCATGTTAGTCCTCTCAGTTAAGTGATCCACGACAGCGTATATTCTTATAAAAGTAACTGAAGCAACCTGCAGGCGTACAGGTTAAGATGCATATCAATTAACTGTAAACCAACTAGTTTGATCCCCTCTTCTACCCACATACATCCTATCTGTATCTACTCTGTAAAGTATCTAATGAACACACAAAAACCCTCTTTAAACATGTTTTTTGACTTTACAACAGGAACTGGGGAAAACAAACAAACACTCAACTTCCAAAATAGGAACTCTGATGTTTATTTTTTGTCAGGAAACCATAATTGTGACTTTCAATCAAACATTAGTATGAATTTACCTTAACGACTTTCTGAAATGCAATAAATTGTCTGAATTAAAGCCGTATGTCCACTGCACATTCTTCCCATAATGGACACCCTTAGACAAATAAATGTGACACAAACCAATCAGAAGCAACAACAGTCAGTAAACAATAATAAAAAAAAAACAATAAAGAAAAAGGCTCAAAAGGTGAACAGATTGGTAAAGAAAGCAAAGAACAGGAGGCTCATCGGGACATTTCCTTTTATTCCACTGATAAATCTTTATAGAAATGACTTCCTTTATTTCACTGTGTCAGAACTGTGGACACGGGATTGTGAGCGTTCTCCGGAGACATCGCGGCTCCAAATTACACAAAACCATCACATCAAGTATTTGTTTAACTCATAGAAGTTAAGAAAAGTTATAAATTAAGGACACACAACATTGTTTGACAGGCTGCTGAAATGGTCAGTCAAAAATATTAGACAAATAAAACATATTTAGGTTTAAAGCTGCAGTAAATTTAAATAAATTAAAGCCCAAACAATACTGAATATTTGATGCTGATATTGATATTTGAGAGTAAGAAACATAAATATGTAACTAAAGCAAACATTTTTAATAAGTATCCCTTAAATTTGGTTCAATAAAAAGAATTGTGTCCAAGATATTTACTGAACAGGATGTTTTATAACTGTAAATGTGTTTAAAGTTCATTAAGGGACCAGTGGTGGAAGAAGTATTCAGATATTATACTGCAGAAATACTGTTTTGTGTATTTTAAATTTTACTTGAGTAAAAGTACAAAAGGAATAGCATCACAATATACTTAAAGTACTAAAGATTAAGTACAAATTTTTCAGAACAATGTATATTATATTATATTATATTATATTATGGGATTACTGTGTACATCACTTTAATATTGCAGCTGGTAAATGTGGGTCTATTTATTTTATATATTTGACATAATATATATATTGAGATTCTGCAGTACTTGAGTAAATGTACTTAGAACTTAGAACTTAGTCTTCTGTCCCCTTTCACAATCAAGTAACTGTGATAAAAGCTATAAAACTGCCCAAAAAGTTTGGATCCCATGAGGGTGGAGGGCGGCAAGCAACATACCGTTGCCTGTATTTTTCAATCCCAACCACCAGAGGCGCCAAAGTTTAGTCCTTTATTTTTTTTAAATTCTACACAAAGTGACAGCAGTGAGCAAGAGAACTGAACTTTAGAGGTTCAAGCTGCCCATAACATGCAGAAAATGAAGCTAAAAGCATTACACAAAGTTAAAAATATCCATTTCTGTCCTGTCCTCACATGTTCTCCTACTCTGCTGTTTGCAGTTACACAAACACAGACCGGTGATTATATTTGTTATTTTCTAGCTGTTGGGTGTTGATTTATGTTAAGATTTATGGGAACTATTGTATTTTGTGTCTTTTTGGTTGTCAAGGTGCACCCAGGGATCAAAGAAGGCTCAATGATCTATCTATTATCTATCATTCTATCTACTAATTCTATCTATCTACTATCATCCTATTAATCTATCTATCTATCTATCAGTCTATCTATCCCCCCCAATGAACGTCGTACAGACTGAAACTTCACGGGTCAAACATGTAGAAAAATACATCTCTGCCCTTCTTCAGTGATGCGAACAGGCTGCAAAGTTTGATCTTAATCAACTTTAAATCTTTCCTGACGTCTATTTCATGTCTTTAAAACAGGAATTCAGGGGTCATAAACTTCATTAGGTTTTCACTCACAGTTTACATCTCATCGTTTTGAGGCGTGTCATGTGTTTCACGAGACAAAAAAAAACATTTTCCGGTCGTGAGGTAAAAGCACAAACGTGTGTGTGTCGGTAGGATTGCGTGTTGTGTCAGAAAAGCAGTTATAAATATCTCCTTTTACAGTACTTTGCATGACTTTGTTAATATTCAAAGCAGTGAATGAGGCTTCTTCTGAAGGCTTCACCCAAGGCTCAGTGTTAGAGAAAAACAGCTCTAAATCTAAAACTGACAGTTAAGAGCCACAGTGTTTTCATGCAATGGCATTTAAAATATTTCCTCTATTGATTCAAGAACCATAAAAGTGGAATTTTAGCTTATAAACTTCCACTAGTGTAAAGTTTTTACATCACAACGACTGAAGAATCTACAAGTTCAAAATCAACTTGCAGAGAGTTGACACTGACGTGAGATTGCTGTGTTTTTTTTTCACGCAGTTGCAAAGCAGGAACAATTTAAAATCTCTCATGGTGCGTTTAAGTGCGTTCAGACGTTTGAGAATTAAATCTTCTTTCAGACAATAAAACCCATAAAAATTCTAAATTCTCACACTGTGAAGTGTCCTTGAATGCACCACAACAGAGAGAATATCAAAACTGTATTGGCTTTAAATTGCATCAACACGTAACAACAATATAACGGTTAATAAAGGTCGATTGTGATGAATCTGTGATTTGTAATCAGTGGATTAAAAGATTAAAAGTTCCATGAACAGGTGTTTGTACACAGAAATCGTTTTCTTTACTGTGTTAATGAAGTTAACACTTCTCTCATGTCCCCAAACAAGGAAATCAACAGAAAAATGAGCAAAATATTTCAGAAATTATGAAAAATAACAAAACCTTAAACAGTGACGGCAGACAGAAATCATGATAAATATGGACACAATAAACATGGTTAGCAACTCAAACTCACAGTAGTAAAGCACAGGGTCGACCTGTACAGAGAGTTTAGGTGACGTCCGTTCAACAGTGAGTCGTTGAGCTGGTACAGTAGCATTTACAGGATTTGGTCTGGAGAAGGTTAAAAGTTCACCCAGTGGAGGAATAAGGTGAGCAGTACTCCAACAGGTGTGTGAGGAGAGAGAGAGAGAGAGAGAGAGAGCGCGAGTGTGTGTGGGAAAAAGGCAATTAAAGGAAAATAAAACAGCTGCGTTATCTTTAAGTGTACGGAAGTTCAGAGGGTGTGCAAAATAATGGCGCTGATCAGTTAGTGGACTTTCCTTTTCTTCGAGCGGTACCGTCTCCTCCTCTGCTTGTACAGGTGTCGGAAATTGATGAAGAGTCCTGCGGAGGGGAGCGAAGATCAGTCAGTATTAACGAGGCTCGGCTTTTAAAACCAACCAGGCATCAGCTATTGGTTTGCAGAAACTAATGTATAACTATTATAAGTTAAGTAACTTAAAAATGCTTTATATTTTGAGAAATTAGGATACTATGTAGTTAGCTTAATCATGAAAATGTTAAAATGTGTAGGAAATAATGTAAAAAAAAAAGACACTATAATGGTCTTTTAATGAAAATAATGACAAAAATATTCTAAAAGTACCTTTTTTTTTCTTGATAAAAACCATAAACAACCTGCAAACACTTTTATTTAAATATTTTTTTACTTTTTTAATATAAAACATTTCTTGTTGAACTTATTAAACTGATTGCACTAATAATTAGCTTTCATTAATACCAGTAACACCGTGTTAATCTTAATGTTATCAGCTGTTTTTTTAGTTGATAAAAAAAGTGAGGCAGCAATCAACCAGCTGGGACAAACCATTAAAACAGGCCTGCCAGCTGTCAGAGTAATAAAAAACCATTAGCTGACTTAATAATATCAAGGCCTGTGGGTGTGATGTTAGTAGAGGGTGAGACAGAGAGGATGGCGGTGTGTTTGTGGATGTCTCACCCAAGAACATGAGGACCAGGTAGAGCTGCAGAGTGTAGGAGAAGCTTAAAGAGTGTCCGAGCACGGCAGGGAGGGGGAGGCTGAACAGACGCGTCTCATCGAAGATGGGCAGGGACTGGATCACCGCCACCGCTGGAAAACGAAGACACAAGAGTCAGCAGTCAACACTCGACACGACCGCCAGCGAACATGTTCTCAGTGAGTGAGCTCACCTTCAGCCACAACCCCCAGCGGGTAGAGAGGGATCCACAGGCTGTATCTGAGCCACGTCAACAGCTTCCACTCTGTGCTGATGCAGGCCAGCATGTAGAAGGGATACCTGCAGAGGAGGGAGAGCTGGTGTGAGAACATGTTCACAGGAGAGAGAGAGAGAGA
>NW_023339663.1:3320734-3327434 GCF_004916995.1 Morone saxatilis
ATGGTGCTCCACAGGTAGAACACGAAGAAGACGACGGGTTTGTTCTGCATGTCCTCCAGGCTGCCGAAGATAACGAACAGAATGACGTTCCTGCCAGCCACCTGAAACATCACGGAGCAAAACTCAGATAATCCACAACCGCTCGAAGTTCACTTCAGAGGCGGCTGGAGGAAGATTTTATCCTCCTATTTATTCTAATTTTACACAAAACTACTTCTGTAATCGAGGCAATCTCCCCTCCACCAGCTGGGGTACCTCCTCCCTGATTGACTGTGGACAAAATATGGAGTCAGTAAAGCTGAATTTATACTATACTAATACATAAACAGGGTTCCCACTCTCTCTTTTCACAATGCTGGTCAGCGTTTATGGGACTCTTGGCTGCCCTCACCACTGCTGAGTTTCCCGGTGTGGCCTCAGCGGAGCATAAATTACAGTTCAAATCAATTCTCACTTATTAGCCTATTAAAAGAAGAAAAAAAATTAAAATTAACAATTATTAACCACAAAAACAAAAGTAAATTTGATCAATAATTATAGGCTGGATTAATGTAAATGCCCAAAGTTCGCTGCCAGTGGTGTGAACAGCTCGTGACTGACGTGGAAGCAGAAATTTAAAAAAAAAAGATATTTTTTCCATTCCGCTTTGCATTTGGTAAACCTGCTTTGAATCGTCACACTGAGCAGTTTATTCTCCTGACAGTCCAGTTTCAAACACACCCAGGTTTATGTAATCTGAGAGGCTACAATACTATTAAAAACATAGATCATTTCCAGGATTTGGTCATTTTAATACATTTAACCATAATTAACCTGCATCATGCCTGTAGATCTGCTGTAGGAGCTGACGAAAACCTCAAAAACATAACTACACATCAACACTACGGAGGCCACAGAATGTTTTCATATTGTTGATATCACAATAAAATGAGTAGTGACTGTCTCGCTCTGCATTACCTGTATCATAGCAGGTAAAAATCCAGTCTTAACCAGACCCAACAAGGGATTAATGACCTCCAGCACGGCCATCATCTGACAGAAATACATCATATCGGCCGTGGTGTGGAAGGTATCGTAGAACGAATCTGTGGAGGGGCGAGAGAGAGAAAACAAACAGACATAATTAAAGAGCACGCTGCATGAGCCACTATCCATAATCCTCGTCATTTGCAAAACAAATCCCAGCTGTGTGGTCGTGTTCCTGTTTCTATTCAAATGAGCTCGTCTGTGAAAAGCTGCTCACAAACAAAAACACAGACCTCTCTCGCTGCGTTCTCTGGACCTCCCATTTGTTTTATTTTACTGCCCAGTGGTGCTAATTGTGTTGGTCTCTTTTCTGTTTTTGTGTTGCATAAACACTCACTCAAAAATTAATTATTTAGTCCATAAAATTCAAAAGCTATTAAGGAGTACAATTGTTTTAGTTTTATATCTTTATTTAGTCCATCCCTCTACGGGCTGCCAATTCTGCTTTTTACTCAACTGTTTCACATTGAGTGTCTTTGTTTTCACTTTTATCTACATTTGTGTGATGTACTGAATAAAGCACAAGAACAATGAAACTAACATTAAGGTGACTATAAATATAAACTCTGAAAAACAGGCTATCTGCAAGCAGATTTTTATGTCATACTGCCTGGAAATCAGTCCTAAAACATGAAGTTTAAACACTTTGTAGGCTAAATACTAAAACACACTTGTGCTCCTTTATTAGAAAAAGCTCAAAATGAAAACTATTGTGGACCTTATATAATATCTGGGAACATCAATAATAATAATAATAATTTCAACACAGTAATTTCCCTCGGGATAAATAAAGCTTCTTGAATCTTGAATTAAAAAGTCACACAGGGAAAGAAAATATGAGCGCTCAGACGTTCAGACAGGTTGTAAACAAACCTGCAGGTCAGCCAGACTTATTTGGAAGAGCAAACAAATGTGAACAGTACAATTATTACCGCTGTAAACATCCGTAAACGCCACCGTTCACAAGCAGACTTCCTGCTTTCACTGTAACCTGCCATATGTGAGTAGTTGTCTTCACGTTTAACTTGCTAATAAAGGGGTTTATATTAGAGCTGCAATGGTAGTCGATTCATCGATTAGTTGTCTAACATTAAATTAACAGTTTGGAGTCATTTTTATGAGAAAAAGCTTCTGAAGTGTGAATATTTTCTGGTTTCTTTTGTCCTCTATGACACTAAACTGTCTTTGGGTTGTGGACAGAACAAGACATTTGAGGACGTCACTGTGGCAAACTGTGACCAAACAGTTTTCACCATTTTCTGACATTTTCTAAACCAAACAACTAATCAATTAATTGAGAAAATGCACGGTTTGTGCAGCGAGACTGATAATAAACAGGTAAACAACTGACTGCACTGTGGGTTTCCTACAAACCTTGACCGAGGATGAAGAGTCGGACAGTCATGTTGACGAAGATCCAGGAGAATCCCAGAAACTGCACCAGGTTGTACATGAACAAGTAGCCTTTCTTCAGCCCAAGGTAGGCTGAGGAAACAGGAGAAAACTAATTATAATCAACGGTAAATGTCTCAGACAATGTTAATGACATCCAATTAGAAATGTTTCTGTTTGCAGGTGAAGAGCTCAGCTCGACTCACGGTCTTTACGAACTCTGGACTCCACACTTATCCTGTTTATCTTCTCCTCCTCCTGAAAGAAATCATCAGTCTCATATGGTGAATATGAATGTATCATTAGATCCTAATTTCTTTTATTAAATAAATCAGAAAATGAATACAAACAAAAACAAGGATCTAAACTCATAAACATGTTTTAACTAGCTGATATTTACTCAGTGTAAACAACTACACAGTATACAGTGCTGTTTCTTATCTGACTGCCAACTTGAAACAGAAAAGCACAATGACAAACTTTATTGATCCCATGCAAGAAAATTAGATTGGAGCAAATGAACCAAAACAACAAGTTTATAGGTTCAAACAGACAGAGATTCCTCTGGTTTCTAATCAATAAAACCTGAGGTTGAGGAGGTTGATCAGATTTTATTGGATCATTTAGGAAAACGTATAGCATTCCCATAACAGTTGCTATATTCTAGCCCAGTGGGAGGTAACTTTGTGAAGCCACAACATCCCAGCGAAGATGAGAACTGTCAAGCAGCTTAATTAAAATTACACCCAGACCGCAACGAGCGATGCAAAGCTCTGTGGTCTCGGCCGGCTCAACCTGGGGCTAAAAACAAAGCTTCACACAGGCCACGTCAGCTGTACTACAACAACCAACCTGTTCACACCCGACAAAGACTATGTGTAATGTAATCATTTCACAACATATCAGACTAACAGCAGGTTTCAGTTAGAGGTCTTCACCGTGGGTTTATTTATTATTACCTTAGCCTGAAGCTCCATCTCGGCGTCGGACTCGTCCAGCCAGCGGTCGAAGTCAGGAGCCAAAAACAGAGGCTTCTTCTCCTGCAGGGTCAGCCGGCCCCACCAGCGCTCCACCTGCTTCCTGATCTTGATGTCCACCTGACGCTGGGTGGACTTATGGCTGATCTGAAAAACACAGCATTAGAATATGAAACTTAACTGAGACACAGGCAATGAAATAATGTGAGTAGCTCTTGTGTGAACAGTTTGTTCCTTCACACAAGATTATGTATGAGCATGTTGATGGTCAGTAACGTCTGCCAAGTGCAAACTGCATCTAAATGCACTTTAAGTAAGTTTAAAGCTATAACATGGAACATTTCTGTCTTAAAATGTCTAAAAACACTAGAACTGATGAGTTGTGTACTTACATTATCCCAAGTGTTTCCAACAATGTTCAAACTCAGAGAAATCTGTCATTTTATTCTGCCAGAAGCTGTCATAAATTGTCTGTTTATCCAGTTATAAGCCACATTTTTACCATACGCTGGTCATTTGTAACTATATTTTAACCGGATGAAGGATATTAGTCATCGGGCGTCTGGATCAGTTTATTTCCAGATAACCATCAATGTCATCAATAATTAGTCATTAATAGATGGAAAGATCAATACCTCGGGTCTAACAGGTTCCAGGAACTCCAAACTGAACCTGTATTCATTATCTCCTTTAGCTCCGTGGCCCTGTGCTGTGGAACAATATTAAGATTAGATTTTCACATTAATATAAAGCTTTACTTTGTTTTTCATGTAGAACTTGAGAATCCTAACAGACACACATTACTCTGCACTGTAGCTGCTGTATAATATTATCTTCATGCACCAATATAAAATACCAACCTCTGAACTGTAGTGTGTTGTTTTCTTGCAGGCTGATGTCGAGATTCTGAAAAAAAAAAAAAACACAAATGCAGCCGTCACAACGGACAAAACTCTGAGGTGAGTAAATAAGTAAAGCTTTATTTATATAGCACCTTTTTGACACAGAGATCCAAAGTGCTTAAGAAACAACACATATACATATGGGTATAACTGAAATGTAACTGGGGGCAAGGTCATAAAGTGCCTTATATGTAATCAGTAAGATCTTATAGTTGATTCTGAATTTTACAGGAAGCCAATGAAGGGATGTGAGAACAGGAGTAATGTGGGACCGACGAGGTGGAAATAAAATTAGAAAACTGGTCATATTCTATTTTTTTCTTATAGTAAAACAAATTCCATGAAAAGACCAAAACCAACTATACGTCTCTCAATGCTCCCTACTCTGCCGGTGTTCCTCCTGAAGACGTAAACCTTCACAAACAAACAAAAATATAAAGTTGGTCACTGTAGTTTTTAGAAAATGTCACTCTAATAGGAGTAAATAGTGCATTTTATGGGGACTACTTTCAGTGGCGGATTAATACACACTTTGCTGCTCTAGTGATAAATGGGGGTACTTACTTGGAGTACTGCAGGGTTTCATTATATTGTTTGAAAATGTTAATCGAAAGAATATCAATCATCCATAATTAGTCAAATAAAAGTTGGAACAAACACAATCACATTCAGGATGATGTTAGTCGGCTGTGATAAAAAATAAAAAGACTGCCAGTTTATTAGGTACAGCTAGCTAACAGTAATGGAGTCTAAAGAAGATGAAAATAAGCTTTTGTTGAAGCTGTTCTGCAGAGTTTACTCCACTTCACAGGGATTTCCGGAGGCTGTAATGTGGTGCTAATGAATCGATTTGCATTACACGATTCAGTCTGCGCTCATCGATTTGAATTGGCCCAACATGACAGGTGTTTCCTCCGTCGGTTACCATGAAGCAATTCTCCTAAGAGGCTAAACAAGATCCAGAACAACCATTAAAAGTCATGCATATTTTATCAGGCATTTGTCTAACAGATGCACGATGATGAAGGGAACCTGGAAATGTGAAGAAGGAGGAGGAGGAGGAGAAGCTGTATTTCATTTATTCACTAATGCAAACAAGCAGCCTGCATCATGAAACTAAAACAGTCGGTGACGAGCTGAAGACAAATACTCTGAATACAAGTTCTGATTGGCTGCTTGAACACCTTCCTGTTATAACTATATTTGTTGTTTTAAGTGTGTAAAATCACAAGTGGTGGAGTTGATAAGAGTGCAGAACAAAGAGGAAGTCATTTTCAGCTGCTGTTCTCCACTCATACAGATCAGTGGGGCACTTAGTGTTGTTTTCTAGTTTTTAATTCAAACAGCAGCTATGACAATAAAAGGTCATCCATTCCTGTTAGATAATAATAATAATTTACCTTTATTTACACAGCACTTTTCAAAATAAAGTTACATAAAGCCTTACATGGACCTGGATTTAAAGGCAGAAATAAGGTCTTAGAATTAAAATGATATAGAAGTTAATAAATAATAGACCCCCCCCCCCTCATAGTAAAACATATTGCAAAATGTACCACACTGGGGCAAATCATTTAAAACAATTAATGCTAAATTAAAGCCAATAATATAATAGAAAAGACATAATGGGAAATTAAATTGCTAGAATAAATAAAAGGCTTTTTAAAGAAAGATAAATAAATATATATATAAATTGTGTTAGTTAGGCAGCTAAAAAACACAAAAATATACTTTCCAGTCATGTGTTTTTCTTTCAGCCATTACAAATAATGGTTAGAGAAATAAACCCAAAGCAGCTCTGCAACGTTACACCCTCCACAGTAAGAGGACTAAACCCTCAGAGGCCTTTAATAAACACACACACACACACACATCACTATCTGTGTGTGTACGCTCAGGGCTGAGGAACAACCCGGTCCGGTGTGGTTGTGGATCTGGACTCTAACCTACCTTGGCATCGCTCAGCTCCACCCGGAGGTAGATGTCTCGGTGCCGCTGAGCCCAGTACACATGAGGAGTGAGGCTGTGCATCGTGTCTGTGCGGCTCCCTGAGCTCCAGCTGCCATACACAGAGATATTACTGAACACAACACACACACACACACACAGCTGAGTGGGTATCACACCAGATGATAGAGGACACTTCCGGGAGGAGGGCGCTCACACCGGACTTCACAATAAGATCCCTTGTTTCAAAGTAAAAGTAGTTTTTTTTTACTTCGAGAAATGTTTTAAAGGGCCAGTGCGAAAGGCAGGTTTTCATTAGTGTGTAATCACCTGAATATGTAGGAATTATTGTGTTTTTGTTACCTTAAATTGAGCCTTTTCTATCTTTATCTTTATCCTTATCTTTATTTATTTATATTTTTTAAAAAGTAATTTATTTTTGTGTGATTTTTATGC
>NW_023339663.1:3327459-3330910 GCF_004916995.1 Morone saxatilis
TAGCACAAGACAATCCTTTACATGGTAAAAACCTAGCTTGGCAATTAAAACCCGAATTCTGATTCTATTTTAATCTACAGTCGCGCTGTGCTCGTCTTTCCACAGCAGGTCCGCTTCATCGAACCCGGTCTCATTCCCAGTCCTCAATATAGACACATGAGTGGTGTTCAGTTAGTCGCAATCTGCAGCTTTACTACTAGATGCCACTAAATCCTTCACACTGGCCCTTTAAGACATTACAAATATTATATATAATATATAATTATTAGTTTTTTTGTTGAAATGTGAATAGTTTCAGAACTGTATAAAAGTGTAAACACTGTAACAAACATCCATTCTCAGGGTATAGTGGAGGGTTTAAGTTACCACATTTTACATTATTATTAAGTTGCATATATCCGTCTATGGTTAATTTTTCAAAGAAGAACCTATAGTTTGTCTTATTTAAAAATGTCATAAAGATCAAGCCAGAAGCACATGTCTTAGATATATAATAGATATATAATAGACTATAAGATGAACACAGCAAGAAACCCCCCCCCAAAACTTTTTTTCCCCCCCTCATCCCACAAATCAAGCAATCATTAAAATTTGGGAAGGACAATAAACTATTAACTATTTCCTTCCTTTTTTACCAAATCTGTTTTTTATATAATTAATCCAAACATTCTTAATATATCAATATATCGCCTTTAAAATCTCTAACTCTAAAGCTTAAACAACCTCACACAAATGTTCCTCGAGCCCGCAGGTTTTGGGTTGCCTCTGTTCATCCAATAGGGAAGCGGCTATTTCCACTTCAAGGTAATTTACTTTAAAATCGTCTCCGTTTCACTCCCCCCTCCTCCTCCTCCTCCCTCCTCCTCCTCTTTCATGCCTAACCTCCACCCAGCTCTAAGTTCCCACAGCCAAGTCTTCACTAATGAGGTCCAATTCTCCAGAGCATAAGCACAGTATCGATCTATTTCGGTTTATGGATTCACTGCATAATGAGTGGACTTTGCTCTGGGGAAATAATAAAATAAAGTCATTTTTTTTGCCTAAATCATTCTGACCTCATATACAATCCTTCAGTTGAACAGATCATGTGAGTCTACCCTTAGTAAACAGCCCTTATGTCAAGAGTCTGACTTTGCCATGGACGATGCGGCTGTTTCAAGAAAAGAACGATAATCTACCTAGAAAAACTGAATTATTTCCATGATAGGTCTCTGGTCCCCTATTTGTAAGTGAGGGAGGATTATAAGTGGATTCTAGCTTTCTGTTCAAAACTATATTTCATTTCTACATCTCATTTTTTCCACATTACATGATCTCAATTAAGAAAGATTTGATTACTGTATTGTAAACCTAACAGCTTAGAAATGATGTGTTAACTAAAAAAATGAACAAAGGAGTTCCTTCTTTACTTTTGTGTTTTTATTTAATGAAAATCTGACTTGAACATGTAATATTTAGCTAGATGATAACATCATTATAGTATTTAGGGTTAAGCTTTGTTAGTTATGTTTTATTGTTGACAGAGTTGAACGGCTTTAAAGTTGATTGAGTCACAAAGGTCATTTGATTCCTGTTATGTAGGGATGTCAATAGTCATTCTACTGTCACAACCTTTTTTGAGAGTTGAAATTATTAATAAATATCACTATTTAATATTTGTTTCAGTTTCTTGTGTTTTTGAAAAACCTGAATGACATAGGTCAGTTTTTGAGAGGGGTTCGATTACCAGAGAGAGAACGTTATCTTTACCTCCGGAGTTTTTCTAAAGAAAAGAATCCTGATCTTTCTGGCTCCTCGTAACATCACATACTTATTACCAAATTATGTGTGTGTTGTGTTTACAGCTGGTTCCCAGGTCAACATGGAAGTGCAAAGATGATCATAGACTATGAAATGTTTAAGTGATGTTTATGTGTGTGTCGTGTATCAACGTGATCTTTAGGACATAAGACAAACATAATACTTGGCCAAGGATCGTTGTTGGATTGAGAATCCAGCAGTCAACCGGAGTGGTGTTCTCTTTTCTCGGGCCCTACAAAAGAAGTCTGATCAAAGTTTAATGAGGTATATTTGATTATAGTAAGCTGATTGGGATAATGATGGGGTTTAGACTTGGTGCATCCTTGTTGGTGCTCAGACTGGTCCCAGTCTCTTGGCACACGACCCAACCAATTCCAAGGAGAAGGAAAAATTAGTAATTCCGCCTTGCTTCCCCTCCCATATATCATTTATGAAACTAGAGCAACAGTCAGAACTAGGTGTTCTGGCCTTGGAGATAACCCGTTCTTCCTCCCACGCTCAGGTGTTTGTAGCTATTGTTGCTCGCAAGCAGAGATGAGAATATGTGTTTTTGTTTTTTATCTTTGTGTGTTATAGCTTTAGAAAATGCAGGCTTCCACATCTATGTGTATTAATATATACTGAAATGACTAATCCCTAACATTTGTGTAGAACTGTAACATTTACATACTATTGTAAACCTAACACTGCCTCTACTTTGTATTATTTCCCAGGGAGACCTTCACTGCCTGTGTTGGTGCTGTGGGGAGTGCCTTCAGCTTACTGTTGGTTTTAAAGTTTATTCCAAAAACTACCAAGGTTCAAGCTCCAAAACCCAACACAGACAGTAAGACACACTTCCATCTTCTTCTGAATGCCGATGTTCAGGCTAACGGCACACAGGCATTAGGAAGTAGGAGTGAGCAGGTTAAAGTCCAGCTGAAATCACAGTCATTCGTCCCTTTCTGCAGTCAATATAATGTCATTGTTTTTATTTTAAATAGTTTTATATTTTTAGAATGAAGAAGAAAGGAGTATTCGGGAAAATATATGGAATACTCTTTAAATATCAAGAGTTTGATTGACAGCAGCTGGAAGGCTAAGCACCAGCAATACGGAGGACATTCGTGTTACTTTGCATAGAAAAGCAGCTGGCTATTTATATAATCATAAGATTTTCATTATTTCAACTTTGATTCTGGGAAATAAGAATAATAATCAAACGTGCAAAACTGAGTATAAATTCAAACGTTTTATTGTTGAATTTGTGAGTAAAAGGCAGATCGTTTGCAGATCGTGTTGTCGGTCCTTTACGGTCACACCCGAGTTGACCACGTTCCAGTACAACAATTCGGAGAACCAAGCTCTAGCCAATGCACTATATTGTCCACAGACAGATGTTGGACATTACTGTGTGTACGACTGATTTAATGAGACAGAAAAGACAGAAGTGCTAATTAAACCGTATATTACTGCAGTTTTCACTTACTTGATGTGCAGAGAAGCCATCTTCGATTTTGAGGCTGGGGTAAAAAAAAAAAAAAAGAAAATTTTAAAACAAAATATTAAACACACTTTTTTATTTATTTGTGTGTGTGTGTGAGAATAGAATGTTCGGCTCAGCTGTAGAATGTGTTTCCCTTTATCGCGTCACATCCTGTTGGAATGTTGT
>NW_023339663.1:3330935-3332319 GCF_004916995.1 Morone saxatilis
TCCTGTTGGAATGTTGTGACGTCATAGAGTGATTATTCTTAGACCACCTTGAAGAAAACGTCAGATAATTAATCTTTACCTTTCAAATCTCACCAAGACCCGGTGTTAAACACAGTGTTAAGAGACCGAACAGGAAACATGGAGTTCTTTCAGAGAATTAAATCTGACTCTGATAAGAAGAAATCGCATAAGTCCAGCAAGGTGTCAGCTTATCACCATTATGTCTTGGCAACGATCCTTCCCGATGCAGAGCGTGAATATCTATCCATGCAAAAGACCAACAAAGGCCTCATGAAGGAAAATGAGATCCTCAAGAGGAAAGTTGAGTCTTTCAAAAGTGATGCTGAAAAGTTCAAGGCAGAGTGGCAAAAACTGGTCACGATCAACAAAGACAAAGACCACCAGATGACCAAGCTGATGCACTGCAAAAGTGAAGCATCAGTGTTGGGTAAGAGGTTTGGGACCCAGGAAAAAATCCTGAAGAGGGTGAACAAAGAGAATAAGGCCCTCAAGGATGAACTGGAGGCAACAAAGATTGAGCTGAAGTTGGTGAAGCAAAGTGCTGTCAGCCAGAGGGCCGAGCAGCAAAACCTGAAGGAACAGCTGGACCAGGTAAAAAAAGAAAGAGACGGCCTGAATGACAAGTGGCAACGCTTCGAAAATGAATGCTCTCAGCTGCGTGACAGAATCACCAACCAGCAATTAATCCTGAACAGCAAGGACCATCAGTCCAAACAGCAGATGAACCACATCCACGTCCTCAAGGAGAAGAACCAGCAACTTGAGAAGGAGATGGCCTGTAAAGAAAACGATACAGAGTACCAGAGGCGCGAACTCCAAAAGTGTGAGAAAGACCTCAACAGAGAGAAGGAGAAGCTCAGAGAGAGCAAAATCTATCAAGCTGTTGGGGATAAAATGGACAGAAAAATTGTACTAGTCCAACAGAAGAAGAAGGCGGCCCATGGCGAGGGAGAAACAAAAGTCTTGGTGGACAAACAAAGACAGATTTCCCTCACATCTGAAATAAATTCAATTAGAAATAATAATTAAATACAATAATAAATTATGACCTTTCGGTTTGTAAGAATATACCGAAATAAGACAATAAGTATGTTTCACAACTCTTAATTTAAACGTGATGACAGGTGTGTTTATCGAAAACTATAAATTCTTGTTTTTGGAAGTTCACCCACTGATGTGCTGACATGGGGTCTACAAGGGAACCTATTATGCTCATTTTCAGCTCTTTGTTAGTCTGACAAACCACTAGACACGTTCTTCCTTAAGGGACGCCTTTTCTATATTGTAAAAACTGGTTGACTGGTGACTCAGGCGACGTATGGTGGATTTGGATGAATTTGAGCAGATGATTTCCGGGACTTAA
>NW_023339663.1:3332344-3335726 GCF_004916995.1 Morone saxatilis
TTGGCTTGGGAACCGGAGGGTTGCCGGTTCAAGTCCCACAGACCACAAAATATGGAGTGTGGACTGGTAGCTGGAGAGGTGCCAGTTTCACCTCCTGTGCTCTGCCGAGGTCCCCTTGAGCAAGGCAACCTAACCCCAACAAACTGCTCATGGGCGCCGCTAACGTGGCGAGCCCATCACTCCACCATCACTCTACCTGTTGCATGTCCACAAGTGCATGAAGTGTGTATTTCAGCATGTGTGTGTGTGAGTAAGAATAAAAAAGAGTGAAAAGAATAATTACCCAATAGGGGGATTAATAAAATATATATCTTCTTCAAATCTTCTTAAAAATGTCTATAAGCCTTATGACAGTCTTCCTGCTGAATATACATTTAAAATGACTGTAACACACCTGTCACCTGTGTGTGTATGTCTTATACATCAAAATAAAAATGTCATTTTTATTTTTGTCTATGTATGTATGCAGAATAATAAATATCAACTAAAAATAAGAACTTTATT
Organism: Morone saxatilis; assembly: GCF_004916995.1. Lineage (NCBI taxonomy): Eukaryota > Metazoa > Chordata > Actinopteri > Moronidae > Morone > Morone saxatilis. The sequence goes on from NW_023339663.1 coordinate 3,332,849, forward strand.
CATATAGTTAGTTCACGAAATGCTTTGACAGACAAAGCAAGAACAGGACACTCAGAAGGCATTATAACAACAGTCAGGCACTGAGGCCAAATAAAGACAGAAATAAAGAACAAGATGAAAAAACATTGTAGAGGCAAGACACTATTGATGAAAAATAAGGGTGGTTAAAGTAATAGCTGTGATAAAGTGTTAAATATACACAAAATAAATACAATAAAAGCAGATTATAGACCTAAAAATAAAGAAAGACAGAAAAATAGCATAAAGACATCACATAAAATGTGATTTAAAAGAAGTCACTGATTCTGCGAACCGTAGCTCCTCAGGAAGGTCGTTCCAAAGCTGAGGGGCTCTGATGGCAAAAGCAGGGTCAACTTTAGATTTAAGACTCGACTTTGGAACAGAACCCCAAATAGGAAGCTGCTCAGCTGTAGAATGAGTCCTTCATTGCATTAACTCTTATTGCGTAAACTCTTGTTAGACTGTCACAATGTCAATTTGTGTCCTTATACATCGAACAACACGGTGAAAAGAGAGTAATATATAAACCTTTACATTTCAAATCTCATTGAGACCCAGTGTAGGCCTGAAGAACTTCAAAAAGATAGAGTGCTTTCAAAAAGTTAAACGTGAGCCTCATAACCAGCAATTGCATGTCAGCTTATCATCATTATGTATTGACATTAACCCTTCCCGATGCAGAGCGGGAATATCTCTGCATGCAAGAGACAAACAAAGCCCTCACAAAGGAAAATGAGATCCTCAAGAAGACAGTTGAGTCTTTGAAAACTGGTGTTATGCAGTTCAAAAATAAAAATCCAGCAGGTGGTCGACTGCAGTTCGTGAAGCAAGGTGCTGTCAGCCAGTGGACCGAGCAGCAAAACCTGAAGGAACAGCTGAACCAGGTGATAAAAGAGAGAGAATGCTGGGTCAGGATTTGAATTTTATTTTAAAAAACAAAACAAAAACAACTTATTATTATATTAAATATATATAATTTATATGAATAAATTATAACCCTTTTAAGATAATTAAATGTTGAAGTTTTAATACATCTCTAGGATGCGCTGGGATGCATCATCAGTGATGTTTCTTGTCTTCTGTTTCTTTCAACATCAGACTCACTCAGGTGAGTCCCATCCGGGGAAAAATTGTACTAGTCCAACAGAGCAAACCTCGCCCACCACCACCACCACCACCCAGCCAGCAGGTGCCATTCCACAAAATGGAGTCCTTAACGAAAGACCTGCTCACCCAGACTGAAGAGCTGACAAAGACAAAGAAGCTGTGTGAGGAGCTGAAGGAAAGGCTGACGCAGGTAGCTGAGCAGTTGATCCTGTGCCAGGCGACGGTCAGAGACCAGACAGAAAAGCTGAAGGCAGTAACAGCAGAGAGGAAGTGACAGTGAAAAACTGGGGATCGAACTGGCAGACGTCAAAAAGGACTAACGATCTGAAGACCTGCCGAACATGGTGGCCAAGAAGACAAAACGAGTCAAGTTGTCTGGAGACAAATCAAGACAGATTTTCCTCCAAAACCTCAGCTGAAGACCGGAGACAAATTCAAATCATTCTTCCGAGTCCGAGGAGGGGGGATATCTCTTTGAATCTCCCAAAGTTTCTTCCCATTATCCTAATGAGCTAATGATTTTGGGAGGTTTTCCTCATCTTCTTTTTTTTTTTTTTTTTTTAAATCAATTAATGATGATTATTTATATTAATAAATGATATCCCCTTGTAAGATAATATAATATATGTAAGACAATAAATATGTTAAAAGTTCCTTTTTTTTAAATTTTAATTTAAAATCTTATCACACTGAATTTCATCTACAGTGTGTTTGTTAAACTTATAAATTCTGGGGGTTTGTGTTACACTGATATCTACATAAATCAGTGAAACTATTCAGATCAAATCACTTACTTAGATTTTATTATCTGCTTTAGTCATGAAACAGAAATCAGAGTGCTGTTTGCTTCTGCATATTTATGCATTTCCTGTAAAAACAGTGCTTTGATTAAAGTTTCACCTGGACATTAAGAGTGCGTCCTCAGTTATATCGTACCCCCTATTTGACAATATATGGGTATATTGTATTTTTATATCAAAACCCAATCATTTTGTCTTCCCATAAAACAAAATTTTTATTTGTGATTTTGGTTAAACTGGATCATATTTTATGGAGAAGATATTGTCTAGTTTTCCCTCTGAAGTCCTTCAGTTGCTCTGCCTCAACTCGGCTAACTGCTAATGTAGCTGCTGTACCGAGGTGCAGACCACAGTTTCCAGGTGGACTTGTTGCTAAAAGTAGCTAGGCGTCAGTTAGCTACTTTTAGTCCACCTGGAAACTCTGAACAGTGTTAATATGTTAGATGCCGTTAGCTAGTTAGCTTGTCCAGCTAACGTTAGCTGACTTATGACCAGGGTGGCAGCAGCCAAATCTGGCAAAAAAATATCATACTACTTTATTCCCTTCAACTCAAAGTCAAAAACCGTCCTCCGTCAGCATCGGATGCTGCATTCAGTCCCGGTCAGTCCGCTCACAGACAACTTCAGCAATACTTGTGCCTCTCCAACAGAGTCTTTACAAAAAGAGCTGCTCACCCAGACTGAAGAGCTCACGTGACTTTATTTGGTATTTTGATCTAATTATTTGTGATTTTTCTCAGTGTAAATATGTGAATGGGACATGCATGGTTTGAATTTAATAAAAAACGGAATTAACGATGAGCCTTCATTCATATATAATGTAATATTTATATAAGACAAAGTAATTGATTAACACATACCTTTTTATTTTAATTTAAAATGCTATCATGCAGCAGTTTATCTAACACTAAATGTGTGTGTATACCAGCACCTCTACAGTTCACTAATAT
>NW_023339663.1:3335812-3346437 GCF_004916995.1 Morone saxatilis
TCTTCAACGTGAATTCTCAGTTTCAGTGAAATCATTTATTTTAGATGATCAGTGATTTTGGACAAGCTACACTTGCCTGTGTGTCTTTTTCTTTTACTGTGTGGTTGTTTGAGTTCTGTAAGAGATTATGTAATCTGGCAGCGATTTCAGTTGTATTGTTTCTGCTTTAAATTGCTACAGGTGAGAATAAAAGCAAGTCATTATTCAACGTGGGAGAGATTACACGACTGATGAAGTTTCCAGGTGTGGCCCGGACTTTTGTTGTGAAGGTTGTCGCCGGTTTGCCATCAGGTGAGAGTTCATGTGAGAAGAGGTTCGGTTTAAGACATAGTTTATAGATGCTATACAGTATATTTAACACTTTTAATCCCAAATCCTTTCTACAAACATGAGTCCTGATGTTTCTGATTAGAGCCTGAGTGATATATCAACCCATATTGGCCTGTTGCAGACATACTGGTATCAGTGTATGTATATTATTATGTACAACTACAATTTGTGGACAATGTATATGTTAATTATTATTAACAACATTTAAATGTACTACAAAGAGCAGCCACTCGGTCAGATTTGGTCGGATTTCCTTTGAAATCAATTAAACGAGGTAGTAAAATTGCTCGATTTTAACTTTAATATTCTAAAAGTTACTTGTTTTAGAAAGCAGCCTTCTTTGCAAAAATTGGGATCAGTATTGGTCTCAAAATATCAGTCGGGCTGATGTGTTTGGTGGCAACTTATATAGTAACTGGTCTGTTCACTCTGGGTTCAGTAGAATTACATTTAATTAACATTGGACATTTTATGTAAGCACCAAAACTGAAACATAACAATTGCTCTTCTCCTTTCGAAGGCATTTTCCAGGTGATGTTTTCCATCATTGCATTGGAGTTCTTGAAGCTGCAACCTGAGCAGAACGGCTATCTCATGGCTTATATTGGCATCGTTCAAATGGTGAGTGTTCATTATGATTCCATTGCAGCTCAAGGTGATATTAGAGGAGGATCACTAAACTCTGGATGTTTGTTCAGGTTATTCAGGGAGCTGTGATCGGTCGGCTCACAGCGAGGTACTCCGAGAACTCGCTGCTGCTTCTGTCCATTGGAGTTTCTTCTTTGGTTGGATTGGCTCAGGTACACCAAACAAAACACACATACACACACACACACACACACACACACACTGGAACAGGATTTAAATATAGAGGAAAAATATATCAAGGCCAAATTTACTACATCCAGCTCTCAAAATGCTATTGCATGTGCATGTGGTACAATTAGTACAATAGAGGTAGACCAGCATTTAAAAAAAACATCAAATGCAGTGCACTTGCTTCAAGTGTTATGAGTGGTGTTTTGTATCGTAGGACGTATGTGTTATTTTAATCTTTCTGTCTGTCTTCCTGCAGGCTTACATGCAGAATGTGTTCCAGTTCTGTCTCATTGTGGTCCCGATGATGTTTTCTCTCAGTGTGTTTAATGTCATCACAGACAGCATGCTCACCAAGAGCGTACCGTCCTCTGACACAGGTAATGTCATTTGTCATTGTGTTTTTCTGCTTGCACAGCACACAAACTGACAGCAGCTAATTTAAGCGAAGGGAAGGAAAGAAGTATAACCTTAGAAAACTAAAGACAAGCTAAAGAAACAAGCTGAGCTAACGTTAGCTCAGCTTGTTTCAATGATAATTTAAGATCCAGACGTTCTGGAGGTTTTCACCAGGAGCTGAATTATCCGCAGAGGTCTCTTCCTCTCCAAAACAAACTAGTGACTAAAAGTAGAAAAAGCTCTGAGTAAAGGAGTTTCAGTGTTTCAGACGCTATTCGGCAGACAAAAGACATCCTGCTGCTAATCTTTTGTCAGCTTGTGTTGTCCAATAACTAAAATCCTTCATGTAGTTCATGTATCTAGTTAAAAACAACCAAGATCTAAAAAGGGTATCATAAAAATGTTGCTTAAAACTGGCTAAAAATCCCATTTATGACAGCTTCTGGCAGACAACCACAACCATTAACAACACAGCGTTACCTGAACATTGAACATTGTTGCAAACATTTGGGATAATGTTACATACAGAACAAAGGTCTAGTGTTTGTAGACGTTTTAATTCATTTGTTTACTGAACCCGCTTTGCTCTCGTACACAGGCACAATGCTGGGACTGTGTGCATCCGTCCAGTCTCTGCTTCGTACAGTCGGGCCGACTGCTGGAGGCTTCCTGTACGTGAACTACGGCATTTCCTCTATAGGTCTTATCCAGTTCGTTGTGAATATAGCTGTGTTTGTGCACCTGCTGCAGCGTCGCCTCAAGAAGACAACAGCGCAAAAGGAATGAGGTTGTTAGAAAAAAGCTTCTCCGTAAAATGAACAGAGGAGGATGGAAATCAGTGTTTGATTTTACGAACAATCATTTGTACAGTTACTTATATTTAAAAGTACTCTGTTGCAGTTTACATGATGAGATAAGGTCAAGTCAATCCAGTTCTTCATTATTCAGATTTATTTTAGTTTTGCTGTTTAAGCTGTGATTGAGGTTCAGGACCAAACCACTAGATGGAAGCAAATCCTCTATTTTACCTGATGATACTCTTATTTCTAGGGTTCATCATACTGAGATTTTATTAAACCTCATCAAATACTATGAAATATTGGACCAATCCATATTGCTCCAAATTGAGGATAGTTATATCAGAACAATTTTTAATATGTAATGAAAACATTTATTTCATTAAACTTTTTTTTTGTAACTCTCCTTTTGTACATTGATTTATTCAAAGGTAGTAACGAGCTGCTTTTGGATTCACTTTTATTTTACTGCGATTGTGTAAATGCTTGTTCAGAGAGTTTCCACCTTTGAAATAAATCTGTGTCATGGAGTATATAAATATAATGAATATTGTTAGAATATTTGATAGTGGAGTTCCTTTAAAAGCCAATGAGCATCTTTATTCATGTATTAAAACTATGGCATTGGACTGGAGTTATGCAGTTAAGAGACTTATATCACGTTGTTTATTTGCTGCTCAGTTTTATTGATAGTTGCAGAGTGTTTTCTCTTGAAGGAGACAGGACTTTGTGAATAAGAAACTAGCTAGTTAGCGTCCTATTAGGACAGGCCCTATCTGTAACCAGTGTTTGGATTGTCCGTTCTTGGCTAATGTAGAAACGTGGTGGTTAAACGTGGCAGACTCCGTAGTAGAGGATCTAGTGTAGATTAAAAACAGCTCATTCTCACTTAGCAAAAACACAATAATTCTTATTTTTAGGTGATTATGAACTAATGAAAACATGATAATTAATATTTCAATTCTGCCAATAGATCCTCCTACATGTTTTACACTGGACCTTTAAATAATTGTTTGAGTCCAAAAGAGGTAAAAATGATCCAATATTTCACAAAAGCAATTTACTTTTTTCTTATTCCCATCCCCATTAATCATCTCATGTCCCCTCAGATTTATCTTCACCCTTTCGAGGGCATAACAAGTATTTTAGGCTTTTAAATGCAGGACTTGTACTAGAATAGAGTAAATTTAGATTGTTTACTTAAATTAAGGATCTGAATACTTTGTCAACAACAACAAATGTATTAACAAATATGACACTATTGCAGAAAAACAAAGGACGTAGCGTGTGGACAAACAAATCCTTTAGTGTTAATCAAATTCTCGGTCATATTTATTTACAGTTCTCGGCTTCCTCCGTTGCCAAGCTGCATTATGTTGAAGTGATGTCACAAAATCTGCAGCAGGTGTTTTCATTGTTTCTGCAAATTACTCTGATTTGGAAATATTACATCCAACAATCCCAGATAAATATTATCTTACTTTAACAGTAGGGGGTCAGTGGCGTTACAGAGTTATGATTATGCACCAGGCTGCACCTTCAACAGATGTCCCTGGTCTGATTTCTTTGCCAGTTTTCTGGGCCAAATGTGTGATAGAATCAACCACACAAACAGATCTGTGACATTCAGATTACATCTTAAAAACTGTCCACAAATAAAGGGTAATTTTATTTTTATTTTAAATGTTTATTTTCAGTTAAAAATAGGAGAGAAAGAGTGTTTTGATCTCTACAACAAAACTGAAAGACTAAATCAAATTTAAGATAAAAAGGCAGAGACATTATTGTGGAATATGATTTTATTCAGATGTTTTAAATTAAGAAGAAATTAAAGCTGCAAGCAGCGATGATCGGCCCCTCGCGCTCACATGCGTGTGTCAGGGTATACTCATGCATCATGTGCCAGCGTATTGTGTGTGGACCACAACATGAAAAATGTTATCAAAATCGCCACACAAGGCTTGGCAGTAGATTGGACCATGTACACTGAAGTTATGAAAACTTCCTGTTTAACAACGAATTTTTTAAATTTGATGCCACAACACAGCATAAGCACAAAATGGCAGACTTCCTGTTGGGTTTGGGTTTTCTGCTTTTCTGATCATGATAACCCAATTTTCGTACATGTCAGTCATACATGTCCTGGGGGCTGATTCGGGGGGGCATGGCTAAGCCATTTTGCAACGCACATGCGTGGGAGAATACTTACATTTATGCAACGACTGAATTTTGTGCAAATTCTCATGAGTTTTCAAGCATTTTAAGTCCTCAAAAAATGCGATTCATTTGGTATTAAAATGATAATAAACCGAGCAAATATAATAGCATTTCACTTGCAATAAGACACAGATACCAAAATCCTGACAGACAAAATAATGATGATATAATCCTACACATGTAAGGACAGTGGTTCAGACAAAAGTCAAGGTAATCGTCACGCTAATTTTATTCGAAAACTAAAAGCGAGCATATTGGAAGGATATATTTAGTAACTCTTTAGTTGGCAGAGTGCGTCTGCACCTTTAATGTGATCAGCCGTCTCAGTGGCAATCCCATCATCTGAGCCTGATCCCACATTCGCTCATTTCCCGCTGTAGTTTGAGTTGTCAGATTCGTCTGCGTCGCTGCAGCTTCTGACTTTTTATGCTCAGCTTGTAAAAATAAACCAATAAATAAATAAATAAATAAAAATAAGACACTTGGCTCTTGAATCTTCTCTTGTCTTTCTGTCTGACTCACAGAGACTCAAAAGGAGCTGTAGATGGATTTGAAGGGTGTCACTGTATCTGTGGACTCAGGGGGGGCGGCCCTGACCACTGGAGGCGGTGCCTTGTTACACTTGGCCCTTTGAGTCAGGGGGAGCCGGGACAATGCTGCTGTTAACACTCCTGACGGGGACCTTTGGGTTCTCTGAAAGTTTAATGTGACTCTGCAAGCGACCTGCGCTCGCTGAGGTCAGAGATGAGCGCGTCCCGGCGGCGGTCCAAGGTTGCCCTGTGTTGGTGCATTGGAAACTAAACGCCAGCGGGGGGGCCCCATCGGGTCCTGGGCTTGTTTTGTCCCCCGTGGCATGGATAATGAGGCATCTGTCTCCACCTGCCCGCATGGAGAGATGAGGCTCACTGTCTCACTTAAAAAGAGCACAGGTTACCTATCTGATTTGTCCAAGGCGGGACAAGGGACATGATCTGAAGCAGAGGAGCCTCCAGTCTAAATGTTTTATACCGCCGCTTTCTTATTTCTCTTTGTGCTGCACCACACGAAGCTCCTCGTCAGGAACACTCGGTGTCTTGTTGTTAGGTGCATCTTGAAAATTACAACCTGAATTCAATCAAACATGAGGCAGTATCGCCAAAATGTAATCGCTCTTCTCCAGGAAAGTCGGACTTGTTGTATTAAAAGTTTGAACATTACTTCAGTAATAAACAATTTTAACGACATTCCCAGATATAATATGAACGTGACGTGTGTGTGACAGCAGCTCAGCATGGTCACAACCTCACCCCCCCATCGTCATCCTCTCCAGCGGACCTCGTGGAGCTCGTGGAGTTGGCCACAGGAACGAAAGGTGATCTTAGGGGGGTTTTGTCTTGGTGTAATCAGACAGCGACATCATCAATCATGAGAGGGTGAATTACAGCGGGTTACAATGGGAGATAAGATAATGAGTGGGGCCACAGCGACCTGCTGAGGGACAGCTCGAGTTCCCGTCCTGATTACATGGCAGCGGCCTGACTGACTGCAGAACCTGCTGAGGGCTGCACAAATCCAAGATGAAGAAAACACACATTTTGGTCCAGCTGTACCATATTGAAAGTCACATTTATTCATTAAAATGTCCATAAACACTTGCTATATATTTTGTTGAGTTGTGTATTTTTCCAAATGTTTCCAAAGTGTGTTCAAAGTCAAGAGAAATCTGTCATTTCATTCAGGTAACAATTGTCTGAAGCTGTTTTTAAATTTACTTTTTTTAAGCCACATTTTTACAATACACTTTTAAGATCATGGTCCTTCTTAATTCTTAAATTCTTCTATATTATTATTAAATCTATATTATGTAATGAAGTAATGAAACTGGTGTGGAAATCAACTGTAGGCAACAGCGATAAATTCAAACTATAGAACCAGTAGATGGAGCCTAAATTATCAGTGTTAGTGCAGTTTAAAGGATCTTATATGAACATACCCAACAACAGTGAGATCAGGGTTCAGTCCACAGCATTGAGACGGTGTCTTGGCCCATAAAACACAATTAACACCTCCTGCAATATAACAACTTCCCTCCCACAGGTGTTTCCACTCTTATTCTACCTGATTAGACCGCCTCTCCTCCACTCAGGACTGTGTGGGTCTGCTCTGATTGTGCTCCTTCACTGAGGCCTAGTCAGCAAGGTCACTGAAAACACCTGTGCAGGTGTGCAGGGCTTTTAAAATCAAAAGAGTTCATCCTTTCAAGTAGAAATCTAGGGTTCCCTGGAAAAGCTAGAAATTAGAAACTAGAAAAAAGACTAGTTTTCCGGTCATTGAAAAACCTGGAGAATGATTAAAATAACCAAATATCCTGGAAATATTCTAAGTTGTCCTGACCTCAGATTAACCAAGAATTTTGTTTCAGACTTGAATGTTGGTAGGATAACCTGCTCACTACAAAGTGGAACCAACTTGCAGCAATCATTCAAGCCCTGCATAATTAAAAACGGGAATAAAACTTAAATGAAATGTGTGAACAAATTATGTCCTGTATTGTCAAGAAAACAATACAACAACAAAAAAGATTTTTTGAAATGAGTTGGAGCCCTAAATTTATTATAATGTGTTTACTTGAGAGGAAACCATCAAGGTCCTTCAAGTTTTATGCCTTATTAGATAGTAGTCAGTAGAGAGATTACAGGATAGCGTTGTGCTTTCCGAAGCAGGAGTTCGAACATGTCGTGTAGACAGGCCTCAAGGAGAATGACAGTAGCACAACTGGTTGCCTAGACGTCTAACACTGTGTCTCCGCAGAAGGTTTTTCTAGAGTTTTCTTGTTTTATGGTCACAGAGACACCATTCCCTTGGCAACGAGGGATGGTAAGAGTCAACAGTTCGAATTTGTGCACAGTCAAGAAGCGATTGCACCGATTAAAAAAGTGTGCACATTTTTGTTGGCTAGAATTCTTAAATCTAGCATAAAAATATAGCCACTGAAAGACTGTAATGACAAAGTTGTGCTTATTACAAGGAATGAAAACTCTGTTATTTAAGATAGACATTCTTAAAATAAATATTTTGAGCTGAATTTAAGATCTAAGATTAATAATGATTCAAAAAGTCTTATTATAAGACACAATTTCTTTAAACAGCAAAATAAAAATCAGTGACTTTTAAATTAATGAACCAGAAGCATATAAACTATATTGTTTTTCAGAAATTACTTTTTTAATAAAAAACATGCTTAACAAGATTATTTAGACAAAAACAAGACCAATTTCCCAGAAACAAGGCTTTTTTACTTTCTACTTTTGATGAAATTGGGAGGTTTCTAATATTTTTGCTTCAGAAAAATCTGATTTATTTATAACTTTTGGCCTTTATTATATAGAAATGTGACCTCTTTAAACTGTTTCCTCAAACTGGTTAAGAAGATCCAAAGAAATAAAATCAAACTATTCTATATTGAATTGAATTGTGTAGCATCATCTTTTGCATCGTTTGTGTTCAGTCAGTGTTTAATTGCAATGTATTGCATTGGTTGTTGCTGCGTATGTATCTCTAATGTGTCGGATTGTTGTCGGTGCATCAGGATGCGTATCTCAACGGCCTCAGAGATTCAGTACAATCATCAATAGTCTTCAGATGAGTATCACGTGTGGATAAACTCCAAGGTGTGTGATGTTTATCACCAGACACCTTAAGACCCAACCCGCGCCCTCCTATGCAGTCTGTGCTGCGATGAAGCGTGCTCGGCCGTGTGTCAGCAGCTCTGAGCCCCATGACGCCCGGTCTGTCCAGCACGCTCTAGTCCATACTCTCACTCCCTGACATGTGCCACCAGCTCGCTAATCCTCCACTGACGCCTCTCTGCAGCATCACACTCGACAACAGAACAATAAATGACCACTGCGCTGACCTCAGAGGGCAACCGGCTCCCGCTGCATCAGACAGGATCTTCCCATATTGGTTTTATGTGCAGTTCAGTTTAGGCGCTGAACGTAAGGGGAAGTGTCTTCGTAATGTGCATGCTGTTCCACGGAAACTCATTGTTTTCTTTAGGATTAAAGCAGTTGGAGATTTGACTGTTTGAAGATAATATGGTATAAAAGAGAGGATGTGGATATCATTTTAATTATGGCTGAGCCGATTAGATAACAATATGATGCATTAGTAAAAGGCGGGAAAAAGTGTGCCAGGCAAAGGGAGGGGGGGCATCTGCTTGAATTAGCGGCTGTAATCTGTGCGTGTTATTTGCATGACGCATATAGAGCAGCATCTGCGTTCTTCAAAGATAAATCTGACCATTATTGGTCATATTGGTCAGCTTAGAGGCTACACAACCAAGGTTTCATCTGGACCAGTCGTTGTTAATACAGTCAATTAAAAACAAGTGTAGGTAGTGTTGGATTTTCTACCTTTGATGTGGCAAAACTACACTTGTCTACGTACAAAAATAATCTTTTTTAACCTAAAAAAATGAGTTTGTGTTGCTTTTTTTTGTTAAATTAAGTGATTTGACAGTGTAGAATACTTGATTACTTAATTAATCAATAGCAGCAGCCCTCACTTTAACTCACAGATGTAGTAACACAGGCGGTTTAGAAATGTCAGTGACTTGCAGATACACCTCCACAGACCATAGACAGTGATTCGAAACCCAGATAATACATAAAACATGAACATTTGAACATTCAGGGATATCGAAGTTCGTTACTGATCATATTTGGGACATATGGGGTTTTTACGTGCTATTGAATAACCCAAAAGATAGGATAAGAGTGATTATATGTGATTATACTGACAACATGCTCGGTCAGCAAGTGAAACAGCCTCAAAATTAGCCTATAGTTTAATTTACTGCGTTAAATGAGCTTACATACCTGATATTTACTCAGACAATTGATTTCCTCACTCTGATTATCATTTGGATGGCAGATGGTGGGTCGTGCGGTAATCCCAGCTGCCCATTGGCCTGACCCCTTGCACTTGCACCCACCTCCTCCCAAACCAACACCACCCCCACAACCCGAAATCTTAACGAACCCGCTGAGCCGCCTGGCCAAAGAGCTGCTTTAAACTGGTGAGTAATGGCTGTGTCAGCAGTCAGTAGATGAGCCAGAGCGTGAGGGGGAGGTTGCACGGGTTAGGGGATGAGTTGGGGTATTAGAAGCCCCATTAAGTGGGTACCATTGTTGAATGAATGAATGTATTGTAAACACTGTTACTGAACTCCCCTGGAGATTCATACAGGTTTCCAATTTATTTGTTTTTGTCATGCTAAGAAACAATATTTTAAATTTTGTTATTTTGTGTACATGGAAGATTTTGTTAGTTTGTTGTAGAAAATATTAACTTAGAACAACAACTAGTTATGTTTAAAACTAGAATTTCCAATAGAGAACAAAGCAAATTTAAAAAATAAAACTCATTATCAATTTATTGGAGTTTTTATACTCTTCTTTTCTTTTTATACTTTTTAGATCAGTTGATTGATGTTTGAGTCCAAAAAATTGCAGATATAATGTGCAGATCACATTTCCAGAACCCAATCCGTTGATTGAATCCCTAAAATGTGGTTATTTTGGCAACCTTTTTAATTAACAGCAACATTACGGAAATAATTGCATTTTTATGGGGATTTTGTAAAGTCCAAACAGGAAATATACTAAAAATAGTCCATGAAACGCAGCAGAAAACTGCTTTTCAGGATAATTTCAATTCCGTACATTAAAAAACATTTAGAAAGTAAAATTTAAAGAACATCTCTACATCCATCTGCTAAAACAAAGCGGTGACTCTGTACTGTAGTTTACAGAAATGTAACAATGGTCATTTCAGTTACCTCATTTGCTATAATCTTCTTGCTTCCTCTGTGTTTCCACAGGGGCCCTAATCTAATCTAAAGTCATCTGAGCTAATCCGCAGCAGCAGCATTGGCGGCGGCGGTGGTCGAGGTAAATTAGGTCTTTGACTGAAAGCTGTCAGACGTTTTGTTTAATTAGTTTGTTTTACTTAACTAACACAAAAATTAAATTTAGAAAAGGTGAGAAGTGGATTTTTGGAGTTTGGAGTGTTGTTCTCCAAAGA
>NW_023339663.1:3346475-3354928 GCF_004916995.1 Morone saxatilis
AATCACTTATTGAATCATCATTAAATTAGAAAATTAAATGATCTAAAGCTAACAACTATTGTGTCACTCTAAAAACAAATGTTTTGGCTCAATAAAAACAATTAGCATCAGTTTGCATCAATATTTTTGAGTTATGGCAACTTCATGAATTTATGTTTAATAAAAGTACTACAATTAGCTTTTCTTCTATAATCAAAGGTGTTTTAATTACCATTTAATTAACAATTTGTTGCATAAACACAAGTTTTTAAGTGGATTAGGCTACTCATAAAATTAACTTGTTCCAACTAGTTTTTCCCGCTTTATTTATGTCAACATAACTTGTAAAAATAATATGTTTACAACTTCAAAGGTTTATCTAAATCAATAAATTAGAACTTTCATCTTGCAACTGTACATTTATTTAAGTGTTTTTGCAGGTTGAAAGCTGAACTATCTTAAAATATTAAAGTTTCTGTTATGAGAGGTCAATTGGACCAAATTTCCATATTTTCTTTAACTGGATTTCCCTAATAGATTAAATAATACCCTTTAAAAAACACACTTAGTTTTAATTACTAAGTAAATAATACCTGCTAAATAACAGAATACCTGGAATTCTTAATCCTACTCTTTGACAACAGTTGACATTCAAAAGGATTATTCAAATCTTCTTAAGTTGATTCACCGTTGAACTGTACTGTGGATGTCCACATAGTCAAATACATAATTGTACCTCATAATAAACCCACTGAGTCAAGTTTATCTTATTTATTCTATTTAACAATCTTCCTCTAAAATAAAAACAAAAACATTAAAATCTAAGAGTAGTTTGTATATTACAAAGTCATGGTCCTGAATTGTACATGTACACCGATTTAGAGGCCAAAGATCTTAAAGTTGCAGGTTTTTATTGAACATACTGTGTTGATTTATGAGGGTCAAAACCTTGAAATATTCTGGTGTACAGGTGATCAAAAATTGGAATGATGTTTTTATAACCTGGACAGAGGACATCATTACCCTTAAAAAGCACAACTTTATCTGTTATTTGGGTGAAACTGGATCATATTTAATGAAGTGAATATCCCCTCTAACATCCTCCAGCTGCTTTTACCCTCAGTACTTTATTCCCTGACGTCATTGGCCCTCTCTTACCACCTGTTATTACAGTAAATACTTAAACATAACAGAACTATTTACAGAACAGGTTTTGTAACGTTGTATAAAAGTCGCTATATTCATGGTTTATTTGAAAACCAGAGTTATTTCAAGGACCACTTGGTGAAAATAATAGATTTCACTTTCAGTATTTGCAGTTTTTCTGCTGTTTTTGTCCCTCAGTCAACACATTTGATGCTCACTGAAGCAAATATAGGCAGCATGAAGGTGTTTATGCCTATATTTAACAGCCCTGAATGCAACCAGTGTTAATTAAAACAACAAAACACCAGCAGCAGCAGCAGCATTTGGCTGCTAAGTGTCTGTGGATCTCCTAAACAAACCGCGGGGCCTCTGAGCTGCATCAAGAGGCTCAGCCGAGGTCCAATCTGACATTTATCTCTCCGGGCCGTTCTGCTGATGGTAGCACGACGTCGCTTTAGGAAGCAGCTGTTTACTGTCAGAGATCTAGGTCAGGACAGAGAGAGCTGGACACACAGCCAGCCAGACTCCTGCCAACAGTTTACACACAGACTGCATGGGCTCCAGGACAGTAAGGGCCCCTGATTTAAGGGGCCCTGGACCCTGATTCAACACTTTAACCACCTTAGGACAGAACATGACCACTGGAGACATAAAACAGAGTCATTAAAAACATTATTATATTAATTGTCATAGCTAAACAACTAGAACTTTATTCGTAAAACATCTAAATAAATATATATAATTAAAACCAGCATTGCTAGGGGTGCTATCAAAACCATAAAACAACCACAATGTGTACCATTGTGTTCTTACTGTCACAGCTTTTGGTTGTATTATGTGATCTTCATCAGCAATCTACTACTTATTAGCCCTTAAAGGCAGTAGTTTTCCTTAAGGTACCACTTTTCTATCACTTAGTAAACCGACTAACTGACATATTTTATTTAGATTTCATATTAAATTCAAAACTGTACAATGAACCCAAACAGTGAACTCAGTAACTGCAACAAGTTTGTGTAAAACGAGGGATTTGGATGAATTTTTGAGCAGATTATTTCCTGTTTGGGGAGTTTTTTATACAGTTCTCTGTCTGTATTATGGATTTTTTTTAAATCATTTTAACAACCATAAATACTTAATAGGCTTCTTTTTTGACAAATTCAGTTTTTTTTTGTACCTGATGTTTGAAAAAGGTTTATAATTTACATTCACATTTCTTAACAGAAGTGAACTAAATACTGTGATAAAGGCTTACTCTGTAATTTTCCAGCACACCTTAAAATCTTGAAGACCTCGTGACCCCCTATGAAGCTTTGGCGACCCCTAGTGAGGGTCCCCGCCCCCCCAGGTTGGGAACCACTACTTTCAACATGTTAGTTTAGTGTGTTAGCATGCTAACATTGGCTAATTAGCATTACATACAGCTATGCTAGTCTCTATAAACAGATATCTGGATATAAATGCAGAATCTGTCGGCAAGGGCCAAGGACCAAGATTTTGGCATCTTGTAGTCCGAGTAGTATTGACCAATCAATGTGAAGAGCAAAAGGTGCTACATGTAAAATTAAGGTACCACTAAAGTTGTTACAGTTAATCCTGAATATGTGAATCCAATAGTTGTTGTAACATTTCACTCAAAATCACAAATGTCGACCTGCTGCTGGTGCTAGAGGAAAAGTCAGGGGATCAGGAATGTCTGTATAAAGCTTCATGTCAATCCATCCAACAACTGTTTAAATATTCCAGTCTGGACAGATGTTGTGGACCAAAAAACTGACAGAAAATAGGTGCCATCAGGCCTAAAGAGAGATAAAAAAATATGCCAGTAAATGGGACACTGAATGGATTCAGTACATTTGAATTCCTGGGAATGATGGATATAATAATAATATATGTTTAATTTCGATTAAACATGAAAACTCAACAAGCAGCTGAACAGGAAACAATGACTATCCCCACATCGACAGACCACCACGAGTTCATCTCATCGTCCACGGAGAGTGATGTGGAAGATGAAGATCTGCTGCCAGAGCTTCCACCTGACAGCCCTGACACACAGGTAAGAGGCTCAGCGGCCACAGTCAGATCCCAAAGGCAGCTTTATCACACTGTTATATAACACACACACACACTGATGCGAGGCTGATGTGAGGACGCAGCCACACTGCCGTCGTCAGCACTGGCCAGATCAGATTTAACAGCCCCCCTCTCACCTCATCTCCACCCTCCTCCTTGAGTTTCCTTCGTGATCCATGGTAACACTCTTCCCCCTGTGTGTGTGTGTGTGTGTGTATCATTTCATATGTGCGGCCCGCTCAGGCTGGTGAGGTTACTAAGTGTTGGCCGGTGATGTAATCAGGTGTGTCATACAGTAATGTGCGAATAAGACGTGATAAAAGATGGTTCTACACAAAAATGGCCGAAATGTTTAGATTAAATGGCTTTTTTTTAATGGTTGCTCGGTCACCATTTATTAAATTGGTAAATCAACTGACAAATCAATACTCCTACTAATAATAAGTAGGATAATAATCATATTTTCTACAAAAAACATAACTTTATTGATCTCACGCTATATTTCGCTTGTTACTGTAGCTCAAGAGACAACACAACACAATACAAAAGAAAAAAGTTATATGTGCACTATACACCTTTTATATGTACTGATATTGAATACACGGTGTGTAGTATTACTATCTATACATATATAGCTATAATATTGACTTATATTGAGGGATGGATGAGATCGCACAGAGATCACAGCAGGACAGAGCTGCACAGTATGAGGTGGTACCGCGTACCACCTCATAAAGTACCACCACCATTACCACCAAGTACCACCAAGTACCACCATTACAACCGACATTGAACTACAGCGGTGTAGTACGACACTATTTAGACAGGTTTATTCCTAATTAGAAGATTATTTATTGTTGAATCCTGAACAGAACCTCCTGGTCCAAACTTAATTTGACCTCCACTTACTATCTCACATTTTAGCTCCTAGCTCATCACAGATGTATGCGTGCGCGACGTTCATGAAC
Source organism: Morone saxatilis (assembly GCF_004916995.1). Taxonomy (NCBI): domain Eukaryota; kingdom Metazoa; phylum Chordata; class Actinopteri; family Moronidae; genus Morone; species Morone saxatilis. Next base: position 3,350,645 of record NW_023339663.1, read on the forward strand.
GATAAAATTATTTTAAAATACATGTCAGCGACGTCATAGTTTAAGTTCTTTAATGTGGTATTTTAACAGTATTAACTGTTTTTAAATACATATTTTTAGATTTTTTAAAAGTATTTCAGATATCCACACATCACTAGAGGCAGCTCGCGTACCTCCAGTGGTTACACATACCATAGATTGAGAACCAGTGATCTATATTATTGTTCATAAAGCTGAAAACAGGGCAGCTGATTTCTCTCATGGAAAGTTGAGCTGGTTTGGAGATACGTGGTGTTCATATGACAGCCATGTTATGATATCAAGATAAAAACTCATCAATCATGAAATGTATAGATAAATAGATTAAAAATATTATATATATATATATATAATATTATATATATATATATAAAAGAATAGTTTTTCAACTCATATAATAATGGTTTGTTAACTACAAATATAGAAATATTTCCACTGTCCATCATTAATAATTAATCCATCAACACTAATGAAAAGCAAAATATGTGGATTTCTTAACCCAGTAATTACATAACTTAACACAAAGCAAATATTAGTGTTTCTAAAGCTGTAATCAGCTTCAGTTTAAGTTTTGCTTAAACAATTAATCAGTTTATCAAGATTGAACAAAATTAAACTATTTTACAGCTCATCCATGTAGTTTGTTGGCCACATATATAAAAAATAAAGGAATAATAAAAAAAAAGAGGACATTTTGGAACAGATCAGTTCAATCAAAGGATCAGTTCAGCAGATTTTGGTGTTATTGGTTGTTTTATATCAATACTATTAAATATTACTAACATTCTGTGTACTGTACAGCGTATTAATGGTAAAAAATAAATGATTTTGAAGTCAGAAAATCAAACTTTAAAAAGAGGCAGCAGCTTTATCAGATTCAGAGCTGTTGACGGAGGTTTGTGCCGTCTCGTTAGACTCATGTGAAGCATAGCAGAAACTCATTTATGCCATTACATAACACGGCTCCTGTAATCATTCTTTGAATCCTAATATAAGGCTGCTCCCATGCTAATTTGTGTTGGCATAATCTATGGCCTGCTCGTGTAAGCAAGTCTTCACCTAAAACTTGATGGTGTCACAGTGTACCGCGGCTTATCATTATTATGTAAAGTGTCATAATGCTGCGATTGGCCCGGGCCAGCAGGCTGCAGCCAGACTCATCTTCTAAACATAGAGAGCAGATCTGATCTGCAGCTCAACACCGTCACACTCCTACAGCCTTATTAAGTTTGTCGCTCTGAAAGAATCTCCATCAGTTTATTCAGTCTTTTATTTGTCTCTCTTGAAGAGTAAAAGGCATATTTTCAGCCCAATTTGTTTGATCTTTACTAGTTAGTAAGTGAGTAAGATATTACTGGAAACTGTGCACACATATCAGTGAAATTTGGGGGAAAGTTAGACTAAAGAGCTAGTAATTTGGTTTTGTTAAGTTCCAGTAATATTATTAAGGATTTATTAACATTTACTACAGAAAAAAATCTTCTTAAGCTAAATAAACATTTTTAAAATCAGACTTTCTTAAGAGATACACAGACACCCGTGCTACAAATATATGATAATTTTGAAGAATATGAAGCATTTCTGTAGATTAAACTATCTATCTATCTAACTATCTAACTGTATATAAAACAGTTTAAAATGAGCTCGACCTTCAACATCTACAGCAGTAAAACACAACATGCACAGCAGTAATATTAATCCAAAAACATCAGATATAATACTTTTTTATTACATTTTCATTCTTTATGTTAGATTTTTAAAGCAGGTTTTACTAATAGTTGAGTATTAGAAATGTGATATTAGACATAGTGAACATTGCATGTGAGATACTCAACTGATCTCACTAAAGGTTGAACATTGCTGTTATCTGTAAGAGGAATAACTGGAGGAAGGAATTTTATAAATGACTAAAATCAATATATTTAGACCCTTCCATCCCTCCTTAGATTATTATTTTTTTGTAATTATAACCGTGGTTAATAATTAAGGATTTGCAAACTCTGACCCTGACCCCCTTTTTTACATACCTCACTTTATTTGAGTGGATAATACACGTGATTTCAATAAATAATAAAGCAATAATGCTATCACTCATGAGGTCTTTTTGCTCATAAGATATTAAAGGCACCACCAGCACATCATAAGTAAATTAAAGCTGCATAATGCATGAAGAATAGATGAGTCGGACACTAGTCGGTTAGTTGGTTTTGGACTAAATACTAAATTTTCAGGCTTTTTAACTGTTGACAAGAAGAACATGTGTCCTGTAACTACTGTAATATATTATTATTATAAGCATAAGGTCACTTTTGTTTTTACATTTAAGTAAAATAAATCATCTAAACATTCAGTTCAAAGCTCAGAAAGTTCGGTTTTCATATAACAAATGTGGTCTAAATTGACCCAATGTCAGATAAAATATAAACACAAAAAACATAAAAAATCTAAATCTTAGTGTACAAAACTCAGGTGCAATAAAATACACATTAATACAGAGGCCTATTCACTACATGGTGTTGAATGTTGTGCAAGTTTTAAGCAAATTAAAGCTACCTTTATGTGAATATATTCAAGACATTGCAAAAAGATCACATTATTAATCCTTTGTTTAAGAGTTGAATTGTCTTCTGATTCCCGTGTTGTTAGACAGAGGCAGGTGAGCTGCAACTGAAACCAGACCTGACTTTTTAATTCATTGTTTATCTACAGCAGGAGCAGATTTCTGTCGGCCTACATCTCATCTTATTTTTTCTGCTATGAAAACTTTTCCACCTTTTAAATTCAACTGTTTTGTGCACAAATTTGATGCGTTTGACTCCGACTTGTGGCCCTTTGCTGCGTGTCTCTCCTTCTCTCTCTCTCCCCTCCGTTTCCTGTCACTATCAATTAAAGACCCCTCAAATAATGTGCATGAAATCAGGAGGGTGGAAATGTAACCTTCTGTGTTTCCTGACTCCTTAGAAACCTAAATGACTCCATATCCACATCAGTAATCGGTGTGTAATTGGGTGAATCCGCGCAGAAACACTGATCTCAGAACACTAATTAACTGGTAAATCTTACAAAGGTCAACAGTGTGTTGGCCAAGCGTGAAGAGAGTAGCCACCATATGGCTAAAGATGCTCACAAGGAGTGTGTCTTCACTGCTCTTTTAATCTTTTGAGCTAATTGTGTTTCTTCTCCCCCCTCCCCATGTGTCTCCCATCTTCTGGTGACTACGAGCTTCTGGTGCCCAGGCAGACAAAATGTGGTCAAACTCTAATCTACTTAACTGCTTTCCACTTTGTTTTTCCAATTATGGTCGGGCCTTGTTATTGCGGAGCTGGAACTTGCTGACATGGAAATTAATTTTGCTCTCCAAGCTAATTTTCTACTTAGAGTTTAGCAGCGATGAAGTGGTTCTGGCATTGAAGACCAGTGTTTGGCAGAAAGGCATTACTAGTAATAATATTACAGTAATAATATTACTTTCTCCACTAACTAGTAGTGTAACTAATTACTAATCAATTTCAGTCATGATATTACAGTTACCACCTAAAAAAGAATTAGTTACAAGCACTTTTGTTTGCAACCGCCTTGATTTTAACAAACAAAAACTGGATTTTGATCAAATTTTGGGGAGAAAGGGACACAATTAACAATTTAGGGAGTAGCAGAAAAGTAATGTAACTAGTACATTTTCAGCCCCTGACAACAAGTTAATTTAACTCAAAAAAGTGTTTCATCAATTAACTAACTGATCAAAATGTCTTTGTAACTACATTTTAAAGTTAAAAATAACATTCTTTATCAAGAAACTTGAGTAATTTTAAGTGAGAGTGTAATTTACTGTAAAAAATACCCAGTAAAAAGTTATTAATCAGAAATTATTATGTAACTTATAAAACTAAGTTAGTGCCACTCAAATTTACTAGTAAAAGCGGCTTAATGAAGAATTTTTTGTTTGTGTTACTTAAAAATTTTGATGTAATCAGTTTCAAAAATTATTTTTGTGTTAAATTAACTTATGTAATAATATTACCTTTGAAAAGAGTAACAAGTGATGAGTACTGTACACTGTTGAAGTTGTTTTCCGATATACAGATTGATGTAAAATAACCGACCCTGTTTAACATAAATCAATCAACTCTCTGGTTTATATGATTATTGGATCTAAAAACTTAATGATTTAAGGTAAATTTAACTCAAAGATCAGTGTTTTCTTCTCCTTCTTACAGTTGAATGTTTGAGCGTCACAGTGCAGGATGATGTATGTGCAGAGTTTGA
>NW_023339663.1:3354970-3386692 GCF_004916995.1 Morone saxatilis
AAGTGGAAAGTTTCTCTGAGCTTTAAGGGAGCGTCAAATCTTGGTCCAGTTTGCAACTTATTCAAGTGCGATGTAGAGACTTGACCTGAGACTGAAACTAAGTGAAGTAGGAGACATCTTGTGTCTAGCAGGAAAACAATTTGCATATTCATAGTTTCTGCATCTTTAAACGAGACAGAAGGAGTAGATGACTTTTTAAGGATTTTAATGAGGAAATGAGATATTTTTGCACACAAAAAACCAAACATATCGGACACATATTATTGCTCCAAACAGACTATTGTGTAATACATTTCTGGTGGGGGTCATGAGTTCAAATTCCCCCTTTGCAAAAGCTGTAAAATTCCTTAATGTTTTATTTTTATTTTACTTGATTCAAATGTTTTTATATAAATTTAAAGTTAGATTTTATGTGAATGTGATTGTCTAACTGCCAAAGCCCATAAATTCTATAAAATATAGTATATATAAGTCTCTTTTAGCTCATTGTTTTGGTTTCCTGGCCTACAACAGGCATTTTTCTCAGTAGCGGCGGAGACAAAAGGAAAGTGAATCCTGGACGACTCGAGTTGAACATTAAAGTGTCCTGGCAGCAGCAGCTTGATAAAGGGGACAATATGTCAGATGTTGTGGTTAATGTAGCTTTAACGTGTTCATATGTCCAATCTAAGATCAGAGTCGTGAGCGCAGTTATTATTAATTACGAGCACAGAACAAACAGCAAACAGAAAAACAAACAAACAAAGAGTCAGTACAGATGCCAGCGCACAGATGTCAGAAACATGGCCGCCCGCGTCCTCTTCAGATTAAGATCATTCACTCGAACCGCTCAACTGTGCGAAGAAACAGCCGATGAAAACTGAAGCAGGAAGTTGAATGAACATTAAACCACGAGAAGATGATCACGGCGTCCTTTAACAACAGCAGCGTTGTTTGACACCTGCTTTCAGTTTCAAAGCTGAAACACAATTGGGCTTTCAGAGAGTATTTTAATGGCTTGTTTGTCTTTGTTTTGAGGCCTTTTCTTTCCTTAATCATAGAAATAATGTCGGGAGCTTTTCATTTTGCCCCAAATTGTCAGACGTTTTTTGTAAACAGCAAAGTCAATTTCATTTAAATATGATTACAGATCTGCTCCTCATTCATTCTCTCCCTGAGTGTTTTTTTATATACTGGTTCTTCGTCCTCAAGTCTCAAACTGCTGCCTATATATGTAAATGCCACATGTCTGGTGATTAATAATAAATGCGAGACCCTCATGAATGAGCTGAATTAGTGTGGCCCAAAACATCAGCCATTCAAAACCCCTATTATTCCCTCTGTGACCTTTCTCTCCTGGCAGCCAGAGAGAAGCGGATGATCTCTAGTTTGTCAAAAAAGAGCGAAATGGGAGTTAATAGGCAGCTCCTCAGCAAACACTGGGGGTCATTATGAATGGGAGGCAATCAAACAGATCAAATATACAGCAGTGGTGGAGGGGGGAAATGGAGCTGGAAGTTGGAGGCAAAAGAAGGAGGAGGAAATACAAATTGAAGAGGCTGGTAAATATAATAATGGCATGTAATCATCCCTTTAAATGCAGATACCGAAGAGGAGTGTTGACTGATGGATGCCCTCGTGGACAGGGGAGACACGAGGAGACGGAGCTGGATGGGAACTGGTCTAAAGTTACAACTCCTCTATCAGAGAGCCGGAGTTTTAGGAGTCATTGCAGTTTCCTTTGTCTCCCTCCTGTTGTTGTTTGCAGACGGTGACGAAGATCCGAGCGCCAATGTTCCTCCAATGTGACTGATTGATCCAGTAGATGAACAGTAAAGATTAAGAGGATGACAAATAAGCATGCTGCTTACACAGCGCGTGGGGCTAATCCTCCCCCTTCCACCCCCCAGGGCTCCCTTTTGAGGAGCTGCCACCGAGGAGCACCCACAGACAGTGACGGACCCCGACAGCCAGAAGGGAGGACTCACAACCTGTTGACGTTGCAACAAGTAGTAGGAGTTTGAGCTCATGGCAGGACCCCAGTCCATCTGCATCTACACACCAGAGGCTGCAACGCAGTAGAGGCTCTGCAGGGGACTCAACCCGCCATCTGCCTACTAGGGGGACCACTGGAGGCCTGACAGCTACATATTTCTGTCCCTACAAAACAAAACCTGAAAGGAACTTGAACTTTTTCTGTGTCGATTCTGGACGTTGTATTTTGAAAAAACTTCAGAGAAGAGGACTAATAGTTTTTCAGCAAAGTTTCTAAACTTCATTCGCTTCAGGAGACGTCTTTATTTAAAAAAAAAAAAACATTAAATAGAATGATGGAGGATCACCTGCCGAAGATCCCCATGATGTCCTCCGCTTCCCCCACCGAGTCTTCTGGGAGCGGCGGGACTGACGACAGCAGAGGAGGTAAGAGTTTCACCAGGAGCAACAGGTGTCCATAAAGCCTGAAATATGGGACGCAAGTAAATTATAATTTAAGTTTGAGATACTCGGGTTTGACGTCCCAGGTGAACTGTTTTGCACTTTCTGTTTAAATATTTAACTGGTTGAATTTAACAAGTTTCTTTAAACACCACACAAGCATGAAGTAAAACTAAAACATCATAAATATGCACATAAATCCCATTTTTATTCAAATAAAAGTTCATAGCTCAAAGCTTACATTTCTTAAACACAAATATTCTTAATTAAAGTAGAAGCAAAGCCAGAATAAATATTTATTATGCAACTGTAAGCAACACTATCTGAATATATGTATAATTAATGGGTTTATTTGGATTAATGTCAGTATCCCTGCATCGTTTGTGTTAGTTGTTAATCTGCCTGCAGCCATTTATTGTTTTAATTTCATAATCATCCCCTAAATGAGATTTTCAGACCCAAACGGCTGTTACAATATTGACTCGAGCTACGTGAGACTGGGCTGAGAGTACAGATGGCAGGCACATGTGTGAAACAATACCAGACTACATGAATGGCACTAACTGACCTGCCCTGTGTGACTGTGTTTGACTCACAGCCAAGAGTCCGGCCCCAGGGAAAGCTCTGAGCCCGGCCCTGGTCTGCAAAGTGTGCGGGGACACCAGCAGCGGGAAACACTACGGCATCTACGCCTGCAACGGCTGTAGCGGCTTCTTCAAACGCAGCGTGAGGAGGAGGCTCATTTACAGGCAAGAGAACGCTGCTGGACGACCATGTGTTTGTCATGATTAACAATGTAAATGAGGTGCATTATGGGAAGTTAAGGACAATTCAAAGTTGAAATCAACATTGTCACAACATTAAATGTGGTTATATCCAGTAAAACCACACATTTTGTATAATATCGTACAGCAAATTTTTGTTTTAGTTTATTAATATGCTCTGTCCCTGAGAAATAAATGAATAAAAATTGGTGTAAATATGCCAGAATTAGCCAAAAAATGCAAAAATATAAATTCAATAAACAAGTTTGAAACAGTAAGAGCAGCGATTTTCAAACTACATCGAACGGTAAGCCAAAATCTCCAGGCACACCTGTATTCATATCCGTGCAAAATAGCCTCTATAACATGTGTTATCGCTCAGTAAACATTTATTTTAATTGACTAATGCCAAATACAATTTGAGAAACAACTATGAAATATGAATAAATACTAATTTACATCAAACCAGGAACACAAAATTTAAAATAAGGTTATTGAACTACAAACTGCACATACTAAAGTACTGATGAACAAATTAAAAATGTGTTCAGAACTTTTTGTATAGCTGTTAATTACATATGTTATGGTCGTCACAAAATCCCAAGGCACACCTGTACTTGCACCATGGCACACACATAAAGCAACAACAGAACAATAATATAAATGTATGTTTTTGTTACAAAAAAAATCCCCCAAAATGTTACCAAAAGTGTTGACGACCAAAAGATCACTGCTTGGTTGACCCCATAGTTATCTGTACAGGTGGTTTTTATTTCAATATAAATGAGTCATGAATGAATCTCAGATGCGTTTCACCATAAATTTGTATTTCTGTAATTATTACACAGTATTTAAGTCTTGTCTGTGGGGTTAACAGGTGTCAGGCTGGAACAGGCATGTGTCCAGTGGACAAAGCTCATCGCAACCAGTGCCAGGCATGCCGACTGAAGAAATGCCTACAGGCGGGCATGAACAAGGATGGTAAGTGTGTGGAAATACATCACAAACGTTCACCGTCACCGTAAGAGATTCGACTTTCTGTGAATCTGTGCAAGGTTAAAATTAAACCACCCTGTCCTTCCTCACTGCAGCAGTGCAGAACGAGCGGCAGCCCCGCAGCACAGCTCAGGTCCGCCTGGACTCCATCGACGTGGACCCTGAGAAGGAGCACCTGGCCACCACACGGGAGCCCACCTCCTCTTCTTCATCCTCTTCCTCCTCTTCCTCCTCCTCCTCCTCCAGCGGGTCAGTCATCACGTGGCCCCACATCACCTCCTCCATGTCCATCACCTCGTCTGTCGCCCCCCAGCGCTGCATCAGTCCCCAGAACAACCACCGCTTCATGGCCAGCCTCATGACGGCCGAGACCTGCGCCAAGCTGGAGCCCGAGGACGGTGAGGAGGGTTTAATATCTGAGAGTGAGAAATTACACTCAGATCAGATTAGTTAGATTCATTTTATTGTGCAGTTTTATCACGTGTTCTTCAAGCTTCCACACCTGTAACTTAAAACCACAGAAAAACAGCATTTCAAGAAAACTTTGTCCCCATAAATTTAAATATTTGTGGTCGAAGCGGGACAAATTCATTCAGAAAAGAGAGAGGGGGAGAGAGAAAGAGAGGTGGTTTTATTGGACAGGAGAGGCAGAGGGGCGGGTTGATCAAAATCCTGTGACGTAAGCTAATAAGTGGATTCCACCTTAGGTCATAATCACTGAATTATTGTCTGTTTTAGTTGTGTTGATTGTATTTTAGAGTGGATTTTATTGTGTTTATTGCACTTAAATCCACTCTAAAACAATCGATCATACAATATATGATAACATACAAAAATACAACCAAAATACAATAACATTCAGCATGTAAGCAATCCAGAATTATCTTTAATTAATTAATTTACTAGTTTGAATATTTATTCTAAATTAATATTTAGAATAACCAAACCAGGACCTGACCTGGGCCTGACGCTGGTAGCAGAATATAAACTGAACTCAATCCTGACCTTGTGTGTTTTCTGCTTCAGTTGACGAGAACATCGACGTGACCAGCAACGAGCCGGAGCGAGCGTCCTCGGAGTACCACATGGCTCTGTACCCGTCCAGCTCTGAAAATGTGTACGAGACCTCGGCCAGGCTGCTCTTCATGTCTGTGAAGTGGGCCAAGAACCTGCCGGTGTTCTCTAACCTGCCCTTCAGAGACCAGGTGAGACATATATTCTCAGACACAAATACAACTGACATGATTTAAATTACTACAGTTTCTCTTTTGAGATGTTATTTAAGAGTTTCAAAATTATTGAGTAAAATAAATGACAATTCCTGTTAGTTTTAGTGGAAAATTGTATCAATTTGTCCATCTTTCGATTATCAGTTAATTTGTTTGATTCAATTCATTGATGAAAAACATAATATATTTCATCATAGGTCTCGTTTTCAAGCTCTATTCCTTAGTTTTTGTTGTGAAATAAAAGTTTTTTTCATTGTTTTCATTGATAAAATGAACACAGATTGGGAGGAAGATAAAAAATAAAAAATAATAAATAATACGAAAGATCCAATTAAAAACTTGTGATATCCGATCATTTTGAGTTGATTTTGTATCTCACGTAGTTGTGTTTTTATAACTAACTTTCTAAGAAAACATACAAAACATAAATATCATAATTTCGAATTCAACATTTTGAAATACTATTATTTTAATCACAAAATGAAACAAATAATAACTGTGAAATATTAAGTCACATTTGTGATAACTTTTCATCTATAAACTATATCTTAAAATTGATTTTAACTTGGTTTTCTTTTGGCAGTAACAGGCTTCCATATAACCTCTTTGTGCAGTTTTTTAAATGAATGTCTCTTGTTTGTGTCCCACCAGGTGATCCTGCTGGAGGAGGCGTGGAGCGAGCTCTTCCTGCTCTGTGCCATCCAGTGGTCTTTACCGCTGGACAGCTGCCCGCTGCTCTCTCTGCCTGACCTCTGCCCCGGCATGCAGGGAAAAACCAGCTACACCAGCTTGGACCTGCGCCTCCTGCAGGAGGTCTTCAGCCGCTTCAAGGCCCTCGCCGTCGATCCCACTGAGTTCGCCTGCCTCAAGGCCATCGTGCTCTTCAAGCCAGGTGAGTCTCATTATTGCACTACAGTAACAAGATGAAGGCCTAAAAGACGAGTTTAGATCCGTAATTGACTACTAAAGGGCAGATTAGCTTTAGGTTTCCAGATAATGATATAATAAATTAATGCTACATACAAACACAATATAAATATATAAAACAAGACCTAAGACCTAACACATATACAGTTATCGTGATATTTGCTGAGGACAGTTTTTATCTGATGGTAATTAACCGGTTGGACTTAAAGAGACTTTCTCTTGCGCCTCCCTCTGGACAAATTATTCAAACCAATTTATTCTTTTTCACTTCAGACAGTTAATTAAAGAACTTAAGTTACTGCAGAACAAGTTATGGGATTCAGGAAAATGACAAATTCTTAGAATCAGCTGATAGAAAATAAACAATAAACTACAACTCCAGTAAAGCAAATAAATATGATACAAAAATGCTCATTTGAATAAAAGATGTTGTTTTTCTTAAATTTTGTCCAGATGGATGTTTGTATTGTAACAGTATTCGTCTGAATTTGTGTGACTCACGTTAGGGTTTCTTGTCCACAGAGACTCGTGGTTTGAAAGATCCAGAGCAAGTAGAGAACCTGCAGGATCAGTCTCAAGTGATGCTGGGACAACACATCCGCTCGCACTACCCCAGTCAACCAGCCAGGTAACAGCCAGTCTTAGAGCATAAGGATTTAAGGTTTAGAGCCACAAAACATGCAAATGACAAACTCCTATTCTTTCTACTGGTTTAAAAACAAACTCTCTGAATTTTGAAGAGCATAGTTTGGGATTTGGTGGCACTACAACCCTAAAAATAAAAGGGATTTGGAATGTACTTTTAATTCACTTCACTACAAGCAGATTCAAAAACACACCTTACAGTAAACTTGCTCTGTATTTCTGCACAGGGCCTCAGAAGCCCTGCAGCTTCTGGGACGGATCAGATTCAATATTAGTTATTTTATTGGCCAGTTATTAAGAAGTGTAATAAAAATGCACCACTGAACAACTAAATAACTTCTGTAGATGTAGTCAGACATCACAGAAATTAGGGCTTAAGTTGGATTTCACTACCTTGACTTTACGTGAGTGGAGTCTCATAGCCTGAATAGATGATTATTAGGCTCGAGCACTACTAAAGCTATTAATCCCAACTATTTTTAAAACAGTATTAACACAATTTTAATATTAAAATTGTTCAAATGTGGTCAGCATTAAGACCTTAAAGACTTGCATGCTGACTTGAACTTGAAACAGGCACCAATAGATGTTTCTTAAAACTGTGTTAAAGTGTGGATAAAGGTGGATCTTAAACATGTGACATCTTGTTGTTGTGTAAATAAACACATTGTTTACACGTGCTGCACTGTTTTCCTGTTGCGTGCAGAGGGTTTGATTTCCTGTTTGTTTCTCGTGTGTAATTTTAGGTTCGGAAAGCTGCTTCTCCTTCTTCCCTCTCTGCGTTTCGTGAATTCGGAGCGGATAGAGCTGCTGTTCTTCCACAGGACCATTGGAAACACTCCCATGGAGAAACTGTTGTGTGACATGTTCAAGAACTAAAACTATGACCCAGAAACCCATGCAGTCGTCAGTAACCTCCAGGTTTGGAGGGGTGATATTTGACAGATATTTGCTTTGTATTTCTGTATACATATCAGAGATTCTGCGTGCTGTTATTTTATTTTATTTTTTAAAAAGGCCACTTTATTGTTTGTTTCCACATCAGGTCATTCTGAAAATGCAATTCAGTTCTTATCATCATGCTTGCTGTCTATCATATTTAGACTCGAGTCTGAAGTGACTCACGATCACGTTTTGTCTTCTAGTATTTCCTTTATTCTTGTGTTTTATTTTTGTGACAATGCAGATCTTTATTTGTTTGGTGATAGATGGACTGTATATCCCTGCTGTCATTAATGTGACTGTTATATTCATGTTGTCATGCCTTCGAGAAAGTAAAACTTGCTTGAAAATTGTTTTGGATTCAGTTTTTTTAATGAGTGTCACACCTCACAAGAGATGATGTAGCCTTCAGACTTTCACTAATAAAGGGAAATATTTCCTTGTGCATGATTTAGAGATAAGTATGTGGATGAGTTTACTGAGACCTGGGCCCTCCAATGCAGAGGCTCAATCAAACAGCGCCCTCTTCTGTCTGCTTTAACACACACAACATTATCTCAAACAAAGTCTTAAATATAAAATATAAATTGGAGTTGAGTCCCTTCAATCTGAGTTACAGATTTCCACTGTTAGAATCAATATGCCTTCTTTAGATGAGGCCAATTTCTTACTTTTATATTTCAATTACTGTATGGAAGAAAAACATATTGAGTTAAGGGCCTGTTACTAGATGCAAACTGGAGTCCTGTCTTTGGGTAATAAACATGCCTGGAGAGGCTCTGTGGTCATCTTGTTAAGAGATGGATGGATGGATACAGTGAAAGATGGGGGGTTAACATGAGAAACAGTACAGTACAGACAGGCTGTCATTTAAAAAATCAGAAATAAAAAAGAGAAATAGCATTAGTTTTTGCATTTAACAAATAATGTGTGAAATGATTATTAAGGCAACAGTGTTTTAACCATGATTTAACCATGAACATCGGCCTGTGAGCTCAGACCCACTAGGGGAACAATGACCAAACATCAGGGACAAGAAAACTTTTAATTTGTCAAAAAAGAAACTGATCATGTTTGTATGATTGTTAAAATGATAAAAACACATAATACAGACAGAATTGTTTATGCACAATTCACATTAGTTAACACTATGTAAATGTGCCAGATTCCATCATACAGGCTAATTTTCATTTGATGTGTGTATAAAATTTCATGGCAATCCATCCAGTAATTGTTGAGATATTTTAAGTCAATAGTCGGACTGACTGACATATTGCTAGCATTGTTAAAAATACCAACCAACTAACTAACATCACTATAAAAAGACTCTCGACGTCTTTGTGATCCACTCAGTTGAAATTTGTGTAAATTTAACATCACAAAACCCATTTTTTTAAGGTAAATGTACCAAATATGATATATATATATATACATCTTCTACGTTCTGCATAGTGACAGTCTTACTGTAATACTCAAATTAAGTGTTCTCCACTTTGAAATGAGATGTGAAAGCAGATAGTGACAGTTGGTGGACATCAAACAAATGTCAGCTTGATAAGAGTTGCACTCAGTATTACTTTTACCTTCTGATTCAAACACATGAAAAACATCAGAGCAGCAGAAGTGAACGCAGGGAGTGGACACATCAAACGCTTTATTTGACTTTCATAAACCAGTGCTGCAACTAAAATACGTCTTAAATTGAGCTTTAATTCAGGAGTTTGATGAGGCAGGAATAGCATCCATGTTGAAACAGCAGCAGCTGAGCATTGTGGGTGCAGCGAGCGGCCCTTCGAACGCCCACACAGTCAGAAAATTCTGGGATCCGATCAGCTGGCCCTCCGCAGCCTCTGTCATATGAGCAAGCTCACAGATCCAGATTTAGAAACTTTGAACTGCTGATTTCACAGCAAAAGTGCCCAGTAGCTGAAAATATACCTTTAAATAGACTTTACGAGGCAGTAAATGAACAATAGCAGGTTTAACTGGAACACTGAGGTTGTTTTTATGCTCCAGTTTGGTGAATTTAAGGTCTGAGATGTGTGTTTGTCCTCTGATCAGTAAACTATATCTCCTTCCTTTCTTCTGTTTATATCATAAAAATAAAACACAAGCCTGCAGTGATCCTGAACTGAGGCTTTACCTCACGTGTCAACATTCTTATTTTGGCTTTTTCTAAGCTCTCATCACACAAAGGTTTCCCTTGTTTGAAATGAGAGGTTTCATCTTATTATGAGATTAGTCTCTTAAGTAACAGGCAGAGGGAGGTGAACACCACCACACCACCAGCACAAGACTGACATAACCCGAAAAAGGAAACCACACAAAGTGCTTTTATTTTAATGTGAATACAAGAACAATAAGATATTAAATGTATCAGACATTATAACTGTAATAACATGAAGTGAGAGGGTGGTGTCTCACTTCATCAGCCTGATTTTAACACACAGAGAAGGAAATAATAATGTAGAGACACTGTGAGAGCAAGACAGTTCACACTATTTATGACATTTCAGCACAAACAGGACCTTCTTTGTTGAGTCCCTTAAAGCTGCATTTTCATAATGGATTTGATCTGCCGTTTATTTCTTGTTCGGTTCCCAAAATGTGGGAAATGTGAAGTTTCCCAGGTTAGAGTACTGAACTGGAAACATAGGCTCCTGAGAACAAAGGATCCTGGGAACATAGGACACTTCTGAGCCCAATGTGACACATTTACAAGGAAGAAATCAGTAAATCTGCACATTTTTGCACAAAAAACGATTTTTAAAATAAATAGTTGCCATGAGAATCAATATTACTTCAAGGAGCAGTAGAGGTCACTTTACTTTTTCTTCCTCCACTTCTTCTCTTATTCAGTGTAATGTTGACCTCTCTCTCTCTCTCTCTCTCTCTCTCTCACCCCTCTTACTCCCCTCTGTGCAGTTGTTAATCTGCTGTGTTTGAGCTCTCTGTTGAACTGGAATGTGTCTGGGTGTTTGGGCCAAACTGTCCCGACACGTTGCAGCACCAGCAGATCACGGCACAGTGAGGTTACCCGAACTAAAGGAGGATCCAGGAGTCCTCTGGATCTTTTAATCACCCTGCTTCACCTGTTTGACTCGACTGAACAGCTGCAATGAATAACAGCAAGGTCGAATTCGAGCCTTTTGAGTATTCCTACTATGATTATTCAGACTGGTACTCGAACAATGCCGAGCCAACCAAACCACCGAAAGAGTGAGTATAGAACCCTTCTGAATGTGTGATTTTCATTCTTATTTTGATTATTTTGTCGTTGAATATTCATTCTATGTACAAGTGCAATGTGGGAATTAATCAATGGATGGCAGGTAGATTCATAATAGCAGAAAGGTGGTGATTTTAGGTGATTTTACTTGTTATTGTGCTTAATTTGAACAAGCAGTTCTAGTAGCCGGTAAACAATCACAGGTAAATTAAACCTGAGCAACCTTGAAACCTTGAAATTGCAATTAATCAAATAAAGAAACAATAAACTGTAAACAGGAAACTGTAAAAAGCTAAATGTGGTTGTCTTTTTGTCACAGAGTTATTCTACCATGTGACCCCACAGTGGACGACAAGCTCTTCCACATATGCATGCTGTCGATATCGGTAAGTATGTAAAAAAAAGTAACCATAAGTCTGAAAAGGCTCCAAAACTTTTAGTTTTTTGACCCTTTATAGCCAAGCAGTATCTATTAAAATGTGTTTTTCTATAAACTGTGAGCTTATGTATTGTAGTGTAAGTATTGTTGTGATGTAAGTGCAGCTTCAGTCAGAATCAGAATAAATACATAATCACACTATTGTATCCATGATAGAGTACTTGTACTCTGGATTAAACTTGGTGTGTTTAGGGCTCATTTAAAGCCACACTCTGGTATTCACAGTTAATGAGATAGTTTAGAAAGAGTGGCAGACAAGAAGTACGACTGTTTAAAAGTCTATGGTTGTAAATGAAACTGAACAAACAAACACAAACAAACAAACGAAAAAAACAAACTCTTCTGCGCTCACTATGTGTGTAGCCACATAGCAGTGAGTTAAACACATTTCTAATAAAGGCTGCAGGCTTTACCATAAACACAAGTTTGACCAAAAGTTATTATAAAAATAGAATGAGTACAGCAATACTGGATTCAAAAAAGTAGAGACTAATTAAATGTCAAATTAGCTAAACTGTCCCTCGTGCTAGAAAGATACATCATCAGCATGTTAATCTAGGAAAGACTGAAAGATTAAAATACACCACAGTGAACCCAACATTAGTTTAATAGCTAACTGCTATTTAGACTGTTGTATTAGCAACACACATTAGCCACAGACAGCTAGCATAGTGGCTAGCTTGGGTAGCTAATCACCGAAAATTTGAAATGACCTAAATTTAATATCAGTAAACAAAAGATTTACATCATCATCCTCCTAAACCCTGAGTACACAGTGAGAGAGGATCTTTGTCCTCTATGGATCCGTAAAATGTCTTTGCTTCCAGCAGACGTTCAGTTTAATGATGGCTTTTCATTCTTGTTCAATCACCCAATTACAAGTGAAGGCCTCTTTACCTCGGTCAGGAAGCTCCTCGTACTGTACACAGAATGTACACTGTTTAATGTCCACGTTCAGTCAGTGATGAGCAATGAAGTGTGACAGCTGGGTCGCTGCAGCTGATTGGAAACAACAAGACGTCCTCTGCAAAATGAGGTTATTTATTTGAGGCACTCACGATCTACACAATTGCATCAACAAAGCTTTGTTGTTTCAAAAAGTTTCATAGTTTTAGTGAGATACTGTAGCTGGCTGTGCTAATCAAGTTTTGTAGACTAGAAAAGGTCACATTCCTGTCCCATAATGAGGTACAGTATAGCCTACAGTATGACTTACTGAGCTCGAATCTGAGCTCAACATAAACACCAGATAGCTTCTGTAGCTATTTTATGTCTAGGAAGTCACCAGCTAATCAGATTCAAGTTTAATTTAACTAAACCTTTAAAAATTCAATAAGAAATCACAAAAAACAGAAGAATTCAGAATCTGTGGTCTGAAGTCTTGCTGTATGTGCTTTCTCCCTGCAGCTGGTGATCATGTTAATCCTCGCAGTTCTTACCAGGAAGAACAAATTCTGCCAAGGATTCACGAGAGGATCCTCCAGTATCTTCAGGTGAGTTCAGGAAGGTCTAGAGAAAAATATTAGCAAGCTTTGTCTCATATCATCTGAAATGGTTCCCCTGTATGATCTTCTACAGTCCAGCCAACTTTCTGGACCAGACTCAGAAGAAAGGTCTCGTTATGGCTATTTTCGGACTCGTGTTCAGCAAGCTGTCGATGCTGGTGATCGCCCCGGACCCGCTGCCTTTCTCCAAAGACACTCCGGCAGAAATTAAAGGTGGACACATTGTTGTGTTTGATTCGTCCAGAATGGAGCTTTGTGTTGTGTTCTTGTGCTTCGATAATAGACCTTTCTCACATATTTTTTGATTAAATCGTGGATAATTAGATAATTAAACAATAAAATGTGTAATCTGTTATTTGTTATTTAAAAATAAAATTCAGGGAACACAATTCATTAATTCTTTTTACAATGAATGTACACAATAAGTAGTAACTGGTAGGCAGTGAAACAGCTGACAAGATTAAATAAAAACAGTATTGATTATATGAGATTTGACCTGAAGCCAAATCTAGGATAGGATATAAAAAAAGACACAGTGACTGAGCAATAATCAGATAGTGGCTTTAATTTAAGTTTTATTACATTTAAGTGAACTAATCTAAGTGGAAGAGTCATGAAAGTGTGATTTGAGGAACTGAGAAATAAGAGTTTGAGAGGCAACTGGAACAGTTGTTTAGTAAATGAGTCACCTGTAGGAATGATTTCATTTATTTATTTCAACCCTTGTTTTTCAGAGTACATGAAGATAATCGCCATTTTCTACTATCCCGTCCTGTACTATCCTCTGATGGTCTGCAGCACTCTGCAGCACAAAGCAGGTTATGTGTTCGGGACGCTGCTCTCCTTCACTCACTTTGGGGTCCTGGTGTGGCAGAAGTTTGACTGTCCAAAGACTCCAGAGGTGAGACACCGACATCATGTTAATGTGCCCCAGACAAAGGTTTTTATCACGATACAAGTAGTTCTTCATTTCAATATTGAACTATTATTTAACCGGACAGGAATATTTGCTTTAGAGTGTAGTAAAAGAGTGAATTAAAAGTACTTTGTCTTATTGATGCAAAAAACAAATTTCAAATTCAAATAATGTTACAGTTTATATCATCATATTGTCCACCTATATTCCACGAGCAGGATTAGGAAATGTTTGATGTAAAGCCACCTGGTGGTAGTTTTTTAAACATTAATTAATTTCCTTTCGCCACTTGAGGGCAGCAGAGCAAGCTATAAACACAATACAGACATATTATCACCATATAAAGTTGTTAAAGTTAACGTGTTAGCATGTTTCTATCCACCAGGAGTCCAATATTCACTCTCTTTTTTACCTTGTTTTGGTCTCCACCAACAAGAACAAATTTGTCTCTTTAGCTCTGCTACACCAGCTAGTCTCTAACTCTGTAATTCGGTGCTGCAGAGGTTCTGTATAATGGCTTCATATAAAGCGAAGATTATCTGGACTAACCAGGACATCACTTCTGTGTTTTAGCACCTAAAAGTAATTCGCCTCAGTTGATACATAAAATATCTTAAAACATGGCTGAATAAGGGAAGGGAGGTGAATCGCTTCTTTAAAAGATAACATTCATACCATTCTTCCTCCTCACAGATCTATAAGTACTACGCTCTGCTAGGTAGTCTTCCTCAGCTGGCCTGCCTCGCGTATCTCTGCGTCCAGTTTCCTGTGCTGTTTGTCAAAGGACCAAAGACGGATGAGGTGAGTAAAAGTCAGAATACAGACCACAAACATTCAGATACATAAAGAACCATTTATCCTCCGTTTAAAACACAGCTGCACCTTGTTTTCTGCTTTATGACGTATGTATAAATACTCAGACTGTTTCTGGTGCAACTGAAGAACATGAATTTCCACAATGTAGAACATAACCGTGATTACTTTAAGCAGCTTGTGCAGAATAGTGTGGGTTTAACTCAGCGTATCTGAGCAGATTATGACGAGGGAGGTGATATTTTTTCCCCCTTTCAGACATATTGAATCAACAGAGTTTTTGTTTTAACAGCAGGTTTAATCTGTCTACGGTTTAGAAGAAAAATCCCAGTGGTGAGAATATATAAATTAACAGGAAAACCAGCACTTTCAGTCACTAATCTTTAATTTTACCTTTAAAATTGTCTTTTAATTGTTGGAGCTCATTCATTAAGAATGATACACAGACTGAAGCTCACAGGAATTTGCAACATTAAGAATATAAAGGAGAATAATTTTACCTTGAAATGAGGTTGAACCCTCAATGATAAAATAAATGATACCCTTTACCTTCTACTAATAACATCCTCTCATATATCAATCAGACTTTATTTTAGTGCAGTGCTGATAATAGGACAGAATGAATGTTGACCACAATAGAAAAACATAAAAAATAAATAAAAATTAGATTAGACAAATCTAAAAATACAGTACTAACATAAAAATGCCAATACAATACAATAAAGTGGATTAAACTCAACAATAAGTAGTGTTTAAAACTACAAACGTGATCAAAATAGAATAAGAAGACAAAACAAAATAATTAAAATAAATACAATTAACAATAAAATACAATATTAATAGAGAGTAAAGGAACATAATATGATAAAAATCAGTTTTCTTACAAATTATTATTATTTGCTTTCTGTCGATATCTTGGAATATGATCTGGTTTAAGTGAAGGTCGAGTAAATAGAAACCCAAATAAAAACAGTTCAGATAAAATAAATGAAGATAATAGCAGGTTTTATGTTTAAGATTTCAGTATCATCATAAGTGATTCCTCAATGTGTTTTTGGCTCACAGGACCTCGACAGCCGCTACTACACCGATTATGTGAAGTTACTTTTTAAGAAAAGGTCCTCAACTGCCAGGTGAGCAGAGATAAAAGTGGTAAACTGCCATGTGTATTAACATATATGGGCCTATCTAATTCAGATTCATTGTGATTAAATCTAAATATAAATAAAGAGCCTTCATCCTGTACGTGAATAACATGATTCGTTCTGTGTTTTTATATGTTGCAGCTCTTCATCTACAGACAAACCAACGCTGGCTGAGAGAATACTGGAGGTGCCTAAAAGTTACATTTACATACCAGAAAAAGGTTTGTGCACTTATACAGATACAAATATACATGTTTTAAATTAACAATGTTCTTATTGCAGTAACAATTTTTATTTCTGTCTCAGTGGAAAACTGCTTTTGTATCCCTAAAGTTAAAGTGTGTAACATTACATAATAATATTCCTAGGAAAGTTTGTATTAGTGTATAATCACCTGAATATAGGAATCGACAGACGGATATTTCAAATTATATTCAATGTGTACCAATAACAGAAGAAAACAGATGATAAAATGTACAATAAACACAACAACTGCAGCAAGTTTGTGTAAAACGAGCGATTTTGGTGAATTTTAAGCAGATTATTTCCTGTAAATATTGATCAGAGATGTGTTCTCCTGATATTTTTAGGAACGTCTTCTACAATTCTGTCTGCAATATGTAATTTTTTTTCATTTTTAACAATCATAGAGACTTAATAGGCTTAATTTATGACTAATTCAGTGTTTTTTTTCTCATTATTATATCAGCTCTTTAGTTGTATTAACACAGAACTGAATAAAATGCAGCTATTGGCCTACTGTTTGTTTTCTAGCTCCCCTTAAAATCAAGAAGGCTTCGCGAACCCCCTGTGAAGCTTGGGCGACCCCTAGTGAGGAGTCCCGACCCCAGAGACTAGATAATGATTTTATTTTGTCTTCCAGTGTTTCGTTTTCCTCTAAAGCTCGCTGTATCAGCATTTGTTGCCTTTGTGGCGATATATCACGTAAGTCTTCAGAGAATCAGACAGAATACGGTTGCTGCTGTTTACCTGCGTGGAACAATAAATACATCATGTGTTCACCTTTCAGGCGGCGCTGTTGTTAGTCGTCCTGGTGGTCCCCACTCTCCATATTGTCCGTGCTGGTATTGATGAAAACATCGCCTTCCTGTTACTCGGGTTTGGGATCGTTCTGTCAGACGACAGAATGGAGGTTGTTAAAATCGTGACCTTCTATACCTGGTTGCTGGAAGGTATGCGGGGATTTTTAACTAAATCTTGAAGAGTATCGTTATAAAACAAGCAACTGAATTCATTTTTTTCTTTTTGTTCATGTTGTTTCTGTCAGTGTGCTACCTCTGTGCGATGACCCTGTCTTGTTTGGTCAGTCTCATCATGCTCATGAGGTCCATGATACTTCACAGGTAAGAGGAGTCACTGCTGAACAATCTCTTAAAGAAGTTGTAAGTTAGAAATACGATGAAGTAGAGACCTCATTTACAGTGTAGCTCGGTGGTTCCCAACCTGGGTTGCCCAAGCTTCTGTGTTTCATTTAGTTCTGTGTAGACAACTATATGAAAGAATTATTTTTAAGGTTTAGATTTTTATTTAAGATCTGACCTGAACACCAGCTGATAAACAGCCTCGTCCTCCATTAGAAAAATGAAAACAACCAAAGAGCTTATAGAGCAATGAGAAAAAAACAATGAATGAGTCAAAAATAGAAGCCTATAAAGTATCTATGATTGTTAATATTTACAGAAAATAATCTGCTCATTTTACACAAACTTACTAAAATTGTTGTGTTTTTGTATATTTTATTATCTGTTCTGTTCTGTTATTTTTATGCACTGAATATATTATGTAGTATCTACTATATATTTTTGTTGGGAAATCGTCATTAGGTGACGATAATAAAGGGGTCTCTTCAGGAAAAAGGTTTGCAGGAGCTGCTATAGAAGAAGTTATGATACAGTGAATGTGTTAACAGTTGTCTATTTACATATCTTTGTAGACACAGAGCAACATTAGTATCCATGTGGTCACCTGATAAATGGAAATCTGTATACTGAAGAGAATAATAAGCTCTGTGATTGGATGTTTCCCCCATGTAATGCTTCAACCAGGAGTTTTATGCCCATCAAAGTGCTGAAAACAGCCAATATTTGACTCCCAGGCCTTTCCTGTCTGAACCTAATGTACCACTGGTTGTAATTTCTTACAGGTCAAACCTGAAAGGACTGTATAAGGGAGATATTTACAGCATTTATAACAGCCAGAAGACCATCCGTCCCTCTAAACCCGGCATTGTCTGTTGGATGGGCTTGACGGGATACCAGGCTGCGATTGTCTGCGTCGGTAAAGCTCATCATCAGTGGTTTTAACTTTATCTAAAAAGAGATGAACACGAACAATGATTTGATCTGACTAGCAAGAGAGAAGCCAAAATCTGAAGATCATAGAGCTCCAAACTATTAAAAACACACACACACACACACACACAAACCTACACACACACGCAGACAGACGTGTGTTTTGACTCAGTTCCACATTCACCATCCTGCTGCCCCAAATACTCACTGGAGCACTAAATTTAATCCACAGCTGAAAATAGTCCCCAACAAAACACTATCTGTACTCACACTTGAGTAACAGTTCAATAGTTCAAATACAGAATAAAACCATCCTTGTCTTTTAATTAATGCTGGAAGCGAGTGTGAATACCTTAATGGAAGTGTGTTAAAAATGTCCTTTTCTCTGTGTTGTGTTGGCAGGAATGGCTATTCAGACTGTTGTGTTTTTCATCTGCTTCTTGTTCCTGGTGTTTTTGATCATTATCCCTGTTTTCTACGGTCGCAATATCATCGTCTTTGAAATCGCAGGAAAGGCATGGTAAGTCAGCAACCTTTTCATCATCAGATCATCGATCAAAACAGAGATTAAAGTTCATTTTATTTTTTTTAATTTTCCACCTTTGTGATGTCTCAGGCCGGCCTGGGTCACTCTGCTGCTCGTTAC
This sequence comes from Morone saxatilis, assembly GCF_004916995.1. Lineage (NCBI taxonomy): Eukaryota > Metazoa > Chordata > Actinopteri > Moronidae > Morone > Morone saxatilis. The sequence goes on from NW_023339663.1 coordinate 3,373,894, forward strand.
TGTGCTTCAACATGTGACTGCTAAGTTTGCTTTCATCAAAAAGGAAGCTGGTACGAGAGACTTGAAGAACAGGTAACTGAAGTCTAATGACAACAACTATGTCTCATATCACATTTAAATCACACATTTCCAAAATATAAGCATGTTAAATATATATTTCCAATAAAGAAAATCAAACATCAGCTCTAAGTGAACATCGTAAAGCAATAATCTATATTCAGTCCACAAGGTGATGAGGTTCTCGGAGCATTTTAATAAAACCATCTTACGTAAATAAATATTTTGTGGTAATTTCCAGGGAGAGTCTGTTTCTTCTGACGTACCTGCTGTTCCTCATCAACACCGTGGTTGGACTGATCGCCGCAATATGGAGAGTCGTGATAACAGCTTTGTACAATATCGTCCATCTTGGTCGTATTGACATCAGTCTGCTGCACCGCACTGCAGAGTCCTACGACCCAGGTATAATATTATTTCATAGGTTTTTAAACTGCTAATTGATGGCAGTTGTATCCTATTGCACTGAGTAATAAGATAAATCAAGCTTTAGGTAGACTGGTCCTTGATCTTGGTCTGACCATGCTCTGTGACCTTTCACCCCATCCAGCCTACCGGTACTACACCCACTCCCTGAAGGTGGAGGTCAGCCAGTCACACCCGGTGATGAAAGCTTTCTGCGGGCTGCTGCTGGACATGATGATCGAGTGCGGTCGAGTTGGGCAGAAAATAAGAGATGCAGAGGAAGGTAGAGGCACTGAACTGCACACATGGACATAAATAATATGTATATTGTCACATGAATGCAGCTCAGCTTTACATCTAAACTGCAAATTCATAGATTTAATTATAATGCAAAGACTTACAGTACTTAATATACAAGTCTAAAAATCTAGCTGCTGTAATGCCACACCGAGGCTGTAATGCTTTTGAAAACTCAAAATAATATAGTTTAATGAATGAAAAGCTTAAAGACAGTAATTCTTAGATCCTTGCGTCTGGTCGGGGAAGAGCCTGCCTCAACCATTGACAAGAAAGCTAAACTGTCTCAACTATAGACTTTGTCAAATGGAAAGGTTTGATGATGGCTGTACCAAATTATGTGACAAGACATTTCTTTTCAAACCACAAATGTGAAAAAAAAATTGTCAATCATACTGTAATAATATGACTAATAATTACAATAATTTAGGTATTTTTTAATAAAACTATGAAAACCTAAACAGCTTAATGTACAACACTGAAACAAGATGACTTTCTCTTAAATTATAACAAGCAAAACCCAACTTGTTTTAATCTTCCACAGGGTTTTTATGGATTTTCCCGAGGTTTCTTATCCCAATTTAAATGTTTATAAAGCATGACAACCACCAGGATTCATACAGTGACATTCAGTATCTTCATGGACCCTCAACCTCTCAGTTTTGGTGTCTCGTTCTGCCCTGACAGCCTGCTCCTCCTTGCTTTCAGGGATTCAAGAGAACAGGCCGAGCAAGGCGACCAGCCGTCGGAGGATCCGCTGTCGCTGGCAGCTGCTGTACACGCTGGTCAACAACCCGTCCCTGCTGGGCTCCAGGAAGCACTTCCAGACGCTGCAGACCTCGGAGAGCATCCTGAACGGGACCCCGAACCACAGCTCCAAGAAAGGCAGCATGAAAGAGGCTGCCGAGCCCGTCCAGTCCACTGAGACCCCAACAAACCAAGATAAAACTGATTGAGAACCCTAATATATATATTAAATGTATAGTGTTGTTGGCAGTATACTCCAAACAAAATTGTATTTAGCAAATACACAATGTAAACTTCTCAAGCTGGAGAAACCTGTGAGTCACATTCTACAAAACCCTAGATTATATTAAATTATTATTATTATTAAACTGTTCACTTTCTACAGATGAAACACAGTGATAATGGCACCTTAAAGGTCCAGTGTGTAACATTTATGAAGCTCTATTGCTTGTTAGAAATGGAATATAATGTTCATCAGTATCTGAATATAAGAATCTTTGTGTTTTTGTTACCTTAGAATCTTTCTTATCACCATGTTGAACCTCAATGTTTCTACAGTAGCCCAGAACGGACAAACCAAACACTAGCTGTAGACGGACTCTTATCTTCTTATCTCATGTCTCTTAGTAGCATTAGGATGTGTTTTGAGACGTCCTTTCCTTTCTTCTCATTCCCAGGTTGTCAAATCCTGACATGAGCAGGGTTCAGTTATCTGCAACTGCACAACTACATGCCACTAAATCCTACACACTGGTCTTTTAAGCTTTGGCTCACAGTGACAGGGCTGGTGATCAGAGACAATGTCATTGTTGTTTTGTTGTGTTTGGAGTATACTGTCAGATGATGGCACTAGAATAAACTAAGGGTTGATCCAAATCAGATATATGGTGACCGACGTAAAAGACACATTTGTTGTTGCCATAGTTTAAGCTCGAAATGTAGCTTCACCAGTAAGATCTAACATATCTGGTACGGATGTATTTGTCCTTCATTACAGAGTGTTTGGGTAAGAGCTGCAAATCCTGGATCACCCACAAGGCAGGTGGATCAGGTGTCTCAAAGTCTCAAAAAAACTATTATATTGGATATTGGATCACTTACCAAGAAACTAAATGAATGGACTACAGCACCTACCAACTTGTTATATGAGAGAAGTAAACTTTCATTGTGTTTTGCAGTGCTGTTCAGGCCTTTATGGATTATTATTGACGTGTTCAGTGCCAGTGCTGATTAATTAGCAGTGTCAGAACCCGAGATAATGAGTCAATAAGAGGTCAGAGACCATTTTTGCCTCGGGTTAATGCGGTTATGTCAACACATACTGGTTTTCAATGTGTCCAGTTGGTTGTTCGAGGGGGTTTGTAAGATCATGGATCAAGAATGAGGCAGTTTCTGGGTTAAAAAAAAAGCTGGAATTTAATAAGAGATCAATCACATTCTCCATCGTAACCTTTGGGTTTTACGCGACTAATTACAATGTAATATCTAAATGTGGTTTGTTAGAAGTTTGTCTACTTCACTTTCAGCTTCATAATTATTATAAGATGAATCCTGTGATGGGATATTGAGGTTGATCATATTGCATATTTTCACACACAGATTATATTTTCTGTTATTTCCTATATGATATTTTAAAGGATACACAAATAGACATGTTTTTCAAATGTTTGACAAGTGACTGCTGATCCCATTTTAAGATTATAATGAAATAAATGTGTAAATATATCACAATGTATGAAGTGTTTATTATATCTTTATATAATGTTATAATTGGATCTAGTTAATAAAAGTTTAGTTTTTATTCATCCCATCCTGCTAACGTTCAATTAATAACTTTATTATATAACCTATAAATACATTATTATCCAATCAAATCAGAAAAAAAATCATATTTTTTGTAATTGACATATGGGTTAATGGCACATAAGAGTCTTTTACATTTACAAATTTATTTATGTTTTATGTTTGTGTCAAATTAAAAGTACTCACTCCTTTATATTTTAATATCTTACTATAATATTTTTCACATATAGTGGTGTCTTGTAATCCCAGGGTTAGGGTTAGGGTTAGACGTACCAAATGTAATGTAATATCATTATTTATCAGGAAAACTAGAGACAGAATCATTCCTTTGTCAAAACTTTATTGAGGCACATAGGATTTAAGTGAGTTAGTGAGGGTATTTAAACACTTTGGTAAAAACATACTGTTTCCTTTATTACAGGGGGTATAAAACAGAAATAACAATAACAAACATGGACCCGAAGTCAAGAATTCAGCATACAACAGACAGCATGCAGGTCTTCTAACACAGAGATACAACAGGATGGACACATGATGACCCAGATACAACTTCACATACACACTCAGAAGTGCCTTTACTGTTAAACACTGCAGTAGACTGGGACAATATTTAACTAACCTGTCCACATTTTTACCAGCGAGACAGCGAGAGAGTTTAGATTTATTCAACATGAAAACAGTAATCTTATCACAGTGTTAACTGGACAAAAGAGCTCACAGCTGCAGGACAACAATGGTTTCCTCTTTGGAACAACACAGTTAATCTAAACATTTAAACTCCCTCGTGAGAGAGTTGAGTTTCTGTATTTTAAAGCTACTGCACTCCTAAAACCACAGCACACATTTACTGCAAAAGCAGATTATTGGTTAGTCACAGTTAGGCCATTTACTACTGCCTACGTCTAGCTGACATTTTGCAATACATGTCGCATGTGGCACAAGCTTTGTTACGTTTGTTCTCACGCGTCTCTCTTTTTTATGTCGTCGCCATCCTCGTCCGGACACCATTTGGCAGTTTGTTCTGTGCTCTCGTTTCCTGTTCATTTAATAGCTGTTTATTAGGAACAAATATGCTCTAAATAAACAGACAGATGCGATAATATATTAATACATTTTATAAGATTATTTCCTGGCAGAAACTTCCATTTCTTCCTCTGGGTGTTTGAGCTGTTGAAATCGATCAATTTGGGCAAATAATGTCAGTACAGAGACCTATTTGTTTAATTCAGGGTTGACTTTATGGACGGCGCTGTCCCTGTCTCAGAACATTTTGGCAATTTGGGGTCAATTTGGCCGAGTCCCAGCTACATTTTGCAGCTCAGCCTCGTCTTCTAGAAAGAGAAACGTTTGTGAATTAGAATGAGAATTTTCTCTTTAAATAATAGGTTAATTGCTGTTCATTAACGTACCTTAAATGTTTACTGACTACATATTTAATTTGTTTTCTGCCAAAATAGGCAATAATATTTGCTCATAGTGACTACAGTATTATTCAAAAGTCAGCAGTGATTTGAGACATAAGCCAAAATCAAAGTGCTTTTTTGCCTCTTTGTGACTCAAAAAAAGTTGTCTGTGAACATAATCCTGACCGGTATTACAATGCTGTGATATGAAAACAAAAGTAATTTCTAAGAGACAGGGTTGTGCAGGTGTAAGAACGACTGTTACAGATTGCACAAGAGGCACTAATTAACTAATTAAACCCTCCTGGTTCACTGTGATGGATTAAAACTGAAATATATAAAATATAACCTCTTGTCTGTTTGTCTGTGGGAAGTGGACAGAACAACAGAAAAGATTTCAGTGGTAGAAATTTAAACTTTCAACTTTCTTTATAGGATTTCTCTTACAGAATGACTGATGTTTCTTATGAACTAGTGCACTTACTTAAATAAATTGAATAAATAATAATAATAATACATTTGCTTTATTCCATGATTGTCTGTCACTGTCTAGATTTGGACCCAGATGCACATTTTAACATTTCTTAGCCTTTTCTATTATTTCTGCATTCTGTGTGCTTTTCTTTTTTAGGACACCAACTAGTTTACTCAAGCTGTTAGTAAGCCAGCTGTTTTTTATACCCTGTTTGTGCTAAGCTAAGCTAATTGGCTGTATCTGCGCATTTACTGGCGGACATTACGAGTGGTACTGGCGTTCTCCTCCTCTCCTGACTACTCCTTTAAATGCTGCTCGTGCTCTGAGGAAGGCCTCTGGCCGAAACACATCATCAATAATGTCTTAATAAAATATGAAACCTCTTTCTACTTTTCTACTCTCTCTGGAACACAAACTGGTTGTATCTTTGTATGCCAGAGCAGCTTTTTTTAGAAATATACATGAATGAATTACAATTTAAAAAGAAGAAAACAAGCTGTGATATCCAGAACCCATCAGCTAACATCTGACAACAATTTAGTGGACGATGTTTCAGGAGTTCTGGTGTAGCGACTTCCTTCCTTCATTGTTTACAGTCCGATTAGCAACTTGAGATTTGATCCAGAGGACATTTCAGCTAATATAATACAAAAAAAAGATAAATTGTTGTCATACGACAGGTGATCGGTTCTGAGATTGTATTTCAGCCACCTCTTTGGTGATTGATCAACACGACTCACTTTTGATGCCAAAATCTAGTCCTTTGCCTCCTGATTCTGCCTTCATATGCAAATAACTGTGGAGATTACAACAAGGGTAAAATAGCTTAAACCAGGGCTGATTCACTAAAACGTTGGTAGCTGGGTTTTCCTGTAATGCAGCTTAGGGTGAGGTTTAAAGCGTGTACATTACTTTGAGTCTTGTCACTGAGGAACAAAGCAATATTTCTAGAACAGACCCTAAACTATTGGCACAAACTGATTTTAACCTGTTTTAACCATATGCAAAAAGAAACTACAACTGATGATTATGTCAGAAACAATTACTGATTTGGATATTTATAGTTGCTTATAATATTTACTGCTTCAGCCCCCAAAGGTAACCTATCGCTGTACTCAGATCCTACCTCACAGTTATCTAAATTCCCCCTGCACTGAGACAGACTAAAGGACTCGGTCATGATGCTTTCTTCTGTATCTGCCTCCCTCTCTCCGTCTCTGCTCTCCGTCTCTCCCTCCTCCTCATCCAGCTGGCTGCCGTTGATCTTCCTCTGAGACTCGGTGTGAGAACCGTGGATGTTGAAGTTGGCGGCGAGGTTCCTCTCCATGTGGTACTGGTCTTTGGCCTTCAGGATTAGCTTGTAGGTCTTGCTGCGGTATTTGTACACCAGGTGGAAGCACGTCGCACCGAGGAGAGGCACGGTAGACACAGTGAGGAGGCAGATGCTGACCGAGATGATGATGAGCAGGTTAGGCACCCTCCTCCTGGTGGTGAACAGCACCTGGACCTCACAGTCCTCCCCTCTGTAGGTCAGACACAGGGAGTAGTTGGTGCCAGGACGGAGGCCGCTGAACAGATACGTGTTGACGCCCTCCTTGATCCTCGACCACTGCACGGCTGAATGTTTGCGGTCAGCGGTGACGCACAGATACAAGCCATTTGAATGGACTTCAGAAGCGTCTGAAAGCCCATGATGCTCTTCGCTGTCAGCCTGGAAGCTCTCGGATGAGGCGGCGGCTGCGGGGGCCCTGTTGACGCTCCTGTCTCTGGGTATAAGAAGAGGGTTGAGTCGCACTGTCGCCTCTGTTTCTGACACTCCTAAAGCGATGACTCCAAAGTCAAACGTGTACTGCTTGATGTCATCCAGGCTCCCGTTGAAGACGTGGCTAGAAATGTATCTCGTGTTAGCCGTCAAGCCACATTTAGTAGCACGTGACGGATATCTTGTTGCCTCCTCAGAAGACTTGATCTCCGCAGTGGGCGGGAAAGTGGGTACGACGTTTATAATTTCTTTTCTCATTAAATCTGGGAGATGCACAGAATCAACGACAGACGTTTTATCCGTTTGGTGTATAGATGGTGGCGTTCTAGAGTACGAAGGTGTTGTGGTTATTTGTTTCATGGGTGGTGGTTTTGGTGAAGCCACCACCTTCACTGACACCGAATCCTCAGCTCTTCCAAATTCGTTTGTGGCGGAGCAGCTGTAGTTGCCACCGTCTTCCTTCCTGAGGTGTGAAATGACAACAGTGCCGTTGTTAAAGACTTTGACATGATCATGGGACAGTAAGGAGGCCTCGTCTGGTTCTGCTGAGTCGTCCTCAGTGAATGACAAAGCCAGCTCTTGCTTCTGGCTTTTGCTGCGAATGCTCCACATGACCAGCGGCTTTGGGTTTCCTGTGAATTGACAAGTCAAGACCAGTGTGCTGCCCTCATAGAAAGTTTTGTTTTGAGTATTTGGCTCAATTCGTATTGTGACACTTGTGCTTGTGCACTTTGACTCGGGCAGTTTTCCGATCACTTCCCCTTTAAGTTTCTCCGGAGACGCACAAGTGATCAGATTCTGCTCTGGGACTGAGATGGTGGTTGTTGAAATCCAGTCTCTTAACCAGTCGAAGGAGCAGGTGCACACAAAAGGGTTTTTATAAATCTGCAGATAGGACAGAGACACCAAACCGTCAAACGTCCCTTCAGCTATGGTTGTGAATTTGTTATTGTTGAGTCGGAGGGACCTCAGGTCTTTGAGGCTGGATAGGGCATCCCTCGGCAGGTGGACCATCTCGTTGTGGTTCATCTTCAAAAGCTGCAGGCCCGTGAGGTTCTGCAGATCCTCCCAAGGAAAGTCTACGATTTTATTGTGGCTGACGTCAAAGTTACGCAGGTGAACCAAAGGCGTGAGGGCCCCTGGTTCGATGGAGACGATCTCATTGTGGGCCATCCACAGCGACGTCACCTGGGTGACATTGTCGAAGCTCCCCAGCGGTATCACGCTGATCCTGTTGGCGGAGAGACTCATGGTTGTAACATTAGGAGGAAAACCGTCTGGGACTTCAGCTAAGTCTTTGTAGGAGCATTCGGCAAAATGGCGGAAGTATTTGTCTGAGCAGGCACAGAGCTCAGGGCATCCAAGTCCGGTGGGGAAGACTGTGGTGAGCCACAAAGTGAAGTAGAGGATGTCTGCGGCCGCCATTTTCTGCCCCTGTAAAACAGTGTCACAGTTTGTCTGTCAATCAGTAGATTAAATGTATTATTGATTTATTTAGCGCATTTAAAAGGGATAATTCCACACTAGTTACTGGATGATCCATTTAAATCAAAATTATTACAGCAGAGGAGCAGTTTAAAAGAAAATAAAGCATCAAAACAAGATAAGACTTCAGCTTTAGAGACTGTTAGAGGGCTTTTTGGGGAGTTTCTCCTTGACCTGAAAAGGGTCTAAAGATAGAAAGTGTTATATGCTGCAGACTGTAAAGCCCTTTGCAGTGTGCAGTTTGAGTCAGATTAAAAAAGTTTCGATGGTGACAGGAAGAATAGGATGTATGCTGGTATATTTATTAAACATCATTCACCCTCATACATGATGTATGATACAGAAAATATAGATACAGAAAAATAGAAATGCATAGCAGAAATAGCATCATGTCTTATTAAGATTCTCCTCCTGTAGTTTGAATCCTGAGGCAAACCTTTGATTTTGGGTTATAGAAATAAAATTGACTTTGACTTGACTCATATCTTCTGATGGCTCATCCTCACTGTAGTAACATGAAAGCTATATCGGTGCTTCTGGGAATATCTGATATGTTTTTATTCTTATTCATTTGTTCTTGTTTTATTATGTTATTATTGTCATTTTATGTGCCTTGTTTGGTTGTTATTTTTTCCTTTCTACAGCACTTTTATACATTTTTTTAAGACAAGTGCTATATGAATAAAGTTTATTATTATTGTTATTAAAACTATGAGTTAACATGTACACCTCCAGCCAATTACATTTGCTGCATGCACCTCTCTCTATCTCTATCATGTCTGCCTCTTCACCTGTCTCTATCAAATAAAAATGCCTCAAACATTCAAAAACAAAACCTGTATCGCAGTCTGACAGTCCAGAAGGCCCTGTGGTGTCTGGGGAAAACAGCAACCTCACAGCTTATCCTAAAAACCGCCTCGCTTTCTCTTTGCCTTGAGGCTTTGCAGATGATATGTGTCATATCAGAGAGGAGACTCTTGTATGTTGAGTCATTGGCAGAAGCGTCTGGTTTGCAGCTACGCAGCCGCCTCCGGAGCTCTGTCCCCGGTGCTGAAAGGCAGTCTGTCTGTCTCTGTTTACAGCAGTCTGCATCTGCTGCGTGCACTCACTCTGTAATGTCGCCTATTAAAACAACCACGACAGCCAATGCAACGAGAAAAACAACAGGATCAAAGTTCACCTCTGCAGGAAAAAAAACGACGCAGGGTGCGCACATTAAGCATTGATGAGGATGAGGATGATGAGGGGGTGAAAAAGATCCATAACCTTGGCGTCAACAGCCTCAAACAAGCTTACCTGCGTTTATTTCTGTTTGTGGAGAGAAAATCCGGAGCTGTGTGTCTGTGTGTGTCCAGTCAGAGCCGAGCAGCATCACCTACATGCTGTCTGTGAAGTTTGGAGATGAAGCTGATTCCGTCTGTATGTCAGTCTGTCTGTCTGTCTGTCTCCTACATGGTGAAAACACGCGTGTCTGCTGCTGGGTATCTCCTGCCTGAGAATATATGTCACACTGAGTTATCTCCACCTCTTCCTCCTCCTCCTCCTCCTCCTCCTCCTCACAGCTCTGGACAGAACAGCATCAACGTTTCCGACACAAATAAAGGTTTTTCAGGGGGAACGACCTTGAACGTGAACGTCACTGTTCACAGGAGATGACGACTGATGGGAGGGCTGACTAATGGTGTTAATTATAATGATAATAAGTCTTTTACAAATAATAAAAAAGGTTGATTATTTCCCTTCAAATAAGCAGGTAGACCTTGTGAAAGGTTTTGCTTAAAGGTGCACTAATCAGTATTTTAATATTAAGGGGATATTGCATTTATATAAAGTTTAAGGGACTAAATTATTGAATGAATGAAATAAAGATAAAATATCTTTTATCTTTAGTCTTTATCATGAGTGAAGTTTCAAAAAACGCTACGTCCTACATTTCCCATAATGCAACCAAGCCTTGCCTGGTAAAAGTCCAACAGCTTGTAATACAGGCCCTTTTTTAGTGAGTTATAGCCTTTGTAACAAAAACTCTACAACATGAACCAGCAGCTGTCAGGTGAACGGCAGCAGAAGAGTGACGGTTTCTGTACACCGCCGTGATTTAACGGGTGGATACACGTTGCAGCGAGAGATTTATGTCATAAAGTCCGCTGCTGACAGGTTGAGCGGTACTGATTCTTCCCTCACAGGTAATGTGAACAAGGTCATTCGTAGTGAAGGAGTAAAGAACAATCACCTGCAGCTCTACAAATCACTTTTGTCTTTTGATTTTAAAAAAACAATCAATATAACACAATCCATCACAAACACTCTAAAGCAGTGGTTCCCAACCTGGGGGACAGGACCCCCACTAGGAGTCGCCAAAGCTTCACAGGGGCCTTCCTGATTTTAAGGGCTGTAAGAAAACTTAAATACACAGTAGACAGAAATATCTCAGTATTTTGTTTACTTCTGTGAAGTTCAGATGATTATTTAGGAACACACAGTTTATTCACTCTCTGATAAACAGCCTCATCCTGAAGTAGAAAAGTACGGCAAGCGTCAGGAGATGAAAGCACTGAGTTGGTCAGAAGCCTCTTAAGTATGTTTCTCTGTATTATGTATTTTATTATTTTTTAACAATCAGAGAATTGCATAAAAAAGTTAATAAAAATATCAGAAAAACTAATCTCTGACGTAATATTAACAAGAAATAATCAGCACAGTTCATTGTACAGTTGATCAGTATGGCTGTTATCGTTATGCAGTGAATATAATATGAAATATGTCATTGAACGTCCGTTTACTCAATGATAGAAAATAGTTTTTTTAGAGAAAAAGGTTGGAAACCACTGCCATAAACTGCAGAAATATCCACACCTATGAATCTTTCTGCTGGACTAACCTCTTCATTATTACCTCCTCATATCTCTTTTGTCTTGAACACTATAAGTGATAATTTAGGAAAATGTTATATATAACTATAAAACTGTCATAATGAAAGTTAATAAATACATGTTTTAGGGTCCCATTTTAAAGACCCTTTATCACTCAGCTGATATTGTGTGTAAGTGATATTCATCCCCAAACAAATGTTCAATTAAATTAATCAGTTGTTACACAGTAAATCTGGAGCTTTCTGGGGCCCCTGGAAGTTCTGCAATCTTTATTTACTGCAAGCAAGCAGACAACATGAGGCCAGTGTGTGTGTGTGTGTGTGTGTGTGTGTGCAGCAGGTGATTAGATACGGGAGCAGAGGACAGAATGAATCCTCTGAAGAGATCTTTGATTCATTTAGTTCAGATTTAATCTCATCTTCATCATCCTGCCTGAAATCTCTCCGAAAGAGAATAAAGTGGGCTTCTTCTCCTTCTTCTGCTCCTCTGTTCCTCCTCTCGTCACTTACAGACGCAGACAGATGAGGATTCTACTGCAAAAAACACAGTTCATTCATCAGATTTAGTTTAATATTCTGTTTATAAACTGTTGTTACAGCAAGAGAACAGACAACAGTTAGCACTTAGACCTTGGCGGGTCTGTTTATTAGGTGCGATACCAGTGAAATGGCTAAAATCTCCTCTCATGAAAGACTGTGTTATAAACTGATAGATGGGCAAGATGAATATGATGATTCCCACAATGATATAACGTCATAATTTGAGGTGCTGTTTTACATAACCCGAGGTGTAATTTCATACATGGCATATTAGTACGTACAGATTACTACGTGTAATGCTCTGTCTGTGTTATAATCTCCTTGTTTCTGTCTTGTTTTACTTGCATGATGAACACCTTACTAATTTGTCTTGTATGTATGTTTGCCTTTTGTAAAACCAATGAAAAAGAACACCAGAAAAACAGAAGACCATGGAGGGATATAAGGTTCGAGTTTTCCTTATATTCTGTTCACTACAGTCGCTTGCTTCCCCTTTTAATTATTTAACTGATGATGTTTTTGCATTGTTTTACAATTCAGCAGTTCAGTGAGCTCATAAAACACCAAACTTCTCTGTAACAGATTATAATTTAATATTATAGATAATATATATATATATATACATATATATATTAAACATTATACATTATAATGAAATAAAAGTATGTAGACAAACATTTCAAGATAATTTAGAAATGAATTAAGCTGAAACTAAACTAAAATCAAACTTTTATTATTATTATTATTAATAATAATGTACAGCAGCTCTGTGTCCACTAGGTGGCAGCAAATAACCAGTGAAATCTGCCATAAACAATTTATGATGTGGAGGAAAAAACTAAAACAAGATTTTATTTAATATTGTTCTTACAAGTTTTATTCTGTCTGTATTTTTGATATTGCCTGATATCAGAATCAGAATCAGAATCAGAAATACTTTAATAATCCCCGTG
>NW_023339663.1:3386720-3394893 GCF_004916995.1 Morone saxatilis
GTACAAGAAACAGGAAAAAACAAGAGGAGTGGGGGGGGGGGAAAAGCCGCTCCCAAGCGATGATGATATTTATGTATAGTTTCTTTTATTGTCATTAATTCATGTTACTGGGCCTTTTTAATACTAATTTATTCTCCATTATTTGCTACTGATGTTTAATTTGTACAACTCTGGTTGTTTTAAACATGTTAAATCAATAGAGGAGGAATGTTTTCAGTCAGAACGATCATCAGACCAACAGCTAAAATAAATTAAATAATTACAGGTGTTTTATATGGAATGTAGTACAAATTTTACCTTAAGTTTTTTCTTTTTGTGCCACTTTCACTCCACTAGAGATAAATATTGTTTTTACTTCACTGTACAGTTATCTGACAGCTTTAGTTACAAATTAAGATATTTGCACATACAAGGAGTTTATAAAAAAATATGTTTCGTTATAAATTAATCTGTCAAACAGTCTATATACAAGTAGCTGAAATGATTAGTTGATTAATCTATTTTAATAACCATTTGAGTAGTTTTTTATTTAAAAACATTTATGTTTCCAGCAAAATCAAACAAAACAGTCATTGTGAATGTGTCACTTTGAGGGTTGGTTCAAACAGCATCTCTACAAACCAAACAATCAATCGATTAAAGGAGAAAATAATCAGCAGATTATTGATGATTCGTTACGGTCGATGATGGTATGGACCAACTCATCTGAAATGTCTGTAATGAACCAGGTTGTCCAGCAGATGGCACTACAGTCATGGAAGAAACATGAAGAACCTTTCAGGCCAGAAGCGCCACTGTTACCATTTAAAGGACAAATCCACATTTAAACACTGACTAACAATAAGAAGCACCTGTTTCCACTGTGAGCTGTGATGCTTCTTTCAAACTGCTACAAGACAAGCATTAGAAGATAAATAACAAACAGTTTAGTAAAAACTAAATATATAATGTGTTTTGAATTTGTGGAGAGAAGTTAGGACTGTTTCTGTCACCTCCAGAGGCCAGTAGTGGTACTGCAGCTTTATAACACTGACTTCATCTTTGACATGGTATTAACAGTTAAAACTGAAGTGATGAAGACAGACTGAGTCCTGCTGAGATCAGATACATTTTCTTTTGTTAAATCTGAGCTCACTCTGTTGTTGTAGCTCTTCATCTGCATCCAGGACTCGTACGGCCTCACTGACCCACCAGGGGTCAGTCTCTACAAACTCATGTGGTGTGGACAAACCTGGTTCCAACCCACAGAACTTTATTTCAAAATATTTTCCAATGCCAAATGGGTGAAAAACAAGAAATATTATTAGAAATGATACACAATACACCCAGAATATCTCCGTCTGATGGGGTGGTGATTGTCTGGTGACCAGTTTAGCAGACAGTCTGCTTATTTTACATATTCAGTAGCCACAGACCAACATTAATATTCATTTGGGAGCCATGTTATTACTCTCCTGTCTCCACTAACTCCTGGAAAAAAGAGAATATCTGGCTCTTTAGCTGCTTTATGCTCCAAGTGTTCATCAGTTAGTTGCTATCTTTGTCTGCTGTTTGGTCCTGGTCAGGTAGTGTTATCAGAGTCTGGTTCCCAACCAGGGGGTCTGGACCCCCACTAGGGGTCGCCAAAGATTCATGAGAGGGTCGCGAGGCCTTCTTGATTTTAAGGTGTGCTAGAAAATGTATAAAATACCAGAGTGAGTGTAGCTCAGCATTTTGAAACTAAATGTAAAGTAAATTGTCCATTGGCCAAACGTCAGGGACAATAAAACCTATTAAGTATAATTATTGAAATAATTTGCCCAAAATTCATCTAAATCACTCGTTTTACACAAACTTCCTGCAGTTACTGAGTTCACTGTTTCAGTTCATTGTACAGATACAGATAATATGAAATATCCATAAAGCCACTGCTGTAAACAGTCGAGTTTCATGTGCTAGTATGTTAACATTTGCTAATTAGCACTAAACACAGAGTACAGCTGAGTCTGATGTTAGTTTTACTGATATTTGGTCAGAAGTAGTTGGACAAAGTGACCTGATGATGGCGCTGGAGGACGCATCAGAGGATCATTAAATTTATTACAATGCATCCTGAGGGGGAATGTGAATTTGTGCACCAAATTTGATCATGAAAGTCCATTTAATAGTTGTTGAGGCGGTCATTCTTGTGTTCCCAGCGTCCTATGTTCCCCAGTTTTAGGGTAAGGGGGGTTAGGGAACTTACCATCATGTGACACTGTTGCATTCAAACTTGGTGTTGTTGCAGTTGTATTTGAACTATATTATATTGTCTTATTTTATGCTATTACATGAACCAATCTCAGAGTTAACCTCATGGTGGCACTGCAGGAAAAGTCAGTTAGGATTAATCCTCTGGGCACCACAGACACCTCTATGAAAGTGTGTATGGCTCTCCATCTTTCACTAAGACATGGTTCCCACTCTTCTTACAAAATCATTTCCAGGACGTTTTCCAGGAGTTTTCATGACAGTACAGTACTTGCTCACAAACGGTCATAATTTACCCGTAGACCTAGTATTGAGACATTTAACTCCAGTTTTAGTGCACACTGACTTGCTTAATTTGCTGAGTTTTCTGCTGAATCTCCAGTGAAATGACTACAGTTTACTACACTTTTCCTCTAACAATAACATGACTTTGGCCACAGTCCATAAGTAACCCTTCAAATTAAGACAGAAAATTTATCTTCTCACCTATTAGCCTATTAAAAGAAGTAGAAAGTGTTTGTTTGTACAATTAACGTCGCTGTGCATTTATTTATCAACCACGAGGACAAGAAATGTTTCTACTGGGCTTTAATGAGAATACTGATCACAGCTCTCATAAAAACTTGACTTGATGCCGAAAAGATCACTGCATGTCTGGTAAACCTGCCTTGTAGTGTCATGTTAACCTACCAACATAAGACCGATCTGAGGCATAGATCTGAGTGAGGGGTTAAGATACGAGATCATTTTAATAAATTCAGGTGCTTCTATGACTGGAAAACTAGTCTTTCCAGGTTTTCCAGGACGTGTGGGAACCTTGTTGTGGCGCTCCAGGAAAAGTCAAGGAACAGTCACTAAGGTTGATCCTCTGGGGAATTTGTTGGAAATCCATCAGATAGTTGTTGAGATATTTCTGTACCAATCCTTTGAGCCAGCGTGTCTAAAAATCATCTCCTTCCACAATAACTCCTGCAGATCAACGATATAAAACAGTGTCAGAGGCTCTGAAGGAGGATTTCTCCCTTTAACACACTTGAACTTGGGTTCACAGTCAGTGTACGCTTTGAATTTATCCATTCACACAGCCAGAGAATCAAAAAGAGATCACGTGTCAATGCAAATTACAGAAAGGCTGAACCTCACCTCCACCACCCCCACCTCCTCTTCCCATCCATTTCCCCGGTAACTTACACCCCTCAGTAGCAATATGATTTCGGCAGTAATGTGTTTCTATTGCTCTTCCTGTGATGCCCTGCGGTATCGCTGCACCGCTGTATGGAGAGCTTGGAGGGCTTTGGAGAGCCTCATTTACCTCCATAATCTTTCACAGTCATCAACATGCTGCCATGGTTGTAATGCACTCATGCACACACAATAAAGAGATGGAATAAGTCTAAAGAAGAGTCCTCGTACATGGCTGAGTTGAGGGAGAATTAACATAGTGAAGACTCTGCATTATGCAAATGTGTTATGGTTCCTCTCTGACAGTGCTGGTAAATTGGATGATGTTTTATGATGATGTAAGAGTGAGTTAAGGCACGATGGATCAGTGCGTTTAATACCTCTTTGATATGTGTCTTCCTTCCTTCGAGCGAGCCCCTCCTCGGCTCGTCCCGCTCTAAGATGCCGAATTCGTGGGCTTCGCCTTCGTGACGCCTCCCACGAGCCGTTATGCTTCTCCAGCGTTCAGGCTCAGGGAGTCAATAAGACAATAACACAGTGTTGGATTAGTCTGCGGATGAACTGGGGACGAGGCTGAGTGTAGGAGCTGAGAGTGTTAAACCTTACTAAAGGGATAAAAGGATTGGAAATGTGTTTTGGCTGCTGAGTGGCTCCCACCCAGCAGTCATTTTATTCGGTTAAAAATAAAAAACAGATGTGACTTTTTTTTTTTTTCGGTGAGGTTTGCAGTCATGAGGAGAAGTAAGGATAAAGGGATCAGCAGCAAGGTCAGACGCTTAGAAATAAACAAGAATTAATCCTGTTACAGTGGCTAATGTTGAGTGAAATACGGGAGTCTGGAGTATTACGGTAATACACACAAACACACACATATACAGCAACACACACAGGATGGCGGCCTTGGCTTTGTTCTAAAGCTCTTAGCCGTTTGTCTAGTGTTACACAGGCTCCATTTACTCCTGATTGCCTGTGACTGGTGACCTCTGAACCCAATCCACACAGGTGCTGCAGGACGAACCATCAATACTGGCAGCAGGTTGTTTTTGCCTTTGGGCTGCTGGATAAATGATGCCCTTGGTGGACACACACACACACCTTCAAAACACACACTCATACAAAGACCAAAAAAGAAATCCTGTACCGGTGGTTGTGTATGTTTTAGTTAATTCACTGCAAATCACATCATAAATACACTTTTGGTTAACCACGCTGCCCTGCGTAGGAAATTTAGATCCATTTTGTTTTAAAGCATCCATAGATTTTAATTTATTTCCATATGATTCACTAATTGTTGCTTGTTTAATGTGGAGAAACTGGACGCTTTGACATCTTCCGGCCTCTAAAAAATTATTAAAACGAAGACATTTCTAAAGAAAAAATATCCTAACCCTCTTTGGTGTGACAGAAATGTTGGGAACCATTGTGCTAATCGATATACTGTTCACAAATGAATGGCTGCCTGTCCAAAAAGTAAACCAATAAACTGACTACACATGAGTCCTTTATCTGTAATTTTCATATAAACATTTGTTTCTCGTGGTTGACAAGAACCATTGGGAAAAAATACTCGGCAGGTGATTGGATGAACTATCTGTGTATCAGAGTCAATCAATACTTAGCAGATTAACAAACCATTTAATGTAGTCAAACTGTTACTGAAGGCAGTTGGGAGGAGAGCGAAAACTTATTTTTTCCAATGAGGAAAGAAGAACTGACGCTCGTATGTACACCAGTGGTTCCCAACCTGGGGGGGTCAGGAGGCCGATATCTCTGTATTTTGTTCACTTCTGTGAAGAAAAGTAAATATAAAGTAAAGTTAATAGTATGAACTTGTCCAAACAGAAGCATTTATGTTTGTGAAAAAAATATTTAAAAAATACATTATACAGACAGAATTGTATAAAATGTTCCCTAATCAAGAAAAAATCTGCTCAAAATGTATTAAAATAACTTGTTTGACACAAACTTCTTGCAGTTAGAGTTCATTATTTGGGTTCATTGTACAGTTTTGAATATAATATGAAATATTATAAAATGTCACTCAGTTTACTAAATGATACAAAAAGGTACCTTAAGGAAGACGGTTGGGGACCACTGACGTACACTAACCTCTGGAGAAGCCGCCATTGTTGTTTTTTGTTGTTATCACACACACCTAGTGTAAACCACGTCTGTAGCTCATGCAATAGTAGTTCCTGATTGGTCAGAACCACTGCGGCTGGACACAAATACACAGCTTGAAACAGATTGATTCAAGTCTCACCAGATTGACTTTCATTGTGTGCTACAGTGAACTGTCACCAGTGAAGGTCTGTGCAGTTAATGGTTAAAATAATGCGAAACCATTAGTACGAGTACAGTCCTTTAAAGGAGAGGAACAGTTTCATTTTAGGTGTTCAGAAGAATACATTTCTTCACTATTACACAGAGCAAAACAATTGTTTAAAACTTGACTGTTTTTATATCAGTGTTGTATTATATTATACTCCTGTCATTCACCTGTGCCACAAAGCTCCTCTTCTCCTTCTCCAGGAAATAATCTTGAAAACACGACACTTCAAACACATAATGTAAGGAGTTTATTTCGAGTAAAGTTTATTGATTCAGAACAACAAATAAAGGAGATAAACTCATGAAAAAGAAAGAAAACGTAGACAGACTGTAAAAAGACATCGGCGTGCATACAAATACAGTGTAGTGTACTGTACACACACACTCTCACTCTCTCTTTCACACCCACTCACACACACACACACACACACACACACACACACACTCACACACTATCTATCCAGGGTGATGAATCATGGCCTCATGGCAGGAGGCCTTGATTTTGGGACATCATCCAATATCAGGCCTTGGGGAAAAAGAAGAAACGATACACACTATATATATATATATACACACACACACACCCCCTACTCACCCAATTCCTCCCTTACCCCTCCTCCTCCATCGTCCCCCCCCCTCCCATCTCCCTTTCGTCCTCCCCCTCCCCATCCCTGCTGTCTCAAACCCTTGTTACAGATACAGCAGATTTAGTTGAGGGAGGGGGGACCATGCACCAAGGGACAACACACACCAACTCCCCTCCTCCGTCCTCTCCCCCCGCACCAGCCTCCCATCACACAGGGAGTAAATGTATTCATCTCATCCTCTCCGGCCAGAGAGGTCACAGCCTTATCTTGCCCTCTGCTGTAGCGCTGTCAGCTCACCAGCCACAAACCATAACTTCTAACTGCTAGCAAGAGCGCCGTGTGGTCAGAGGCCGGCGAGGAAGACAGGGAAGGCAGGGACGAGG
Organism: Morone saxatilis; assembly: GCF_004916995.1. Lineage (NCBI taxonomy): Eukaryota > Metazoa > Chordata > Actinopteri > Moronidae > Morone > Morone saxatilis. Next base: position 3,393,433 of record NW_023339663.1, read on the forward strand.
AAGGGAGGGAGGGGAGAACAAAGAGGAGGAAGGACAAGAAAGAGAAGGAGGAGAAAGGGAAGAGGAATAAAGAGGGAGAAGGAGAGGGGTGTGTTGAAGGTGAAAACGATGGAGCATAAAAAATGAAAACCATCCATATAAGACCAAGAAGATGAAACAAGTGTTCAACCAACACCGAAAAAAATTGATATTTAGTCTATTATTGAGTCACATAAATAATCTAACATCCTTTTTTTAATATTGTGCAGGTTATTAGCCTCGTTCTGTCTCATTTAAAGGCACAATCAGCACTATTTTACTGTGGTTACTTTGCACGTAGTAACCATAATATATTATTGAGCTTAAGGGCTGTAGATCACTTATAGTATAACCTTAATGGCTGCAGAGATTTCTAACTTTGTAATACACAAAATCCCAAATTTCCAGGTCCTGTAAGCTACCCATGGACTCGGTGTACTTCCTGGATAAGCTAATTTCTTCGTTTTGCACTCATTTACATACTCTTTAACATTCCTGTACATCCAACACTGACGCACAATCGAGACTGAATATGTTAAGACACACGTCTGCATGAACGTCTTGCCTTTTTAATTCAGCGCTTATGTTAACAGGTTAAAGCCGCCACACCGCCCGCGCAGCTGCACAAGCTTCACCAGAGAGAAGAGGTCTCGGCTATTTCTTTTTCTTCCTGCGAGCTGCGTGCAGTTATAAGCAAAAATAGACTGTGAAAATGATCCGTTCATAGTCGTATTGACATTATACCAGCAACATATACACCTTCCACTATAGTTTTAACGTATATATCTGTATAATTTGTCACAGATATGAAAAAAAAAAATTTTTCACTTAACACCTCCTGTTTCTGTTCCAGATTTAAAGTTCTCAAGCGTTTCTGTGGACAGAATCCATTCGTTAAATGTTATTTCTTAAAATCCATCCATCCACCAACCTGCCAGGGATCGCAATTAGCTTGTATGGCTAAATCTGGCACATTTACATAGTGGACTTCAAGTCCTTGTGTTAATTAATGTGCATTGTCCCTTTTAAATTTAACACGTCACTGAGATATTTTCAGGCTTCAAGACCTTAGTTGAAGAAGAAATCTGCCAACCGATGACGCCACGATTTCTCTTGTTCAAGGAATTTCCTCAAATGTCAGTAATCTTTTAGGCTGCTATCAGTGGAACGTGGCTCTTTAGTAAATCTACTGGCAGCTCTAGAAAACTACAATTATAAGTGCGTGTCCTCCTGGAACACCTAAGGTTTTTTTAGTTTAGACAGACACATAACCATTACTTATATCTCAAATTACTCCAATGTTTCCTACTTTAAAGTAATAGGTGGTTTACCTGCCAAAAAACAAGCGGTGAGCAGTACCTCGCTTCATTACGTCTGTGGTATCCCACACAGAGAGCTGCTGATGCCAACACTGTCTTTCTCATAAAATTTAAAGTTAATTTA
>NW_023339663.1:3394993-3397257 GCF_004916995.1 Morone saxatilis
GAGTCCGTCCAGCTCAACGCATCAAACTCAGATCAAACTGTCAAACTAGGCAGTGCTGATCAGATATTCATTGACTATTTCTCTCCTAAAACTGCTTCAGAAACATATTTTAGTGTTTATCTGGAATAAAAGATTGTGTGTGACCAGGCGAAGCACCAATTCTTCCTGCTACAGGCGAGTCAAAACTATGCAGCCAATGAACGCAGATCAACTCGCAATGCGTCACCCATGGCGACGACCATGACACCAAACTCAAGGCTTCAAAGCGGACAACAAACCAATGTGTGTCGTCACGATAGGTTCACACCTGGTTTGAATTAAAATATCTCTAGAAGGATTGTCATGAAATTCATGTTCTCCTCAGGATGAATTGTAATTTTTGGTGAAATATGATCCATTGACTTTTACATCAAGTGCCATCATGAGGTCAGATTTTTAATTTGTCCAATGTTTATATCCAAATACCTGCTAAACCAGAAACATAGCCATTCATAGTTACATCCTTGGCTGCCACGAGCCCGAGCCCTTGAATAGATACACGTAAATAAAATAGAAAATAGTTCCTACATGAAACTGCGGACAACAAGGTCCGTGGATTATCTTAAGTAACCGGGACATAATACCATCCAGTTCCATTATGTTGGATAGAAAACCTGCCAACCTAAACAATCTAGATGGACATATAATACCACACAAAAGGGATGAACTTTCCCTTTAACATTGTCATTGTGAGCATGATCGCATGCTGACTTCTTTAAGTAAAGCCTCACAGAGCCACGAGCATGGCTGTGGACTCTTAGTCTACTTTTCCTCTTTTACCTGTTTTGCTCTGAGCTGCGAGAGTAAAGAAAAAAGTTCTACAGACGGACATAAAGTCAGCTTTTTCACTGCTTTTTAGTTTGTTAAACAGTTTTTATTTCTTTGTGCATTAGCAATAATAGTGAACGATTAATTTATAGTGTTCTTAACAATGCAGAACAAGACACATTCAACCTTGTGCTGTGGCAGCTTTCACATGAATCTGACGGCATTAATTCATGATTGTGCTGTGTTGAAAGTGTTGGATGGAAATAACAAAAGGTCCGACCTTCTGTGATGTTTTAGATTTTAGATTTTTACATAAAAGTGATTTGGGTGCTTGTTCAGATATGAGACCAACACGTAAACCTGCCATCAATTGTAATAAATGAGGTGAAAACTTTTCTTCAATTAACGAATAAACGCTGCCAGACCTCTAGATAGAAACACAATCTGATGTGTTTTATGAACGACAATCCACTTTTTTTAAATGGGGAAAAGCAACCTTGATGCATGAGGATTTTCTTTTTTCTGTTCAAACTCCAGCCCAGCGATTCTACTCGGGAGAGCTTTTGTCCTGTCCTGCGGGAATGAATGTGTCTCGTCTCATTTTAGTTCATTGAATCAACTCGGAAACAGTGAAACACAATAAAGTAGCTGTGCTGCAGAGGCGGCTTTGGATGAAATAAGAAACAGAGCGCTGTGTGACTGGAGAGTGGGTTCGTTTCACAGCGAAGGTGAATTCTTTTTGCTTTTGCTTTTCTTTCATGTCTGTAATCATGACGTGAGAACCTGCGCTGACTTTCATCGCTAACTTCAAGGTCTGGTTTTAAAAAAGGAGGCAACTGTAGTCTGTTTCCCATGCATGAAAGCTCCTGACCTTTGCTGCCATTTCACACTGAACGCTATCTCTGACCGCTGCTCTTTACAGCACTTTCTTCCCCCACAGGGCCTCAGAAATTCTCTCCCTCATGCTGATAGACAGGCATTGATTATCGCTTCGCTGCAGCAACAAACAAAGCTGTTGAACTACAGCCCACTTGACTTCGTCCTCCTCCATCTTTCCCTCCTCTCATTCTCCTCGCCGGCTTGGTCACATCATGGAAGAGTTGCTGGCCTTGTGTGAGGAAATTTACAGCCCGATGTAACCATCTGTTATGTAGCAAACGCATGATGTTCGAGCTCCTTCACCTTCTGGAACGCGCTGCTTTGTATTGTAAATGTGCTATTAGCATTCATGAAGGTATTTACATGCATTCACAACCCCCGCCGCTGGTATTTATATCACACATTGCACACAGCAAAAGTTATGGCAGTCTCCCAAGTTATGATGGCTCCCTTAAAGGGACAATTCACCAGATAAGTCTGTAGCAAAGAGAAAAGGATGAGCCCTTTGCTGATGAACTTCTTTCTGTATAAGAGGCAGAGGTGGAAAGTATGTTTACTTAAAGGTGCACTATGCGATC
>NW_023339663.1:3397357-3416778 GCF_004916995.1 Morone saxatilis
AATGCTGTATGTGCAGAGTTTGACACTAGAAGGATGTTTTCACATTCATCTGCTGAAAGTGGAAAGTTTCTCTGAGCTCATTGAAAATCTGATTTTTCCTACGAGCACAATTTGTGATATCACAAATAGTTTGGAAGTCACTTCTGGACAAGTAAGCAACTTAAACCTGAAACCACCAGAGCACAAACACTGAAGATGGACAGTGAAGTAGGAGACATCTTGTTGTCTAGCAAGAAAATTTTAATTAACTAAATGTGCGTATTCATAGATTGTGGATTCTTTATGAGGTAGAGTAAATGCCTTTTTAAGGATTTTAATGTGGAAATTATACTTTTTTTGTGGGAACATGTCAGACACACAATATTGTTCCAGGCAGACTATTTAGATATATATTCATGTCTTTATACTTGTACTATAAAGTATAATATATAATACTATATTCTGCGTTTTACTACATTTAAGGGAAAACTATAATTACTTTACAGAGTAAGATTTTACATGAACAATATGTTTTATGAGGACAATAGGATAACATTATAAAGTACAACACATTATTAATTAAATATTAAAGATTAGAGCAGTGGTTTTTGGCTTGTGAAAACAGTGTGTAGTTGGGTCCCCTTGTTGTATGTCTGTGAGTTGTTTGCAGTTTCCCTTTCAGATAGTTTCATTTAAATAAACAAATGTATCCAAATTAATGTAATAAATATATATATTGTGCAGCAGAACCTCCTGTTTTCTCTTCTTTCCTGTCCCAGTAATCAACCCACTGCCCCTCAGATTTAACTTGTGGCCCTCCGGAGGGACCTTTGATTTGTTGCTGTTGTTTCATTGGTACCGTTGCTGAAGTAAATGATAACACTCCCACACCTAAATAAAGTCCTTTCCTTAAAGTGTGACTGCGTAGCGTTGGCAATCATGTGGCTAAGAGTGACAATTACTGGACACTGGCGAATATTAAAATATAGTTACAGCACAAATAGAAGAGTCATCACGTCAATGATCACACTCAGTGACATCAGCTACACTGCAAAATCTATTTAAAGTTTTACAACATTCGCTAATATAAGCTAAGCTGCTAATACCAGACAAAGTAAAGCTGCTGCAGAAACGTGTGAGTGTATTAAATTGACCAAAGGTGCATTGTATTGCTTATAAATTCAACTTTCCATTTTTAAGAGGATATAATGTGTTTTTTCTAATGTTGGATGGTAAGTAGTAAGTAAAGGTATCAGTACAACAGTGTGCTATTAACATTAATGATGGTTCTGGTTTATTCACGTGTCCCAGTTAAGTCGTGTCAGCGGGACAGTGACAGTCTTTTTCTACAATAACAAGTGAAAATGTTTCACCCTCTGTGTTTTTCCACCTTTCACCGTCTCCAATCCCACCTGCACACCTGATCCAAATTGCCTAATCAGCTGCACATTAGCCACAGCTTCTTTTGCCAAACCCTCTATTGTGCCGTCTCAGCTGTAGCGCTGCAGTCTTCTTGTCACTCTGCATGCTTTTTGAATTTCTGCCTGCTTGTTTATGCTGTTTTGGATTTGGCTGGCTGTTGATGACCTTCTCCTTTGATTTATCGTACCTGCTCTGTCTGTGACTCATGACTCCACACCATGTTTCAGTTGATGCTTTACATGTGGAGGTTGTTGTATAGGCGGTAAAAGGGTTTGATGCAGGTTCACACGTATGAAATGTATTATTTAACCACAATCTAAGCAAGTATTGCCCTTGTGCCCCCATCAATAAAAAAGGCAAATCCTAAATACACCCACATCTTCGAGCTGTTACGACAATTATACATCAAGAAATAAATTGTAAAACACCTAATTAAACGTTTTCTATATAAGAAGGAAGGCTCAGGGGGCTTTACAACATTCAGATCAGAAAAAACTCCCCAAAAACAAATTTTTAATGGGGAAGAAACCTCAGGAGGAGCCACAGAGGAGAGAATCCCTTCCCAGGACGGATGAAGATTATAAAAAATATGGAAAAAAATAGAAGAAACAAGCTAATAATCTTGCGTCTATGATGTAAAACATGTAGCTTTTGTTTATGTTTCCATTGCTTTACTCAGTATTTTTGTTTAGTATATGTTTGTGGGAGAATTAGAGCTTTTATATTTTATTTATTGACTTATTATCAAAGTATGCACTTACCACAGAGCCCTGATGATCGTGGAGAGCCTGCATTGGTTTGTGCAAAGAAAAAAAGACAGCACATAATATCTTGCAGCCTGTACACTGAAGAGTGTAATCTCCCAAACTCTGAGTCGTTTTTCATAAGATTTTTAAATGTCTTCCAGTTTTTTTCCCCCGGCTTTAGGGGAAACAGGGTCAAATGTTGGACAATTAGCATCAAAAACTCAACACTTGACAATATTACAACCATCTGCCACTGCTGAACCCTCCACTGTGTACATCACAGCGAATGAATGAGCATAATAATAGTCATGAAACATTATGGGGAGATAAATGACTGTGGCCCACTGGCATTTAGCTGGATGCTCCTCTGTATGCTGGAGACGTGCCTCCTCTCCTCAAGGCCTTTAGTGGCTGATATTCAGCTCAGCTCTTGATGGGTGAGGGAGCAATAGAGCTAATACGGCCATGGTAGCTTTTACGGCCACATTTATTACAGCCACTAACTATCTCATTTGTCCTCCTGACCAAACAACAGTGGCGGCTGGCTGAGGTTTTTGGAGGTCCGGCTGTGGTCGAGGTGGACTGTGCAGTCGATTGTGTGGAGAGCCAGCTAAGTATCAGCATATAGTAAGTATTTCATTTGGTCGTTATTGGGCCCCTCACTGACATAGTCATTATTTTTCGTCACCATTAAAGGCTTATTGCCTCTTTTTTAATTAAGCAAGTTTCTTAATTAGATGTGCAGCATTCAGGCCTACAAACGGCCTGTCGAGGTAATGAAGTAAAGGCCCAGGTTTATGGAGGGAGAGTGGATAAAGAGAGAGAGTGTGAGTGTGTGTGTGTGTGTAGGGGGGAAGGCGGGTTTCTGCTGTAGAGAGTGATGGTGTTTGTTCGCTTATTGTGTTCTAGGTGATGAATGCGTTTGCAAGGCGCATAAAGCCAGGGAAGAAAAGAAAAAAAAGCTTTGCCACGAGGCAAATAGTTTCTTCATATTAGTCACCATTGACATCCTATTTTAGTGCGGCTTGATCTAGTTAGTGCTGCAGCAGTCAGACGTTTGGCTGCCAAACATTAGCCTCATCTCTGCGAGACATCACACGCTGCCTCACAATGAGGACGTGCCCTGAACGGCAACAACCCGCCGCCACAAATGGAAGGACAGAACCTATCCGTTTCTGCAAGATGTTTTGTGCGCTTGCATCTTTTAGCAGGGTAATTCACGGTGCGTGCGTCAATACATCATAGGCCTCTCTAAATTGAGCTTTGAAACACAAAGGGAAGGGCAAACAAGATGGACACAGAAATCAATCTCCCGCCTGATAACACAGAGTGAACGCACATGCTGCCGCTCTGAGAATTGACAAGGAGTCAGCGTACGGCAGTATCTGTCTATCTGCCTGTGATGTCCTCCGAAAACAATCGTCTCTGACACGCCGTACACAAGGCACGAGGCGCGGCTCAGATAAGGCTATTTAGTCCCGACCAAGCTTGAAGAATACCATACATGAATTGCCTCAAAGAAATTGAAAGAAGAAAAAGTAGAAAAGACAATCAATGTGGACATTTGAGAGAAAATATGTCACACTGAAAACCATCAGAGCAAATAAAAACTGCATCTATTCCCAGAGTGTTTTTTTTCTTCCTGCAGCAACAATGCACTTTTATTTTAATCTTTAAAAAAAACATTTTTTAACTCAGATTAAACAGGGAAAGTCTGAAGCAAACCCCCCCTCCTGCATTTGTCTCTGTTGGTGAGAGCACAGTGGCCACATGTTTCTGTTGCTGTTGTGCAGACTTTATCTCAGCCCTGCCTCTGAGCTACTATTGATCTGAAGCACATTAGTTCTGCACTAGGGGACTAAACAAGGCCTACAGAGCTCTGCCACAATCACGCAGCGGGCTAAAGATAGGCTTTTGACTGGAGACCTCTGCAGAAAACACGAGAGCTCAGGAACAAGCACACACAGGTCTGCTCAGAGGAAAAAAACAGGTTTAAACCCCATCTTATTTCCATATAATGGTGACCAACATTCCTGTTGATTCTTGTGAGATGTTACTCAATGTTACAAAGATTTCAGAGGTGAAGACGCTACTCTTTACTGCACAACTGCCTCTTTTATAGGGCTCTTAAAACTTTTAACTACAAATATCTAAACCACACATTAGCTTGGCAGAGAGACTGGGGCTTACCGTTTTTTTTACAAAATGCTAGAATACAGTGAAAAATACCCATCAGAAAACCAGAGAACCCACAGTGGTGTTGTTTTGTACAACTAACAGTCCAAAACTAATATTTTTACAGCAAATCCTCACATTTGAAAGGCTGGAGCCAGAGAAAATTTGACGATCAACTAAGCACTAAAAGCCTAATTTCATGACAATCCTGAATTGCTTTGCCGAGGTGCTACTTCAACCTACCCGCTGTGTTCATGATCACCAGCAGACACGAGGACAACAGGTAAAGAGAGACTGTCCTCCCAAGAAAAAGAAAAGCATCAAACGCTTCAGGAAGTTGCCCAGAGATTACATACGCATGTTAACGTTTAAGTGACAAAACCAACCCGCTGTAGCAGTTATGAGTCTGGTCAACCGGGAGAAAAGGAGGAAGTAGTGTGACGTTGTTACGGAGCCGCAAAGTACACCGAGGGAGGATGTTAGGGTGGTTGGATGGGTCAACAATACATTGGACTTTGGACTCTTTGTTTTTCCTACCGACAGTTAACATTGGGTTCTTCTAACTATGATGACAATCGAAAACAAGCTGTTCATCTTGCTAAATCTGGTCAAACTTTCAGAAAACTGTTTTATTTTTAGTTATTTGTAACAGTTTATGAAACCATCGACTCAGGAATCAGATCAGAAAATGTCTCATTCTCGAAGACGGTTACAAAATATGTACTTAGTCATTTAATTTGGAGGACTCACAGATACTGAGTACCAGTACTTCTTATTTTTGTCCACATGAGTACCCTTACTTCTCACTGCCACCTCCATTCTGCACCCTACTCTGCCTTTGATTGAGTAGTGTTCGTCGCCTTCGTTGGTTAACTTGGTTAGGTGAGAAGTGAGATGATTATGTTCAGAAAAAATGTCAGAGCCAAAAAAATAAAGCCTGTGTAACATAACCCATCTTAAAAAGACCAATGTGTAGGATTTAGTGACATCTAGTGGTAAAGTTACAGATTGTAAGTAACTGAATACCACTTAAAACACTAATGAAAACATAACTATGAATATTATATTTAATTTCTGCCAATAGAGCCTTCTAAATGTTACACACTGGACCTTTAACACTGAGAAAACAGTGCTGAAAATGTCCCTGTTGATAAAAAGTTATAGGGTTAGGGGTATGTTGTGGTTAGAGTTTTGGTCCAATTCAGGCTCTGTATGCATGCGTTGATTGCTCTCATATAGGTCGAATTGTTACATCTATAATTTCTTGCTTGCATATTTCAGTGTGTGGACAATCTCTCTTTTACCTTTGCATGCTGTTTTCTTTCCCTGCACCTGTGCCCAGCTGGAGTCGAGGTACACTCCATCCTCAAGCTTAAAAAAAGTAGGTTGTTACTTTGGCCATATACTGCACTTTTTATCTCCGTGTTGCTGTGTCTTGTTCACATGTCACTGCCTCTGTACTGAGGGAAGTCTGAATGTCACAGGTTATGTTGTGAGCTGTTGACTATATGCAGGGACTTTCCAGGCTGGATGCTCAAACTCAGCCTTGGATTGTGAGAATGCGGATGCCTTCCAGAGCCAGATTCCCTGAGTGTCCCTGGAGAGAGACCTGACAGAGAAAAGCCATAAGACAAGCTTCAAAGGACACACAGAGATTGCCTGCCTCTCCTCCACCACATCATCCTTTCTCCCCCCCTCGCCTCACTCCCTCTCCTGCTCGGCTTCATTCATACATCAGATGGAGGAGATGGAGGCACGCTAGTAGTAAGGAGGGAATGGGTACATTTGCAAGCCATTCCCTTGAGGGGCTGTAAGATTGCCTCCATTTGGATGGACTGTCAGTGGCCAGGGGGCTCTTCTCCCCAGACGGCCCCAGCACCGTGCCCGCATCTCTCTGATTTTCCTCAGCAGCTCCTGCTCCGGGCCTGCAGCCTCGCTGTGTGCCATCTGTGCCCGGTGGAAAACCAGGCTGGAGTGCTCCCTCTCTGGGTAATCTGCCCGCCAGAGCCCCTTTGATCAGAGTCGATACACCAGGCGTGGCCACGGGGAGGCCTGCTGCACCGAGCAGCCACCCTGGAGAACCAGCGAGCGGGTTAGAGTAGCACAAGCTGAGTTTCCATGGAGCTATTATTAAACTCATAATTAGAATAAAAGCGTAGTTCACCATATTTAACCATATAACAGACCTTTTATGTGTAACTGCATTAAAACCATTGTGATGTAAATGCTTCTTTCAGTTACTTCTGAAACACTCACAGGTGGATCTAGTGGAATATGGAGTGGCAAGAGGGTGGCAGAAACCATCACATAAATCAGTGTTTGCTTGAAAGATCCCCAAATGAAGATATTTGAACTCAACAACATTACATTACAGTGGCACATTAGTAAAGCATCAAATAGGAATATTTAAAAGGACATTAGAAATCAATAAATCGCTTTATTTTCAAATCTTCTTTTCATTGAATTTAAGCCTATCACTTCCTAAAATGTGTCTATAACAGATCATTAAATACATTTCCATTTTTAACACGTTATTTTTTTTTTATTAATTGAAATTAATTTGTTAAATTTGACGGCATTTGACACCAAACCGGGGCGGCAGCTGCAACCGATGCCCCCCCCGTAGACCCGCCCCGGTCTTCACTCCTCCTGCACATGCTTGCAAACATAATATATTTTTTGGGCAACATTGTGTTGCTACAAGGCTCACAGTTAGGGAAAATATCAAGGTGATTGTTGGCCAAGTGACTGCTCATTAAGCCCCCCCCCGCCCTTTTTCTTTAGCATTATTTTTGACAGTAAAGAGAGACAGGAAAGCTGGAGGAGAGAGGGGGATTGACATGCAGTAGCCTCAGGCCAGACTCGAATTAGCTGCTCTGGTAAGGATCTAGCGTGCCACGAATGCGCTCTACTCAGGGAGCATCCAAACTTGGTTCATATTTTAATGTTTCCAGCAATTATTCTTGAAACCAGGAGTCTGTAAATGGGTCTTAAATATGAACATGATAGCTAGGGCTGCACAATTAATTAAAGTAATCCCAATTTGGTCAAGTAAAGGTAAAATGTATGACAATAATGTAATACTAGTGTAATAAGTACTGTAGAGTTGCAATGAAGCTCTGGTCTACAAATGTTGTTCTCCAGATGTGTTTGTGTCATTCCCATTAATTGCAATTGTAATATCTTTCAAAATAATCACAATGTGATTTTTTTTTTACCATATCGTGCAGCCCTATGGCTACATGCATGACACACATGATATAGCTGCATCCTAATGAGCCATTTAGAAGACATGAAAATAATGGAGCACCATTATTCATGTATCTGTGGGTAGAGCTAGTAAGCCTTATTATAGTACATTCATTTATATAAAAAATTTAATTGAAATGTTCTTCATTCAAACATAACCCTAGGATAGTTTTGAAAAGCTTACTATAAAAACATACGTATTTGCTCTAATGTTTGTATTTTGCTTGTGCCTTGGCTCAGTGCAACAAAAGAGGAAGCTTAAACAAACGTCAGCTTAAAGGGCTTTATTCAGCGAAACTACAGATTGACATAGACATCAAGAAACTGTGGAAATGACTAATATCAGTAGTGCCTGGAAAGTAAGAATAAAAAAATAGTGGACATGTGGAGAAATGGAGTGGCTACGAGATGTGGTGAGAGAGAACAAGAGCAAGGTCTGCAGGTGTGTCATATCTCCTCTGACAACGCTGGCCTTCGCTCTGCCTATAGGCACTCTGGGACATAACCCAACATAGGTAAAAAGGCACACACACACACTGAAACAGGACAACTTCAGGCTGGACCTGCTGGGGTGTAAATTTCCCCAAAACCAAATAGCACAGAGTCCCCTGAACTCCTTATTTTAAGGAATATAAACAACAAACTTCTTGTTGTGCATACACAAGCAGCCATACGAGATCTTTTTTGTGAATAAAATACGGTGTAATATGCATTAAAAATGAACAATTATACAGCTTAACAATTAAAGTATAAATCCTCTTTAATTTGGTGTTAGAGACACATTTCAGTATCAGAAGATGATTGACACCGAGCCCTAGTTCTCATTAAGTCTCTAAATGTTCAGGTTGCTGAAGGTAATAAAGGTCTCCACCCAGGAAGATGAACTTCTTTTCTTTCCACTTGCACATTATATTCTCACTTTTTCCTGCTTTATATCATTTCTCAAGTTTTCTACAGAGCTGTCTGCATCTCTCTCTGTCTATCATCAGCCTCATCCTGCTCATCGCTGATGCCATGTTGTTGCAGATGATCAGAGGACTGGAGAGGATTTGGTGAGAGGAGAGGAGGCAGTACAGATGCCAAAATACTGCATGTGATTTTCTGTCTCACAGCCTTTTTTATGCATCTCACACTTTCCCCTCCAAGGAAGCAAAGGGAAACGAGATCCAGGCTCGTGTTTGTTTTACACTCTCTACACTCAAAGGGAAATATTCATTAGGCCTTCCTCAGAAATAGAGAGGCTGAGAGGGGAGAGGAGAGACAGATGGGCAGACAGAGAGAGACAGACAGGAGGAGAGGAAATAGTGTTTATTTGCGTGCACATTCCTCAGTTACCAAACATGATGAGAGAACATCAGTATGCTGGCAAATAATGGCCATATTATGGAGCAGCAGGCAACATTAGGGCATGGTGATAGTGTATCTGGGCTGGGTGGGTACATTAGTTTGTAAGTAATGCACGCCCTGAGCACTGGCGAGCTTTCCACTGTTGTAATATGAGAACCAAATGAGAGTTATAATCATTGTGCGGACCAAGGGAGGGGAAATGCATCACCATCACCGATGGATGCCTCCGATTTACAATCGCTCACTCTGACAAACGGAGAATCATTTATAAGTCCTCCCTGCTGTTCTTTATCCAAAGGGGTCCATGTGACATATTTTGCTTGAAAATAGATGGAGTGGAAGCATTAAAATTGTGTCCCAGTGGGGTTGTTTAGGTGGTAGCTCAGTAGTTCGGTGGATAAAACAGTTTGGGTTCGATTCCTGCTCTTAACGCTCCTCTGTGGACGATCATGGTTGATGTCCTCTTCCTCTCAGAGTCCAAACACATGCAGGCTCTGTGGCACTTAACTGCTCCGTCTCTGCCGGCCACATTAAGCCGATGAGCTACCGGCCTGACCAGTGGCTTTTTGTAGCATCATAAAATGACTTAAATTAAAATGTATGAATTTAAATAATGTGACATAAAAGTATAAAAAATGATTTTTTTAATATAATGCAGTAAAGTACAAAGCTTTAACTGCAGAAGAGATTTAACATCACACTTGATGATGTTAAAAATTTCTCAAAGGTAATATGAAAGTGTAAAATAAAGCAGCAAGAAGGTCAGAAATGAAAGTGAGAATGTGACTGATGAGAGAACGTAAAGGTTATATTAAATTTAACACATTAATACAGCAGCAAACAACTATTTGCTATATAAAGATAAAGTGGAGTCATGGTGTCCTGAGAAGAGTCAAGTTTTATTTAGTTTTCTTCCCATTACTTTGGTCTGAGATTCAGGTGGTGTGTTGCAGGTGAATTTCGTGTATTTCAACAGATATTTCCTAAAGTTTGGTGAGAGAGAATAACACTGTATTATTATTCAAAGTCCAAACTAATTCAAGGGCAACCTGTCTAAATGTTGAAATGTTTCAAGGTGGACCAACCAAAAAAAGTCAAAAATCTGGAACTTCTAAGCCAAATCCTCCTTTAAACTCAAACCTGGAAGGCAGATAGAATATAAACCTCCACAGACGCTGCAGCTCGCAGTGTAGTACGGGTGGAGGATTGAACTGTACTGATGATCACGAGTGTTGTGTTGGTCTGAATGTAGTTCTGATTGTTGTCCTGCCTTCCACCACATTCCACTGTATGATGGGATCTTTTCAGCGTCTTTCTAACCATGAATACAAACAAGCGGGTAAATAAAATGAATCAATCTTGGGTTTTTTTTGGTCTGTTGAGAAAGTAATTCCCCACAATAGCCAAGGACACCGGACTCTGAATGAGGACTGCCAGATCAACTTGTTTTCTTTGTAGCAGACTATCACCTTGAAAAAAATAAATCACTGACAGAGTGATTGTCCTCCTCTTTCTCGTGGACAATGAGGAGGATGGAGTGTCACAATCACTAGTTCCTGAGAGTTTCAGATCAGAGGAGGTGGAAAGAAAATGGACAGGTCTTAAATAACAGAAGAAGGACTCGGCCTCCGTCTGTCCGGTGAAGTCGAGAAGCCGTGACCCTTTCGAACGTCTCAGAAGACGAGATGGTCACCTCTGAGAGCTGCTGTCCTGTCCCACCGCCTCACATCGCCTTCATCGATACCTTTTTCAGCGATGGCCATCACCGTCAGTGCCCTAAGCTACTCCGCAATCTCTCCAACGCCACCTCCTCCCCAGCCCCCAAATCCCATCCACATCATCCTTCAATCTTCATCCTCCTGCTCCCCGGCTTATCGATTTTCTATTTTCCCTTTACCTCCCCCTCCTCTCTCTTGTCCTCCAGCTCTCTCCATCTTCTCAAACACATTTCCAACAGTTCAGCCGGTTTCTCTGAGGTTTTTTTTATATATTCCATCTCTACTCTCTCTCTTCACTCTCATACTCGATCTGGTCGGAGTTTCTCCTCTTTGACAAGGTCGAAGCCCCAGCCGTGCTCGGAGCTGCTTAAAGTTCGTAAATGGAGATGTAATGTAATAGAGTGGTTGGGTAATAGAATCTATGAGGGCTGGGTCTGATCTTGTTAGAGAGGGCCGGCCTGGAAAGGCTCCATCGGGATCCTGAGGCATCAGCAGCCTGAACGGAGGCTTTGTTCCAAGACTGTTTCACGCCAAAATGTATAGAGAACCAGTCATCAATAATTATTATTATTTTAATTATACACACATGATCATGATAACTGCATGTAGAATACACTGCTACGACTTGATTTTGTGCTTTAGGGGCTAAATTCAAAGATGCTTTATTGCAAGTAGCTCCAAACAGGTTCAGGCAGACGGTCGTTGTTAACTCAAAAAGTTTAACATTTTCAACTTTGTCAGACATTCAAGCTGCTTCAAACAGGTGTCAGAGGAATCCAGAGGTAGAGAAACATTTGGGCAATATTTTAATTTCAATATTTTCAAGTGTAGAAACATGGCTGTAGATATAAAAGACTCATTCTAAGGTAACAAAGACGTTACAGTTCTTACATTCAGGTGATTATACACTAATGAGAACATATCTGTGAATATTATATTGAATTTCTGCCAATAGATCCTCCTAAATGTTACAAATTGGACCCTTAAAGTATCATTTGAATCATTTAGGAGTTGACATTTGAATTTTAACGTTTTCAAAGACTGACTAGTAAATTTCACTATACTATATATAATTACGTGTATCCGCCAGCAAACATATTGATAATGTTCAGAAAGAAATGTTTACATGACCATCAGTTTTACTCAGGAGCTGGTGGAAAACAAAACAGAGGTAAAGGGAGAGAGAATGTAGCCACTTTAAATTAATGTTCGCTATATTACCTTTACGAGACAGTATTGTGTTTTCAGCCTGTTTTGCTGCCCCAAAGGTACAAAAAAATAACCAATTAATTGAAGTATGCGATGAATATTGTATGTACCCACTGTATCATAGTGCAGAGTATTTAGTTTGTCATAAAAACAGCTTCATCTTAGATCATTTTCCATTGTTTTGTTGTTCCAGACCTTTTATTTCCTGCTCTGCCAAGCTGAGTCAATTGACCTGAGTTCTTCCCACCGTTCTTCAGTCACCTCATCAGTACCTGCCTGCACACCTGTTCCTCATTCCCCTGATCAGTCGCTCCCTGTGCAGCTCCTCTAGACGGACTCGTGCCAGTTCACAGCCTTAGTGGTCGAGCCATCGTGCTGGTCTGATCCCTTTGTGAACAAACCTTAACTGTAGTAAACGTTGTTGCTTTTTTAATCTTACCTGCTCTTCCTCTGCACTCACTAACACAGGTGACCCAACAATGGTTTAACAATTATAAGATGATTTTGATCTTGAAATGAAATGTGAAAATATCCATAATTCACAGTTCAGTTCAGTTCAGTTTTATTGTCATACATTTTAACCTTCACACATAACACTATACGCTCTAAAAGTTTAGAGGGTTATTGTATAAATTAAATAGAATAATTCTCTTAAAAGTGAAATACGTATATTTATAAAGCATCTTACAGAATATTCATTTAATTCTGAGACAGAAAAAAATGAAATGAAAATCACTAAACTTGAGTAACAAGGGACCTTTAAGACCCTGTAAGTGCTTAAATAATTTTCAGTTTTATTATTTTCTGCAGTACATTCCTCTGTGAAATTAAGGTTAACTGTTAACAACCAGAAAAATCCATTACATTGGCTAAATAATAAAAAAAGGATGAAGAATGATCATTTTTAAAATATATGTTTTCAAAAGGAATTCTTGTGCCTGAAAAAAATCATGTGTAAAAAAAAGTTCTCAAGGCTGTTTTTGATTAGACCAATTTGTTCATACGAGGAAGACGCCAGCAGCCGTTCCAACAGCCGTCTGTCTTCCAAAAAATGAAAGCTTTGTGTTACTTATTGTTCTTCTTCCTCCCCCTCCCCGGTCCTGTAGCCTTGTTAAGCCTTGTGTCCCATCCCACGATGGATCGCCGCTAGTTCCTCTGTCCCATCAGTGGTGACCTTCAGCGAGGCCCTGATGCAGTGGGATATCACCCAGCTTGGCAGCACCAGAAGGGCCACCGCTAAGGCAAGGACGCAACCGCTGTGGATCTATCACGCAAACAAACGGCCACTTCCTCGTGGAGCGACGCAGGAATACATCAAACTCCAACACAACAGCAGGTCACTGCTGCAGGTGTTCTGCCCACCGACTCTTTCCTCACACAGGAACAAAAGCTTGGCCATTTAAAATGTTTGTGAAATTTGTGGAAATGTCACGCTTCGTCCGTAAGGTGAGTAAATTTTATTACTCGACAGCGATTGTGGCGGAGGAGACAAAAATACCTAAAAGAGACAAAAATACCTAAAAGAGACATTCAGCTTAAACTCTGAGAAAGCAGGTTTAATCAAGAACTTAACGACAAGTTTTGCAAATGGATGGGAAGTCAAGAGACAAGATTTACCTAAACCAGAATTGTTAAAGACAGAATCTTAACTGTGTCTGTGGCCATGCTTTCAGCTGCCAGCATGACTGACAGATGTAGCTGAAGGTCTACAACGGTGGTTCCCAACCTCTTTCCTTAAAGGGAACCTTTTTCTATTATCTGGTAAACTGACGACCCCGAACTGAGGGACATATTTTATGGATATTTCGTTTCAGTTTATAGTCAAAAAACTGTAACAAATGAACCCAACAGTGAACTCCAGTGATTTGGATGAATTGAGCAAGATTATTTCCTGTTAAGGGAACTTTTTATACAATTCTAGTTCTCATTCCTATTCTGTATTTTTTTTAAATTTAATAGGCTTCTTTTTTGTTTTTCTTTGGTCATTGTGCTGAGATTTAAGCCCCACTTTTGTATATTTTTTAAGTTTTCTAGCATGTCTTAACATCAGACAAGGCCTCCCGACCTCCCATTAAGCATTGGCGACCCCTAATTGTCTAGAAACTTGCTAAGCTACACTTAGTTTAGCACGGGGCAGGCAGTAGATGAGCTAGTGGTAGACTAACTGTCCTAGCTCAGCCAGCACAAAAAGCGTCATTTAAGGATCAGTGTGTAGGTTTTCATGCATTTAGCTGTGTAGTTGTGAACATTGCGACTAATTGAACACTGCTGGTGTCTGTCTTGATGACCTGGAAATGAGAGACGGGCTCTGAAGTGTGTAGGAAGGAACTACAGTGGCCGGTTTGGTTTGTAGAATAAAAAAAAAAGCTCATTCTAAGTAAACAAAAACAAAATGGATTCCTTATATTCAAGGTATTGGATACACTAAATGAAGAAACTATACCTATCAATCATTATATTCATTTCGGCTAATAGATCCTCTTAAATATGACACACTGGAGATTTCTGGTCCACTGGTTACTTGGGGGCAGTCAAACAATCTATAAACACATTGACATTTTATCACCTTATAAAGTTGTTAGGGCAAATGTGCAGATGCACATTATTTTGATTGCCTATCAACACACCCAGCAGACATGAAGTAACGTTACCCTGAGATTCCACCGGGCTTGGCTTTGTGACGTAGCATCTGTGACGAGCGTCTGGCCTCCCCGACGTTGTTGACTTGTATTTTGTCCTTTAAATCTCCTCTGACTGATTGACTTTAAGTGCCACAAGTTGAAGTAGCTGCCTGAAAGCTATGCTCCATTTTGTGTTTGGGAAAATATAACATTATGGAAGCTGTGACAAACATTAAGTTATTTGATGGATGAACAATTCAAACCTAGACTAAAAATGAGAGAACAGAGAGTAAAAATAGAGGGAGCTAAAGTGTAACTTTTTATATATATATATCTGAGCTTTTTCCCTCACTTTAGCTTCTATCTGTACCCTAAGTACCCTCTCCATTCATGTTACAAATTTCATTGTCAGACTAAAGTGTCCAACAACCCCACACTCGAAAATCGAGAGATTTTTAGCATCCTGGCATTTTCGAGAGTACTCGTCCATTTTCAGTGTGCAAACATAAAAACAGGGTCAGAGTGTGTAGTAAGCAACTGATAAGCAACACACAGGTACTGTTAAGGAAACTAAGACAAATATGGCACACACACACACACACAGCCATGAACAGGCCGAGATCCCTGACATTTCTGCAATCACAGTTCTTGTGTTCTCTGAGTTAGCCTCACAGCCTCTCAGCGTTTGATAAACTTCCCTTGACGCCTCGTATGATTAATGATGGTTAACAGAATTGAATTAAGGTTAAGAAAGACATGGCTGCGGCAGGAGGGGCGGTCAGAGGGGAGGGAGGGGGCAGCGCTGGGTTGAAGGTAGCAAGTGCGGTAAATAACTTCTTTAGAGGAAATATACAGCAGCCCCTCCTCTGCGCCCTCTCCGCCATGCCAAGTAATTACTCGCCCCGGCCTCCTGTAATAATTCCTATTACAAGCAGAACGGAAGAGTCGGTAACTCAGCACGCAGGACAAGGTGAAGGCAAGGCCACGGAGCAGCGGATCAATATTTCATTTACTCACCCCGCTTCGCCATCCCAGGCCTGGATCAAATTCACCGAGAGAGGCGGACGTAGGGAGCGAGAGAGAGAATAAGGGAGAAAGAGGAAAGAAAGAAGTAAAGAAAAGAAACAAGGTCCATTGAAAACAACGACAAAAGGCCTCTAATTTCCTCTGGGTTTTGGGAGGAGGAGGAGGGAGGGAAGGCTCTGGAGATGGCGCTGGTGGAGGTCAGGTGTATATGTGTGTGTGTTGTGTGTGTGTGTGTAAATGTATAGCAATGCTCCCACAAGGTCGCCAATTGCAAACAATCATCACAGAAACAGACCCACTGTCGTTTTCTCTATAAACACACACAAGTTTTTGTCCTTCAATTTCTGAGGCAATTCTTCTTTTTTTATTTGATTGCACATTAAAGAAGACTTTCTTATATAGAAGTATTTAAAACCTTGGAACGTTAAACAACTAAGAAAGCAGTGAAGTGGTTGATTTGCTTCCTGCTTATCTGGAAGATAGCAAGATAGCAGGCTAAAATGTGACTGAAGCTGGTATAAATAAAGCTCTGCATCAGTACGGCAGCCTGTTTCCTGCAGAATTCAGACTTCAGTTTAGACTTACTGAACCAGTGTGTGTTTGATACTCCTGACTCCTGAACAGCTGTTCGCTCCATATTGATTATCACTGAGTGAGGGGTCACTGTGGCAGCAAGCGGCGCATCAGCAGTTTATTCTGTCAGATTAACCTGCTTTTAAGGCCCGATCTACCTCTAACAAGCTGGAGCCATCCTCGAAGACAATCTGAAAGCTTGTAAAAGGAAGAGTGGATGAGGTTAGACCACGTCCTTTTCCCTTTTATTTCCCTTAAGTACCGTTTTAAAGCTGCAATAATCAATATGTTTTGTATTAATAATGGGCCAAATAACTTTATGTAATGTGAAAACTGTTGGTCATTGTGCTCAGGAGCTAAAAGGAGAGTGAACGCTGGACAGAGACATATCAGTGTTGTGTTTACAGCTTGTGCTGCCCCTCAAATAGCCCAAAAAATCCTCCACAAATCACATCAAATATAAATATTCTAAATCTCTTGAGCATGCTTTTATGGGTGTTTTTGAATACTCGGCTGTCTGAAAGGGTCAAATGAGGAAAGGAACCCATCTTTCCACCCCTCTTCTTTTTATGTCTTTTGGCCAAATCTTCCATCGGACCATCATTTGATTGTGTATCCAGGCTGTTGCTGTTAACCTCAAAGCCGGGACCCACATCAAATTTACCAGGTATTTGCAGTAGAAAGGCCACTGTACTGTGGGATGATCTCCCAAATTAAATTTTAATTAAAAGATTGCACAGATATGTATCTCTGAGACGTCTGCCTCCCTCTCTGTGTGCCTAGATACAACAAGAATTAAGTGAGAAAATATTTTGCTTAACTGACAATATTGTCCTCTTGAGAAAAAAGCATGTCTTGTTGCAGAAAATGTCCCAAAACAACATATAATTATGTTCAAAGTTATTTTGAATTCCCTTTTAGTTATTTTAACCCAAAACCATGATCTTTCTCGACCTCTGACCAAGTAGCTTCTGTGTCTAAACCCTTCAAAACCAGCTGTGTAAGATCATAAAATGGTTCTATATTTTGGTATAACTGTTTTTTTGGAAGGCAATCAGATCGGAGGGCATGAAAAAGCAGCATATTTTGTGATTTTATTCTTGTTGGAACTGAAAAAATGAAATACTGCAGATGTTTATGTGTTTTAAAATTCACCTCTGATCTGAGATCGCAATCAGAATGGAGCTTCACGCGCCGCAGTGTGACCACAGTGGCGCAATAAATATTCCAGCCCAACTCGCTTCCTCTCCAAAACCAAAGCAACTCGTCTCGTGCTGCAAAGCTGAAGGGGGGGCTTGGATCAATAAGCGAGAACACTCCTGACTTCCCCCGGTCTTCTCTCGCAATCGTTTCAGTCCTGTCCGAACCACAAAGGTCAGATTACCTGAAGAGAGGACAGGAGAGAGAGAGAGAGAGAGAGAGAGGGAGAGAGAGAGAGGCAGCTCATGCATTAAAGACTGAGGAGAGTTATGGGGTTTGGGGGCGAAGAAGGTGGAGGAGTGGATTTAATAAATAACAAATTCCCCTCAGCTCCACAGAGCCATGCTTTGTGTTTAATTGCGCTGTATTGATTTTTCTCTCTCTTTTTCTTTTCGTTCTTTGGTCGGGCATTGCTCTCATTTTGGAACAATCAGGTGGCCAAGGTGGACCTCAGAGTCGAATGTCATTTATTCTCCCTCCTCCTCCTCCTCCTTCACTCTCCCGTTCTTCCTCTTCTCCCGCTTCCTCCTCTCTTGCCTTCCTCGTGATGCCTTTTGTGTTTCACTCTTTTCTGCGGCTTCTCAACTGTCAAGGTTATCTTAAAATGACTTTGAACACTTTTTCCGGGTGTTTGTGAGGGATTTTGATAAATACAACAGATTGCATCCACAGCCGTAAATGGTCTTTTTTTTTTTTTTTTTTAACTCACAGGCATATTGTATTTTTCATACTTGTGAAGATGTATGGAATCAGGACAAAATAAGGCATTGGCTAGAGGATCTTAAGATCTAAGGAAAAGCATTTACACTGAGGCTGAAATTGAATGCCCCGCTGTTCTTTACAAACAATATAAAAACCACATTAAACTCTAGCAACTTCAACCTTTGTCGCAGACGCGAGTCACTCAAAACACAAACGGACAGTCCTTAATTACATCTCGCACAAGACTTTGAGCTCAAATTCTCCAAGTGTTTATTATCATAATTTCTTTGTCCTTTCCCTTTCTCGGCATCATCGCTCACGTTAATCAAAAGTGTCAAAAAGTTTTGGAAAATACTCGAAAGGTGACACGAAGCTCAGCGGGAGCACGAAACACAAAATAACATCCATCATGAAAATAATAAAAGTCAGTTGATCTAACTCAGCGTGTCAGCAGCCCTCACCTTTAAATAAGAGCGCGTGGTAAAGTATGTGTTTTGAGGCGACAGGGGTTCAAGTTAAATGCCATGAATAAAGCTACAGTAGCACAACCTCTGGTATGATGAATCAGGTAGAAAATCACACATGTCAACAGTGCCGCCACACTGCTCCGAGCCTCGTCCGTGGACAGAGGTGTATATTTTCATCTAAAAGGAAAGCAATTTGCAAGGATCCTCCCCTTTTAAAAGCTGACTTGACATTTCCTGCCATTATGAGCACAATGTGGCCTATTATAGAATGAATGGCAATTAAGCGCATGTGAAAATGTCAGGTGAATTACAGCCCGCTGAGGTGAACTTGGTGACATGCGGTCACCATCACCCACTTCCAACCCCCTCCTCCTCCTCCGCCTTCTTCCCACACAACCACATCACCGCCTCATCGCTCTTCAAACTAACTGATGAGGGGAAGTTTTGGTTCAGAATAATAAACTTTTTTAGACTCACTCGACAACGGATGGAAAAAACAAGCACTAGAGTAAAGGCTGTGTTCATACCTGTGGTTGAAGAAGTCTACTTATTATCACAACTCCACAGTCCCCCGCTGACACATCATAGTGAAGTTGATAAAATTTCAGCTTTATGAAACAACAAACCACACTTGTTTTGATTTCCTCAGGCCAGAATAGAAACCCCTCAATATATGCCGAGGTTTGGACTCCTCAAAGGCACAACTCATAAATAAGACAGGAAGGTTAAAACCAAATGTTTCTGGGTCAAAGAGGCAGACAGAGGCCAGGAACAGACAGGCAATCAAAAGAGGCAACTGAGTCCAAAAGGAGGAAAGGAAGCAGGCAAAAGACCAAAAAGGAAGGCTGGGTTCAAAATACAGGGCAGGCTTGGAAATAGGACAGTGTATATAACGCACAGAGTATCTGAAAACCTGCAGTCAATGTAATGGCCAGCAGGGGGCCTTAAAAGACAGATACCATGCAGTCTTATGGAGAAATGAGTCGA
>NW_023339663.1:3416878-3431440 GCF_004916995.1 Morone saxatilis
GCGGGGGCCGGGGGTGGGGGTTGGCGCTGGCCCTATACAGATTAGATCGGGCCTGGGACCGGCAGCCAAGAGGATAGAAAAAAGCAGCGACAAGCATCCCTCCGTTCCATTTACGACCTGCAGCCCACGGAGATGCCCTTTTAAGCACGACCTTTTTACCGGCCAGCCCTCCTCCAGATAAAAACATTGCTCCCAGTGGCCAATGGCCCAGAATTGAGACTGTGGGCTGAACCTGGGGCAGCTGTTCCCATCCCTTTATCCTGATGAATAGAACGGATTTGAAATATAAACATGCGGATTAGCCAACTCTAATCAATTGATAATAACCAGGGTTATTAAACAAGATTGCACTGAACGTTTGAAGGTTTCCCCTCCTAAAACGGCAGTCCTGCTGCATGCTCTGTTGGTCGGCTGTCCACCAAGGAAGCAGGAACACTAAAGCAACAAGCAGATAATCCGAAAAGAGGATCAACAGTACCTACTGTTTCTTAAGTCTACTAATTCCTTAACGGTTTTCATGTCTGGACGCGGCGCTTGGTTAACGTTGGATGTTTTCTGCCCAATACAGGATTCCAATTGTGCAGGAAAAGGCAGACTACGCCAACTCACTCCGCGGCTTAAACTACTAATGAATACACTGCAGTGCTACTCGCTTAACATGTACCTGACAGAGTCTTGTTACAGTTATAATCATGTCACTTACTGTCTAAATGGTTTAAAAAGGCGTGGATATTCCTAAAATCAACAGAAAAAACAGTCTGTGGTTGCATAATGTTCAGCTCTTGTGCAGTGGTTACGTCAGTCATTCACCAACATAAGTATTGATTGTCCTGTAATGATGCTAGACGCCCGACAGGAATTCTCCCTGTTAACAGTAGATTCTTAGCCTCTAAAGGACTCAATGCTCGTCTATCTCGGTCATCTCTCCCCCTATCACACAACACAATACACAAAGAGCAGCCTGCAGTGATTTTGGTATGCTGCCAGTAAATGGTATTTGCAGCAGCGGGGGGCTGCTTGAACAATAAACAAGACTTCGCCTATGTGTACGGCTTGTTGGCTTCCGTACAACTTAAGCCTCGCCTTCACTCGCCCCCTCCCCCGCCCTGTTACGGGTTGTTGCAGCAAGTGTGTTATAATAATACACGTCCCACATTTTTGTTTTTACACAAATTACACGTACATCCACGACTGAGAGGCAGCAGAGCGTTCCTTAGCAGATTTTAATTATCAGCCCCGCAGCCCCAATGGTAGTATCTCTTGTTCTCTTAATTCTAAACCTCTGTGCTGGCCTTCCCCTGGCGTGGGAGGTCCCTCACAATGCTGGCTGTCCTGGTGGTTCCCAAATCCAGATTAAAAAAAACAAAACAAAAGGGAGCGTTTGCCATCCGGGCTGCAAGCTGTGCAGAGGAGATCAGGATGGCTAATTCTGCCACAGTCTCTTCTGAAAATACACTTTTGTAGTTCCCTCTAATTACCTTTTATTTACTGTGGTTTTATTGTTTTTTATTATAGTTAGTTAGTTAGTTTATTATTATTATTTAGCTTATGAATTGTTTTGTTTATGAATTGTTTTACAGCACAGACAAATTAACTGTATAATTTTGTTTTAGAGATAAGACCAATGCCATCCAGCATACCAACTCATGTTTGATATATTGAATGGCTGTTTACGTGCCATAAATAATAACCAAACAATGCAGGTCTTCACTTCAAGAAATAAATAAAGTAATTAAAAATCCCTCTTGGTCAATATGAACGCATCTAACTTGTCAAAGAAACTTGTACCTGTTTATACATGACCTTATATAACCTATTAACTGGATGTTGTGTTTACTCATTTGCAGTGTGTGACAGTTATTTATCTGTTTATCCTGCTCGTGTTTACAGTTGTACCAATATTTATGCTTCCCACTTGAGGGCCAGGTCTATTGTTATTGAATAAAGGATAGATAAAAAAAGAATAATGTTGAACCAAAGGCAGTCGCCTCATTGAAATGAATGAGGAGCCTATACTTTTTTCATGGAGGACATTTTGACACGTCAGCGTAGAAAAAGCACGGGTGTAAATAATAAAAATGAATGCTGATTTAGGAACTTTGGTTTCAGGGTCCTGGCTCACTGTCACTCTGTCACGGCTTACTTGGACACTGATGTTAGTAACGTCTGTGCTTTTTCCTACCACAACAACTCAAAATGTCTGCTGTGGAAAAAGCCTGTTGGACTGAATATGATCTAACCTGTGCGCTACCACCACCACCACATAAAAAAGAACAGCTCCTGCTGCCTTCATCGTGCCGCAGAAGGATTGCAAGTTCAGCTATTCGCATCCCAAAGCACAGATGGAAATGATGAAAATGACTGCTGGTGTTACGGCTTCCTCTGCTGCCGGCCCGGCGTGATCTCCACCTGCTGACAGAGCTGTCAGGAGCTCAGCAGCTGCATCCAGGCAGAGTGCTCTGCAGTACATTGACATTTTATCATTGCAACTAGGATTACAGTGGACCTTTTATTTTCTTTGATAGTGTGACAGCCTTGTGACATTTTCCCTCCGCAGCCCTGAGACGCCGGCACCGGCACCAAAACATGAGTCTCATGGGTAAAAAAAAAAGAGACTTTCTAGATATGAGAGTGGAGAAAAAAACATTCTCTGTTATCACATTAGAGGCTTTTTGGGGACTTTTGGTCATTTAAAAAACCTACCTGAAGCAGAAGTTGATGAGGCAGATTAAGGGAAAGTTTAAAATAATAATTACAGCACTTTTACTGTAAAATAACGTCTGGATTATTCATAATAATGCAAGAAGACGGGGAATCCTCTTTTATAAGACGCTTTCTCTGCTGGGGAGTAATGTTGTAAGCAATGTTTTATTGGGAAAACAGCTATAAACTAAGGTTATTTCTGTTTTTCTAAGCAAACCTGAAGAAGCTACGGGAAACATGTTGTTCACTCCTTATAAAATGGATGATTTTTAACTGCATAGTCCTGCGATGTGACTGTTGCTGACTGTGCATGGGGAGTTTTGTTTGCTAAAGTAATTTCTCTTCACTTCACATCTTTCTGTCTTCTCATATAGACAGAGGAAACAGAGACATATTTGGAGCAGGAGAGAGGAGTTAAAAGGGGTGTGGACTGTGTAATTCTATTTTTAGTCTGATGGGGAACATATGAACCCAGCTGAGGGCTGACTGGTCTTGTAAAAGAGGTGAGTGCCTGTTTAATAGTGTGACTCCTACAGCCATGAGGTCATCATCTGGAGACAGAGAGAGGGGTGAGTGGTGGGAACCTGACATGACCACATGACCGTAAAAATCAATTTAAAAACTGATTTTATAACGTTATTTACTAAATGAGATACATTTTTGTATAAAAAAAGTAAATCAGAAGTAGAAACAACTTAGTTTTGCCTGAACACAAACTAAAAAAAATACCCAAAACCACACAACAATAGTTCATTTTAGATGTATAAATCAAATTGCAAATATGATTTTATATCTTAAAGATGGAAAATACGGATTCCTAATATGGAAAAAAACAAAACACATACAGAGGATGGCTTTAAAGGTCCAGTGTGTAACATTTAGGAGGATCTATTGGCATAAATAGAATATAATATTCATTCAAGTTTGTTTTCATTAGTATATAATCACCTGAAAATAAGTATTGTTACCTTAGACTGAGACGTTTTTATCTACAGACGCTGTGGACTGTCTTCCATGTTGAACCGCCATGTTTCTACTGTAGCAGCACCAACACTGGCTCTGTACAGGCGAGGGAGAAGCGGGTGATATTCAGTTGGTTGCAATCTGAACACTCACAGCTAGATGCCACTAAATCCAACACACAGGTCATTTAAATACTACTACTACTACTACTACTACAATACCCATGAGCCTCAGCCATTTTTGCCACGTGGAAGCAGCCAGTCAAGGTTTGTCAGTATCTGTCATCTAACTGACAGATACGCTTTTACACATCCTGGTTAGACTCATGAGGAGGCCTGCAGCTGTCTGTGTAGACATTGTAGGTTTCCAGTCTATTTACAGTCACTTTGTCATTTTGTGTTGGACTCCACTGTTGGACTACTACACTACAGTACTGTGCCTGAAGGTATCACGTGTAGCCTCTGACGAACGACGGGAGCTGCTGCAGCACCTGTTCAGACTTTGTGTCTAAATGCCTAACTGTAACAGTTGAGAGCTCTTACTGTAGTTAGCGACGTTATCCTAAAGTGAAAGACAATCTGAAGCTGAATTGATTTTTAAATTGATTTATCAGGTTTGTAGAAAGTGTGATCTTTAGTTTCACTGTTAGTTGAAGCTCTGTGATTGGATATTTCTCACCAAAATGAGACCAGGAGAGTCTCCTGACTTTATATCAACTGCAACAGTACTTCTGCTTGATGCTGTGTTACCAGATAATAACTCTCCCTGAAACAGTCACAACCATGCATTAAACTGACTACAAACAAACTGCAATATGGTTAAGAAAAGAACAAAAAAGCAAAAAACGTCTTCTCCTAAGCGATTCAAAATTGCAGCCACACAAGAAGATTGCTTCACATAAAATAATCTGTCAGAAGATATATGGTATACAGGTATAATACATTTCTACAAATTTAGAGGCAAATCTGAAAAAAATAAGGTAATTTTTAAGCCTAAAAGTAGTAAAATCTCACAGCACAGCAGTGAGGCTCTGCAGCACAGATGGAGATTAAAAATAACAAAACAGCATTATGTGCTTCAGACATTCATGATCTACACTAACTAATCACCTGTTTTGTCATGGGTCAAAGGTCAGAGAGATTCTGGGGGAGTCCACTTCAATAGTTGGCTCTTTACAATACTCCTGATGTGTCCTGGTGATGTCATCTGACCCTTTGACCTCCCCAGTGTTTTAGAGCTCTAATTAGCAATTGACCTCGTCTCCTTCCACATCACCCCTTACACCCAGCATGACCCCGCCGACCTCAGCGGTGAGGTCATATGCCTGTTCACATCAGCAATCATCACTCTCATCTTTCGATATTTGCATGTCTCTGACCGGTGGACGACATCGAGACAAAATTTATGTTTTTTGCACCAAAACTCTAACAAACATAAATGCTATTAATAAAGATAAAATGTGTTTTATAACATTTCTGCATTAAAATGACCATAAACGCTATACTTACGTTATATATTGTTATTATATATTACGTTATATTTACTAATATTATCGTAATTTAATTTAAGTAATAGTGTGTTTCCTACCTGCCTCTACTTGCTGTAACTTCCAGGTAAACACAGATATGTTGGATATGTCAGAGAGGGAGGAAAGGAGTCAGCGAATGTGATTAAATGTATCATGAATAAAACTTTAATTATCCGTGAACAATTTCTGTCTGAGTCAAATCAGATTTTCATCCACAATGATGGTTATTTAACAATGAAGAACAACAACTCCCATGATTCCACGCTACTTCACAACGTCATCAAACTACATCTTATGTTATTGTTTCGATGTGAGAGAAAGAAAATGACTACTGTACATTTGACTTAATTTTGTAAGTGCTGAACGTCTGTCTCCCCGTCTGGCAGTGAGAGTAATTATACTAAAAACACACAAGAAATTAAAGCCCAATACAGTGTGGTTACCAACCTGGGGGTTGGGACCCCCACAAGGGGTCGCCAAACCTTCACATTAGGCCGCGAGGCTTTCTTGATTTTAAAGGGTGTGAGAAAAATTACACACAGAAGGCCAATATTTCAGTGTTTCTGTAAAGAAAACTTAAATAAATTGTTATTTTTTAAGTTTAAAATTTTCTTTAAGATTTAAAATGAACATCTCACTAAAAACAGCCTTGTCCTTCATTCAAAACAATTGGAAGAAAACACTGAATATATCGAAATGTGAAAAAAAAAAATACAGACAGAGAAAGTTCCCTAAAAAGGAAATAATCTGTTCAAATTCCATCGAAACCTCCTTTTAGTTCATTAGTTGGGTTACTTGTACAGTTTTTAATATTATATGTAAAATCCATAAAATATATGTCACCTAGTCAGGGGTCGTCAGTGTACAGTGCAGTTAGTGCTAAATACAAAATCCACAGTTCATCTAACAATGAAGAAGTCCTTATCTTAACAAAACCACTTGTTTAGAGTACTAGTTTAAAACCTATAACTGTTGGCCAATGAAAATAAATCCAAGTCAAGCTTCTTGCATCTAATAGAAAAGCATAGTTATTCTCTGACACCCCTGGAGTTACCTCCTGTAGTTGAGCCAGTGCGCTGCTGTCAGCTCCAGGGAATGGGCAGCCTCCACGGGAGCCGGGCGGTTTGATGGTGGCTCAGTGAAATAATTAGAGGATATGGAATAATAAGATTTTATATAATGGTTGAATTATGAAATATGGAGTTTTTGGCTCGTTGCCTGGGGTTGGTAAGCTAATTGATCACTCTCAGGACTGAGAGGGTCTCTTCCACTGGTTAGTAGATTCATGTTTTTTGGTTTAAAACGTTGGGATTTCTGGTTCATGTAAAATTCATAAATACCACAGAACCCAAAACTCTGTATACTGCGAAGTGAGTTTACTGAGTGTAAACTGGTTTGGTAAAGGGCTTGAATGTAATGGATGTTTAAGTCCCGCAATCCAACTTTAAGAAGGAGAAGATAGAAAGTCTAATCATTGATAGGTTGAAACCTTAAGATTTCAGTCCTGGTTGATTTGACTGTTGTGTTACTGTTGTAACAGCAAGTGCAGTTTAATACTACAGCAAACACTTTTTGAGCAAAATACACCAGAATAGCAACTGGTGTATCTACTTACAGTGCAGACAAACAAACTCATGTTGTGTTAAAGGACCAGTGTGTCAGATTCAGTGGCATCTAGAGGTGAAGTTTCAGATTTGCAACTCACTGAACGTCTAATCACTTCTGTATTTGATGACCTGGGAAAGAAAGTGGGCTGGGAAATGTGTATGAGAAACTACAGGGAAAAACATGAAAGGTCCTATAGCCTCTGTTAGGTTTGTCCTTCTGGGCTGCAGCGACATCAACATGGAGGGCTCATTCTAAGGTAACAAAAACACAATAATATTCAGGTGATAATAAAGTAATGACATAACATAGTTATGAATGTTATATTCCATTTCTGCCGATAGATCATCCTAAATGTAACACACTGGACCTGGAAACCGGAAATCTGCCCTTTTCCATGCTGTGTTTCATGCTGTGGATTGCACAAGTAGTTTTCCACACAACATTAGGACGTAAAGTTAGTTACCCTGCTGAGAAGTCCGAGGTATGCAGCCTGACACCTCTAACTCCAACATAAGCCATCTAACAGCTCCCTGTAGAGGCCCCTTCTCCTTCCATTTTCCATTACTTCCTTCAAAAAATGCCAATGTCTTGTAGATAATGTTTTGATAAATGATCAGTTACTGATCACAGTTACTGTAGCGCTATCTGCAAATACATTGTGTTTCCTGTGGATTCTTCACAATAAAAGCCACACCACGTTTTACCAACTAAAGCAACGTTAGGAAATGTTCAGTTTGCATTCGCAGTGACTTAATACAGCTCTGCTACAGTTAAGTGAGGCTGACGTGTGAATGGGCTAAACAATGCAAACTACTCTAAAGAGAGGTAATAACTGATTGCAAATACATTGAAAGGATATTGCAGAAAAATTGCTGACCATAATTAGTATAAAAAATAGGGTTTGATTTCATGAAAAACTCAAGTATTGTAGCTTTAATGTTTGCACTAATTCAGTTAAACAGAGGTCCTTTAAACATCAGGATTGGTATTAGGAAACTGTTTGGTATCAAAATAAAAAGTAAACGAAAGCAAGAAGTAGAGAAATAAAGAAGAAAAAACAATCATTCACTCTCAGAAAATGTGTGCTCACGGCCTTTACTCAAATCAGATTTTTCAGTTCAGTTGTTTCCTCAGGTTAATTTATATTGAAACAATAAGAATCATGAAACCACACAGCTGAACGCAGCATAATAACATTTTTACAAGCCAAATGCCAGCACATAGTGCGCTATCACTGCAGAGTGGTGAACATTTGTTTTTCCAAAGTCTGAGCACAGGAAGTAAGTTTAAGCACCCCCACCTCCCCCCGCAAGCCAGTGAGATATAACTTGACAAAGGCAAGTCTGTTTCCCCTTCGTACACCATCAGACAGAAAGATGGAGACAGACTGACAGTGAGGAGTGTGTGTATGTAAGATGATAGCCTGGTATTCAGTGAGAGGAGATGGACAGATGGGTCATCCATCCACACCCTGACATTACAGACAGAGATAACAACAGAGGGGAAACGTTGGATTAGACCGACTAACTCTATTTCATGAAATAGAAGTTCTCTGTCTTGCTGTCAAGAGTTTTTAAGGCGTTGGGGATGTAGCGGAAGGAGACTAATATATCAACCTCAAAAGGTCGTTAAAGTAATTTGAAATGAAACTCACACCATCTATACGTCATATAAAGCATCAAAATGGTCCAAGCTGAAGTGTTTGAGAGTATCTTCAAGACTACTTTCTTACTGTGAGTGATGGAGGTCCTACAGGATCAGAAATGTCTGTCTATCAAAGTTCAAACTGTTTTGATTTTTGCACATGATAGATTTCTGTATTCTCTGGGTCATTTCAAACCTTTACCTCTGAGGGTTGCTTGATCATTTGCTGTTAAAGAGAACTTCTTCAGATTAATATTTACTGATTTGTTTATCTTAAATTAAAACATAATTCGCTGCTGGTTAGTCCTGCCACACCTGTTCACATAGTTAAGGAGTTTAGATGATGGCAGTCCCAAATTGTTTCTTTAGGCTGAGCCTGAACTGGCGCCAAGGTCTCCCTAATCTTGGATTCAAGGTCACTCTTACCCATTCAAACCAATTGACAGTGGTCTTTATAAAAAGCAAGTTTAGGGGTGTTTTTAGGGGCTCTTGAACAGGATTTATGCAGATATTCTGGGCACGTCCAAGTGAGATAAGACCCAGGGGCAGACCAACACCTTGCAGGGATTATATATCTTATCGAGCCTGTGAATGCCTGAAGATCCGCCAGGAGAAGCTGGGGGAAGTGCCTGAGGTGAAGGACGTCTGCAACCATGTTCACTTCATAATGAGAGTTACTTGATGACCCAAATTTTTATTTAAGATTACATGACCAGTGAAATCCAAAGTGGGATGAGTTTCAATTAGAAACATGAGCAGGAAGGAACATGGTGGACTGTAGCTCCCAATGAAAACGTTTTACGGAACTTGAAAGATCTCCACACATAAAATCAAAAATAAGTGGGTTTATAATTTAAGAGAACTTACACTGTAAGTTTAGGAAAATGTAGTAATGATGGTTAAATATAAAGCCTGTGACTGAATAACCTCAACACCCTCTCTGACTACTTTGTTATATTGTTTTGTATAAAATATATATATACAGTATGATTTAATATAATGTATTAATGTCACATTTCTTATTACACTTATTGCTGAATTGTCCAGTATGTCATGAGTTCCTACATTTCACAGAATACCCTTTAACATGTGGAATTAATTTATTCAGCTGTGGGTTTTGGGAATTGGTGGACAGAATGAAACTAGTGATAGTGAGTTTTTTTGTGTTATTAAGAGCAAGGCAGCAAGTCCAAAAACACCACATACAGTAAATGATGAAGGCATTTTAAAGACATGGCAGCACCCACTAACAGAAGCCTCTTGTGTACAGTGTGTGCAGCACTGTTAATACTTATATTTATATAAACTGTCCCCATAAAGAAGAAGCATATCAACAGTTGGCTTTTGAACAGCACTTGTGATGTAGGAATCTCTCTAATTCAAATTCTCTTCTTCACAAAGTTCCACGTTTGCTCATTTTGTTTCTCCTGTTTCTGTAATGGTATTATTAGCAAGTCATATTGGTACTCTGTATTGATAAGTACCCAAATGTGAACAGAACAAAAAGTTAACAGTTCACACGTCCCACTGATTCTGACCTTCTTCACTTCAGCAGTACGTTAGTAGTCTGTATGTCCAAGCTGTCACGTTCAGTTCAGGTCAAAACGAACCTAAACAAGCACTGTAAATAATGCTAATAGCTCAATAACCTTTCATTTATGACAGAGTGATTCGAATATGATTGTTTCTGTGGCTTTTGGAGTCTTTTAAAATGGTTTTAACAAGGAAGTATGTAACACGGCTGAGCTGAGAACGGCACTCTCAGTCACCAGTGAAAAAATCCACTACTAAAAGCTACTGATTCAGTCAACTGTGAGTCAATATGGTCACTTCACTTAATGCCTTTAACATTTTCACCCACACAAGAGTGCATCGTAAGTCGAAGTATCAGCAGTTTTTTTGAATATTCCCTCCAGAGAGCATTTTTTTAAGCAGCTTCTTTTTTGCTGGTGAGAAGCGACAGTATACTGGATGGATAAACGGCAAAAACTTGCTTTTTAAATGTTTCTGCATAGCGGGAATGTCATTCTAGTTGCTGTTTGAAAACACACTGAGCTATAGGTGAGGCACGCTGCTCCACAGGGGCATTTTCAGAAGGGGGCCCTGAGACTGATTGGCCACCCCATTATCCTTACCTCTGTCTTCCACAGATTGTAGCGGGCTCAGTGTTAAAGCTAGAGGGAAGATACTGGGATCATATGAATCTAGATGTCCTAATGCATTCAGTCAGCAACCATACCATACTAGCAGGGTGGCTAAATAACACGCCTTTCGGCTACAGTTTGGCAATGGATCTCTTGACCTCTGACCTCAAGATATCTGAGTGAAAATGGGCTCTACACATGCCCATTTATCTTGATCTCATGCAGTTTTTGAGGCAAAAACATGCAGTTTTTTCACTTACTGTATATACACCAATCAGCCGTAACATTATGACCACGTGGGCACCCTGGTGGTCTTAATATTATGGCTGATTGGTGTAATATTTCTGCAGACTGGGGTCCCTAAACAGTATTGCAATTGCATAAATTAGGAATGAATGCAAAGCTGAAATATTTTATGCCACCCCTGCATATGTCAGTGCCCCACTCCCAAGTCAAAAAAGTCTGGAAACGCCCCTGCTGCTCCCCACCTTGGATGTCCTCTGTGACCTGAAGCCCTAATAGAGCGGCAAACTTTGGGAACTATAG
Source organism: Morone saxatilis (assembly GCF_004916995.1). NCBI lineage: Eukaryota > Metazoa > Chordata > Actinopteri > Moronidae > Morone > Morone saxatilis. Next base: position 3,428,015 of record NW_023339663.1, read on the forward strand.
ACCATATGTGTAAATGTGTGTAATGGTGTGTGTGTGCAGGGGGGTGATGATGGGTGCTGAGTTACAGTGTCAGGGTCACCTCTGCAGCCCCTCGTGAACACCCCTCACAATACGCCACCTTGAGGTAACAATGACTCCATTGTTCGCCCAGACAATGCTGTCTGAAGGACAGGGTTAAAGGGGCGGAGGGGAGAGGAGGGTTGGCGGAGCAGCGGGGATAGTGGGGGGCTCAGCACCTGGTAACAGTGTATGGATGGGAGGAGGAAGTGGAGGGGGCGGTAGGGTGGTCACAGTCCATTGGTCAGCAATGGCTGTTTAGGCATTGATGTGAACATGCAGCTCTGATGTCGGGTAGGACCACTGACCTGAGGCAGGCTTTCCCAAGCTCTGATCTGGGAGCCAGCGGGGGTCCTTGGGAGGGCATAGTTCGAACCACAGACGGCAGGTTTAAAGGACATCAGGAAGACAAACACACTCAAAACCTCTGTACGTTCCCTCCAGACCTCAATATAAGATATTTTAAGATATACATACAAGTTTGTGAATCAGGATCCCAGAACTACCAGGACCAGGAGCAGAAAAGAGATGCGGGGAGACAGAGAGGGAGAATGTTGCAGTGAGTCAACCACCCAAATCCACCTTCCTGCCAGCAGGAGCTCGCATGTTTTCATGTTTGCAAAAGATGAAAACTCTCTTTTTGTGCATTTTCTAACTATGTTATCGAGCTGCAAAAAACCACTGCAACTGTGATTGTCTGGTGAATTCTGCAAACCAAATTTTCTGCTTTCGTCCATCAGCCACAAGGGGCAGAAATTAGCCCTTTCCAGTCTGGTGTGCCAGAGTGATGTGAAAAAGACACCATACTTGGAAAAACCTACCTGGACAAGCCCCACAAAGACGAGATGTATACCTTATTAGGAGTCAAACAGCATGTTGTTGCTTTACGAGAGAAAAAGATAAATATACATCAGGTAAACTTTCCAACCTACAATAATGAGCAGCTCACATTGCTCCTCTCAAGTTTTGGCATACATCTGGGAACCAGTCTTCTCCCATACAGTGGAGTCCCAAACTGGGCCTGGGAAAATGCCAGTTGAGGGCAATTGAAGGAGCTTTCTAACAACTTTAAAGTGGTCATTTTTACAGACTTTATGAACATACATACAGAAGCATACACATGCTAATTTTCACAAGTCAGACTATTCCTTTAAAGGATAGATTCAGGTTTTCTCATATGCCGTTATGTAATGTAATCATTCCTTCTACCCATCCAGACACTTTACACTGGACAATTAAGCTTTTGTGAGCAGTCCATACACTCCAGAAGGCCTTCAGTTGACTGCATGATGTATAAAGGTCTGAACATGCAAATATGTTATGTATGTAACTCTCACAGGCACACATGCATGCATACAAACTCACTACCACTACACTACACCAGGGCCACAAAACAAATATATCCCATTACCGCTCGGATATAATGGGCCCATTTTTCTCCCACACTGTGGTCTTTATGAATAGTGTATAAACCCAGGCCACGTGTTGTCGGGGGCTGGTGGGGGTGGTGGGTGTGACACTGCCAGGGTAGATGGGAAGAGCTCAAACACATTTCTGCCTTTTATCCACCCTGATAAAGAACTCCCACTTATACAAACATACAGTACGGCACGCTGATGCACACGGCAAACACACACACATATACACTGATTTTTTTATTTTATTTTCAGTGAACACAAGACATCAGAGTGCTTAAAAGCTCTGTCTAAACATAGACCCAAGGCCAACAGTGAGTGCTGTGGTCCTGAATGGAGCTCCACCATCGCTGCACTCTGCTGCCTGTATGGCATTAGCCACAATAGCTGTTCTGTGTTCTGTGCCCTTCCTGGCATTTCCTTTGAAATAACACTAATGGCTGAATATGTCATGAATTCATCCTCTTAGTTTTATTATAGAAGAAAAAATGCACAAATTCCATCATGTATTATTTCGCCTCTTGTTTTGGCAGAGCACAGTAAGACACATGTGGTGGTGAATGTCGGGATTACTGCAGGTGTCAGTGTCTCTTTCTCTCTCTCTCTTCTCTCTCTCTCTCCATCTCTCTCTCTCTCTCTTGTCGCGGTTGTAAAAAAAAAAAAAAAAAAAAAGCCCTTTGTTGTGCTCTGCAGTATAAATCATTTACAGGCTTTGCATAAATTTGTGTAATCTCCTTCATGGGGGCTGGGCAGCTCATCTGATTCACTGGGAGCCACGACGGTAGAGTTCATGATGACTGTGTGTGCCAAACACGTATGTCGTGTGGACATGGAAACCTGAAGACAGTTAGTTACAGTATCACATGCTTTACACGCAACATGTGTTCGGAGTCACATACCATTCCAGTGCATCTAAATACGAAGATGAAGATCCAGGAAATACAGTGTCTGGTATGTTTCCTTCCAAAGTGATTTACTGCATGGACATATATCTTAAAATGTCCACCTTAAAAAAGAATGTATTGTTCCAAAACAGTGACATATTTGCCTGGGAATATATAATGTAATGTACATATGTAATATATATGTTTTTATTCAGTAATCAATGATACAGTTGGGCTAAATGTTGCAACACTTGCAGCCTTTTGAACTATAGTCAGTGAATTAATCACAAAGTGAGTAATGATTTATTTATTTTTTCAAAACTAAAGTTACAAAGTGATTCACAATGAATGAAAAAAAAATCTTTATTTAATTGAAAGAAAAACATAATTAAGCAAGGTAGAAACACAAACAGGAAGAATAAAAAAAAATGATAAAAGCAGCAATAGAAGGAGACAAAACAGTCAAATCTTAAGTTCAAATACAAAAGGAAAATATAAGTGAGACATTCGGTGCAACAAAAACAAGAGCAGTAAGATGATCAAACCGGTAAAGTCAGTGCCCAAACTTTCCATTTTCAGTTTACGGGCTTTCTGCTTCAACTCTGACTTATTGTTCTTGTTGTGGAAAGAAAGAATGGTTATTACTGACATTTCAGGTGTGCTCCCTCTCAGAAGTGGTTTAGATAATCCGTCTGAAGTGTTGGCTTGTTCGCAACCCATCTGATTCTCTGACTGATCGAGTTTCATGACCTGTCAGCGACGTTGCCACATTCTCCAAACCAGCAGTTACTTCAAGTGAGTACAATGTTATCAGAACTGATTGAAATTGTGGCCCAAACTATACGGAAATAAGAGGAAATAATAGTTGCAATTAACCTTTTAGTTTATACAGCAATTCAGAAATCTACTCAGGGACTTCAGCACAAACAGCAGTGCCTGATAAATAGGAATAAATAGACTTTTATATCTCGTTTTAATCTCCACTCCATCTCCACATAGTAAAATATTTCAGATTTTTATCCAAGAAGTTTGATAAAAACTCGTCAGAATCTATGAATATGTAAGGTTTT
>NW_023339663.1:3431540-3449357 GCF_004916995.1 Morone saxatilis
GTTCGACCTTATAACTATACTGTAAAACTATCCTGCTGGTAGAAATCAGATTAAAATCAGTGAGCACAGAGAAACTTTCCACTTTCAGCAGATGAATGTGTGGAAACTGCACATACGTCATTCAAACATCACACTGTAGGAACCAGAAGAACCACTGATCTTTGACTTTAACTTAACTATGTACGCAGTGTACCTTTGATATGTATTTCATTGAACCAGATTTCTCTCATGTAGCTGCTAATAGATATAATGTGCTGTTGATTCATGCCCATCTAAGAGTTTTGAGCTATTTGAAAACTTTAATAATAATAACAATCATAGCTGTATTTGTATAGCACTTATCTAAACAAGGTTACAAAGTGCTTGACAAAATAAATGAGATAAAAACAAACAACAAAAATTCTAAGTAACCATACAAAACACGGTTAAAATATGAGAATAAAGAAAATATAACAACACTGAGAATTACAAGTCAGACATCCTGTAAAGAAGCAAATATTTTAACTAAAATCAGCTGTTACTGGCGGGCACAACCCTGCACACAAACTTCCCCCCCTTTCTATTCCATCCTAGTGAGTTTTATTTGAATGGAGGGATTATACCAGTAAAACCACTATGGCTGCTGTCACAGTGTCCTTGCAGTTGTTCCATTATTCACCGTCCATGGAGGAGCTCCAGGATTTTTGTCTGAGGATGACATCATGGCTACAGTCTGTCTCTCTCTGTCCTTCAGCTTAATGAAAGATCGGTTCAAATTCATTAATCACATAACTGAGTTGTACTATATTATAAGAAGAGATGAAAATTGGTTGGTAGGGAGGATTTGAACTTTTTTAATGGCATGAAATTGAATTAAATTACACGACTGTATCAAGAGAGGTAGTTGACACTTTAGATGTCTAGATAGTTAATATTGGTGTCGATTAAATAAAGTTTTCTGTAACATTATTTGTCCCTAAACAGATATTCTTAACATCATATATTCTCATATATCTCTCACACCATCAATTTATGCTGGTGTTGTAGTACACACCTGCACGCAGACACACACATTCACACACTTCCTCGGCGCAGTGACGGGGCTGCTGTAGGACAGTAAATCATTGAGAGGCGGAGCGCAGTGCTGAAAGCTCAGTGACAGAAGATAAAACATGCAGCGACAGGCGGACTCTCTACACTGAGCTCTGCACACCTCCGCCAGCTCTCCATCTCCTCCAGAATCCACTCCACCGAGAGACACCGAGGGAGCAGACAGTTTCATCCTCACATTAATCACCTCAGGCAAACATCCTGAAACAGAAGAATGTGGACAGAAGAATGCAGGTTTATGTGCAATGTGCAAAACAGGAAGAAATATATTGAATCCACATAAGAGGTTACCAAGACTCAACTAGGGGCCTGAATCAGATCGGGCTCCAAATGTATTCACTCGTGGTCATGGCCGCCCAGTATGTTATGTAGTTTTTTGATTCAAAACACACAGCTTGAACTATGGAAAGTATAGAAAATGACAGTTTTTGACCGCCGCTGCTAATTAATAGGACGGGCATATCTTTGGCATTTTCTTCTTACCTACTGAAACATGCAAGGACATATATGTCATTACTAATGTTTATGCAATAACATTTACAACTAGAATGTCACTCAGCGAGAGCAGACCTACACCAACGCTAATAGTTCTACGCTATGCAAATCTGCACACAAATTCAATGTATTACAACAAGTTCACGCAGGTCGGAATTAATCTGGAAAAATCACATCTCTGATTGCTTATTTTTTACATACCTGTTGCATTTGCTGGCTGTTATGTTTAGTCACTGCACACCATTCACTATCATGACAACAATTTGATTATTTTTGCCACAGGAAAACTAAAAGATATATCTAATCTTTCCGTGGTCAATCCTCCTTCCAAGACGTTTCATGAAAATTGGGCCAGTAGTTTTTCCATAATCCTGCAGACAAACAAACAAAGGGCACCAAACAAATAACCTCTGTGGTGGAGGTAAAAAAGTTAGGACTGTGTAATTAATGTTAAAATGAAAACAAACATTGTTCACTCATTTTTCCAACATCCCTGATGAGCGTTCAGAAGTTTTTGGTGGTAAAATGTATGTGCAGCATCTTTTCCTAAATGTGACACTAAATGGCGGTCCCCCCCCCTATTTATGTGTATTTTTCACATTTGCATATGTTTGCAGTGAACGGAGCTCTCTCAGCCACCTTACGACAGGGAGATGAGGGGTGTTTGAACGGGAGAAGGAGAGTTTAGAAGATTGGCAGACATTGAAATGAGTCACACAGCAACAATCAAATGGGTTTCGAGGCAGTTGTGAGCTAAAATGAGAGCCCCAGCGTGAGACCACATCGCCCGGGTTTTCAATCAGACTCGCTTCCTATCTCACCTGTTCAAGTATAATTTTAACACACATACACACAGCACACACAAAATGTCATATTACACAGCAAAGTGTACTTCTCTTTCTCTCTTTCTCTCTCTCACACACACACACAGACACACACACAAATCACTTGCCAGGATCATTTCACACGTTCTCGGTGGGAAACCCCATCAACTTTCACAGCAGGGAACAGAGCAATGAAACACATCCCAGACTGCCGTACCTACCTACCTCACACACACACACACACTCATATACACTGCAGATACATTTACTCTGAGAGGTAGTAGGTTATCAGAGTCTAACATGGTGGCCCACACTCATGCAAGCCTCACAGGGATGTAGCATCCTGTGGGAGGCCAAGCACTCCTGTCCTCTAAGGTCTGAAACAAGGGATGGTTTCTTTCAGGTAATACATTCAGATTGCCTCTGGTAGCAGATACTGGGTGATACAACAGAGTATGAGAATAAAGTCATAATATTATGAGAATAAAGTCAGAATATTTAAAGAAAAAGTCAGAATTTGTTTTTTCTCCAAAATTTTTTTTTTTTTTTCAAGAAAGTAGACTTTTTCCTACAATATTAAATGTCTTAAAGTCTGAATATTTATTTTTTACACAGTAGTTCTAATTCCCCATTGTAGGACAGACACTTGACTTCAGTGTGGTGTAAAATAAATTTTCTCACAACATGCTTTTCACTTTTCTCATGTGATGTTCGGTCTACTAGTGCGGTATCAAATTCACATAATGGTGCAGTCAGTTCCCCAGAATGCCTCGGTAATATCCTGTAGAAGCCACAAATGAATATGTGGTGTTAATTGAAACCACTTTTCTGAGGAAATGCTGCTTCTTAGCACAGTTTTTCTTGGAAGGACTACTGTGTTAGATAAACTGGAAGCGTATGCCCCCCCCTCCCTGATAATGTCCATGGATGTGTCATAGAGCTGGATGCAGCACAAGGAATCAGTCTTTCTATCAGTTTGTACTAGTGGCCAACCATGGTATTGCAAATAAAAAAAACACCTTATCAAAGTGGCTTTACATTTCTTTAAAACAACTGCTGTTTAATTAAGTTTATATATGACATATTTTCCCAATTAACAAACATAATCACTGTCTGCATTGTATTCACAGATGATTGAATGAAGACCCACATTTATCTACCGCACCAGAGTTGATAAGATGAGGTGGATGACGGGTGTACAAAGTGCAGGACTTTGACTCCAGAGAGTCCCACCTGTAGTTTAGGCAACAAAAGCGCTTTTGTTAAGGTTAGGAAAATATCTTTGTTTCTGTTTAATGTTTTTTTGATTGAAGTCACTTTTTTTTTCTGTTTCACGTATCCTTGAAAACCTGGAAAACCTAGAGACTAGTTTTCAAGTCATGGAAACATCTGAAAATTAATTAAAATGATCAAATATCTTGGAAATAATCTATGTAGTCCAGGAAATGTTTAGATTGTATTAGATAATTTTAGCCTGTGTTGTGACCAAATTAATGTCACCATGAGAGGAAAGTCTGTAGTCAAGCCTTTTTCACAGCAGCCATTCTAACACCTAACACCTGTGTTTACCCTACTATTTCATGTCAAAATGGCTGCTGTAAAAAGGTCTATTCGGAAAGAGGAAAATCAGCTGTGGTGAGAACAGCTAAGTGTGCCACAAAAGCGAGCTAACACGGAGGATCACATAAACGATGACCACCGTTTGTGAGCAGGTACTGTCCTGTATAGTCAAAGAAAACTCCTGGAAAAGGTCCTGGAAAAGGTCAAGGAAACATAACCATCACAAAGTTTAATAATGCTGGTGTCACTATGAGCGGATATTTTGGCAGAAAACAAATGAAATACGTTGTCAATGAACATTTTACTGATACAGTCGGTATCAACTTGCCAGATATTTAAAAATAACAACATTTGCTCATTATGTTAATAGAAATTTTAATCCGGCAGCTTTACGCTTCCTTCAAAATCTATTTGCTGTTGGAAATTAGTTCCAATATAAACATAATTTCCAGGAGACCAGGAGGGTTGGCTGTCATGGGGAAAGTGAAAAAGCACCGCTGGCTTCTGCATCATTGCAGAGGTACCATTGAGCCCCCAGCTGCTCCGGTGTAGCTGCTCAGTGGTGAATAGATCAGACTGTGGATGCTGCTTTCAGGTTTGAGTGTGTAAGTGTGTGCAGGGTGTTCCTGAAGAACAACCTTCTATGAATACAAAAAGGGGTTTGGGATGTAGTGGATGAATACGTCCACTCCTTATTTGCTACCCAGTGCCCTACATTTACTTTCCTTCCATTTTATTTGAGTGTTATTCCTGTGTGTCTCTTACGTACCTTAAGAAATTCTCACACTGACATAAAGAAAGCAGTCTCAATAGCGCACTTGACTTTTTGCTCACAAATTCCCACCATGCAGTGCCTCGGCTTTAATTACAGTTATGTGATGCTACATCTGTTGATGATGATTCACATCATGAGTGTTGTAGGGAATGCGGTGCCCATGGGAGCGATTTTAGACACAGCACAGTTCCCATAATATTCCCAGGCTCCAAAGCAACTCTTTAGTGATCTCAAGGCTGCATTACATTCTGGTCTGTTGAGGCTCCCATTTGTGGAAAAGAACAACAAAAAAAGCCCTAAAAAGAAGCCCTACTAGCACTACTGGTACTGACACCAACACTGAGGTTTACTGTTGATATTTTTACTGAGGATTTTACTACACTGTTGCTGCAGGCATTATAAAAATCAAGAACTGGTTCCAGCTGACCACCGGTTTCAAATTGTTGGATCCATTGGAGTCGTATGCCTCCGAGTTTACCAATTGTCTTCGAAAACAAAATGGAGTTATCTCGGAGAAGAAGAAACGGTCCAAAGCATGGCTTCATTTCAAGATAGTTGTAATGTTTCACCAGATACTTGTAATCTCTACAGAACATGGGCCTTAATTTCAAGAATAGGTACAGCCATTAGGAATTATATATATCATTTACAAATTGGACCCCTCATCCACATCCAACTTACCACCAACATCAAGCTGACCTTAGCTATAAAATCAACACGGGTAATTTCAAGTAAGCTTTTGGCTGTTAGCCGCCAGCAGATTTATAGAGATTTATAAATCTGCCTACGCAAGTGACCTACACCATAATGAGCATATATACTCATTGGGGTGTCTGCATCTTGTAACTTGTAAATGCCGGTTTGTCGTGGGGTTTCTACACCGCTGTGTTTCTTGCAACCGAGACTGAAACTCTCTCTCATCTCTCTCCTCAATCTGTCTTGTGTTTTCCTCGTTCCTTTTTTCCCTCCCTTCCGACTGTGAAACGAAAGGACGAGGGAATACGAGGGGTCAGACAAGAGCATGTCAGGCAGCGTCCTACATGTGCCTGTTGAGAATGTGTGTGTGTGTGTTTGAAGATCGATTCTCAAACAGCATTATTAACTCATCTGGGTTTTGCATATCGACCCCTGTTCTCTGACAATACACACACACACAGAGCGAACCAGTCACAGTTGTTGCAGTCTATGTCACCGTGACGCATAGTTACATGTCTGGGGAGGTGCATGTCAGGCTACACGGCACGCCATACCCACTGCGTTATCCAGACGCAGAAGTATAAACCAGGATAGTGCAGCAGTGTTTTTAAATCTAGTTAAGTGAACATTAATGTTACTGAGGTTATGCTAGCTAAAGTTTTATTTGCTACTCTGCCGAGCTCCTCACCACTTTCAGCTTTGCCTGTCATAATGGTGCTTCTTCTTTTTTGGCCAAAAATGTGGCCTCTCTGTTCCTTTCATCTGTCCTCTCTGCACTCTGCCTTTTCTTTAATGAGCAACCGGTTTTTGGTGCAGCATTTTGACTTAGCGGTGGAGTGCAGGATATCAAATGACAAGTTTAAATGTGTTTTAATGCTATCAATACATTTATTTATCATGTAAGTACATACAAATTGTTTTACCAGCAGTCAGTAGGTGAAATGATGAGGTTGTTGATCCCATTTAAGGGTCCACCGTAGACGTTTGCCTGGGCCCCCCCTGGGCCTTGGGCCGGGGTCATCCAGACCCTTTGACCCCCTCAGTGCCTACGCACGAGTGCCACCGTTTCCCGACTGAGCAGTGCATCTGTTATTGAGGGTAAATATATCATATTTTCCACACAGAAAATTGATCAGGAATCAATAAGGGAATCGATGAAGAATTGGACTGATAAGCAGAATCAATAACGGCATTGGTATCAATAAGATTTTAGTCAGACTGTATTTCATTCATCCCCAGCAGAAACAAAAACACATCAAACTAAAGACCCACTTTCTAAATTAACAATGTTTCAGGGTGAATTTTTCCTTTAATTTTATTTATTCAGTCCGTTATTCACATTATTTTGCCTTTCTCACTCTCTCCTTCGACTCTCCTCTCGTCCCGTCCTCTCCACCTCTCGTCGCTCTCTCCTTCTCTGTGCTCTTGTTGGGTTCATTCTCTCATATCCGATGTCTCTGCCCTCTTTCTGTCGCTCTGTTTTCTGGGTGAGTCTCAGTGTTTGGAAGGTCAACCCTCCCTGACCTGCTGACACGCTTTTATCACATCATTATTCTCTCCTCTTCCTCTCACTCCTTGCCTGACTATCAGAAACAACTGTAATGGTGATCCGAGTGTGCACAGACACACACACACACACACACACACAGGGCCATAGTTTGACATTTTTTAAGAGGGATTTTTAATATTTAAATATCATTATTACACACATTAGCAGACAGAATATTGGAAACACCTCAGAGTATTATATACATATATTTAGTTCAAGAATAAGTTAAAATCTTGGTGATGTATAATAATATTATAGGTATATGTATAGGTATATAATAGGTATACATATATTAAGTAGGGCTGCACAATATGGTAAAAACATCATATTGTGACTATTTGACACATATTATGATTGCAATGTCATCCATGATTAGTGGAAATGATCACTTTTGCATCACAAATTTCATTTTCACTGGAAAAACTATTAAAATCATGATGAGGTGACATTTGTTGGGGGGTCTGTACTTAACAAACATGTTTTCTTACATCTGGAGAACAAGATTTGTAGGACAGGACATCTCTGCAGCTCTACAGTATTTCATTATAATGTTGTTTGTTTCACATTTTATCTGCTGCTTCTGCGATTTGGTTACTGCACTTGACCATATCGTGACTGTGATGATATTTCGATTAATTGTGCAACCCTATTATTAAGCATTGTGCAGAATAGCCCATTACAGAATGATCTATATTATTGGATTAGAATTATTGATGCATTAGTGTGTAAAGGTTAACCTAATTTTAATTACTTTATTTTGCCTATTTCTATATGCTTGGTAGCTTAAAGTGCAATAGACATTAGAATGTATGTGTTGATTATATTTTGTATTATTAATCTGAATCTGCAAAGTAACTGAAGTTATTAAGCAAATACAGTGGAGTAAATATTATTGTATTTGCCTTTGAAGTATGCAGGATGACAACCGCTCCACCAAGCTAAATCTGTGCTCAATGGGTCCAAACTGATAGTAAAGATTTCCACAATATACCACTTTATTTAGCAAGCTTTTACTATCATCGTGGAGTTTAAATATAAGAAAAGAAAATGAAAATACTCAAATAAAGTACCTCAAAAACTGAGTGTGAGTCTGTTTGCGTTACATTTTGGACACCAGTGTCCATCAAAAGTGTGCTCAAAAAACAATTAAATTTAATCTGCAGCACTGACATTCTTTGTGTTTACCCAACAAGTAGTGTGTAGTATGGAACTGGGTTACGGCATATATACATTCAGGCTGTGAGTTGTGGTGTTGCACATGGGGGTTCTTGGCAAACACAAGCTGCCACAGCGATAAAAAGTCGACAGTGGATTAATTGCGAGTGTAGGTGTTGAGGTCGTCACCTGAAACGAGCAGGAGCCACTTCAACAGAACAGCTGAGCACTGAGTGCAATCCAGTGTTGTCCTCTTCTGAACTTGAGCTAATCAATTAACATGATTTAATACACAGTCACTCCACATGGAAGCCAGCGTGGCTCAGTGTTCTCCTAATTTATACTGTATCGATCCTTCCACACATGTGCAGAGAGAGCGGGAGAGAGAGAGAGAGAGAGGAAGCGGAGGCAGCCAGATTGTGTTGAATGGTTGCGGGTAAATCTGGATCTCAGGGGGAAATTAAGTGATTGTTTTATTTTTATAGTTTTATATTGCTAAAGTTTAAAGGGTTGGAAAGAAAGAGACGCAGAGCAGGCGAGGCAGAGAGAGAGACTGACTCAGAAAGTCCTCTCCTGTGAGCTTTCATCTAGCCTTTGGCATAGAAAGTGAGCCTGCATATTACTCAGTCTATCACAACACAGCAGGAGAATGGGAGGAGAATTAATACACTTGGCTTTCATGCCAGTGTGCTCTCTCTTCGCCTTTCTTCTCTCGTGCTCTCTCTTTCTCTTCAAGCTCCACTGGACAAAAGCACTTTGTGTGCTAATAAAATTAACTTGTATATAGCTTTTTTTTCTCTCGAGCCGATAACAACTAGGTTGAGCAAACAAGTGGACAAAAATAAATAAAAAAAATCTGGAGATTGTATTCTGTTTTCTGTTCATTTCTAAACACACGGCTAGTGCCGGCGGCGGCGGTCTTCAGAGTGCTGCTGAGACTCAGGGGCAAACATTTTTGTCTGTGTGCATTTCAATGACATAAACAGTATCTAGCCCACCATACCGTCAGCAACCATCTATCTGCCTCCCATAAATCTGAATGACATTAACATTTAAAAAACTCCTGCCTGTCTGTGGATGGGCCTCTCAGACAGACAGGCCTCCATTTTATTTATCCACACGGCGGGCAGGAAAGACAGGCATTGCCACAGACAGGCATAAATCTGTGCAGGTTAGAGCCGTTGAACTGCCTCGGCCGGCGGGTTAAGTGAATATCACCCTCTGCCTCCTGAAAGAGCTCACACTCCTATTTCCCACTCCCGTTAAATATGTGTTTCATTTCTGCCTTATTTGGATGGAAAGTCATTTTACCCTCTTTTATAGAAGGTCATAAAATATATAGTGTTTTTTTTTTAATACTCTGTATAACATTTACATTTTCTATTGTATAAATGTGATCGCGGCGACACGGGGCTGAATAAAACATTCATGGCAAAAGCCATTTCTTCTGTGACATTTGGTCCCCTATCTATCATCAGTTTTCTATATGCAGCCAGGAGAACAAACGCTGGTCAAATGTTTAAATGTGGCCTCTCCACATAAAATTCAAACCCCGCTTTCACATTAACACCCGCTGGCTAGTAGATGGAAATGCTTTTTTTTTGTGTGTGTGTGCAGATAAGAGAAAAGTCAAATGGAAATGACTCGCAGGGCTGTTGTGGCAGTGGGGAGCGTTCTGATGGGTCTGGGAAATTGAAGCATGTCAGTAAAATTAGAAAACGCCAGCTCTGCCTCAACTGGCAGACATGTAAATGTGGCAGAGCCCCTCAGCTGAGTCCATTATGGACCGTCCCACGCAGCCTTTTCTCATCAAAAATCCCATCAGTGTATTAAAAGGTATAGCCTTGGCACTGACAAATTAATTCTTTCTTCCTTTTTTTTTCCTGACTGATTTGAATCGTTGCTGGACTCAGTGATGGGCGGCAATTCAATATTATCATTCATCTTCCCCCAGCAGAAAAATATCCTACAGAAAAATGGAAATTATTTTTTGTAATTCAATTGTGTCGCCTAAATCGGTGATAATAACAAATAATGTATGAGATCTGAAAAAAAGAGAGAATGTTGCTTGAAAACATACATTTTTATCATACTTTATATATACATTTCAATAACATCAGCTTACTTATTTAACCCACTTTCATGTTAGCAGTTAAATCAACATTAAAACAATTTTTCCCAGTTGTTATCTCATTGTCACTCAATCACATTTTCCGAGATGAATATATGAGTAACCAGTGCTGTAGTACTCGAGTCTGGACTTGAACTCGGCCACTGCTCTCAGTCCAGCAATGTATGTTGTTTTTAAAAGTAAATTCCTCCTTTAAAATCAAACGTTTAATGAAACGCACTTGTTCAGAAAACGGATATTGGTTCAATTTAAAAATCCAATTAGAACGGGCACTGACATTGGCTGCCTGGTAACCATGGTTACCAATCAATGTCACTTAGGCAATCGTACACATGGCTGTCAAAACTCTCTCTTCTGTCTCAGTCTTGACTCTGTTGTCTTTCATATTTGGACTCAAACTCGACTGGTCCTGGTCTTGGACTGGATCTTTATGCCTCTGTTCCTGAATGTGAGCTCCTGCACAATATAAAGCACTAATAGTATTTCACTGTGCTATTATCTGATTCGAGTTATCTTGTTTATAAGTTTGAAGCCAAAACTCTCTGTGGCCAATTTTTTTGGGGGAAGGGGGAAACCTAATTTACTTTGTTTTCCTGTTTTTATCAGCAAAGGTCGCATGCAGTAACAAGGTTTTACAGGATTAAAGGATTAGAACTGAGTGGAGTGAAATGAGCACCGTACGAACCAATAAACAAAGGCAATTTCCATTTTATGAAATGTAAGTGATAATCTAATATCTAATAAAATAAAATAAAGGATGAGGAGCAGCTAACGAGAACAAGAGTGGCATCTCGTCCTATAACAGGATGTATTTCCTACACCAGTATCACACTTTTTACTGTGGTCACTCCGAAAAGGACAAAAGAGGCAGCATTTAAATCGTCATCTATTATTTAAACTTTGCCTGTTTAATCCGAGATTAAACAGATTTTATCTATGAATAGTTTCCTGGAATCATTCCAATAAATGAATGCAGACCAAAGACAGACACTTATCCAATTGTACTTGCACTTTAATGTTACTTAAAGCTCTTACTTCAAATACCTTCCATTTTCTGTTCCTCTGCCCCTGTTCGTACAGACAATGCAGGTAATTTTAGAGTCTCCATTTTTTGACCAGAGAGCCTTCTTCTTGGCATTATTGGATTTATTCCTTAACAAAGATCACAGCTAATGCATTAAGAACTACACTCCCACTTGCAGGGCTTATAAAGCTAAATGAGAATAAAACTGAAGCTATACTTAACATAACAATATCACGTTTAGTCACTAAGATATAAGGGAAAGCTGGTCACCGTCACACGACAGCTGTACCTTTATAAAAACAGCTAATTCTACCTCTGTTGTCATGTACAGAGTGTGCATACTTATGTTCAAAGCTGTATGTCATTCATTCTTTGCACATGTGATGCACATGTGGAGTACAGTTGTGGATGTGATGTAGATACGATGCGTCATTAACTACGATGGAACTATTGGGACGCCTCCATTTTCCATAAGTGGACAATAACTTACAGCTGGCATGCTTTACGTCATTTGAGTTGTGATTTGTCGGCTCTTACACTATGTTTAATGGAGATATCATTCATTTATCACCAGTGAAATTCAATACCACAAACCATCCAACACCTTAAGATCTCTGCTGGTATTCCCAAAAGACAGGACGACGCCTGGAGAAGAAAACAGCTACAGTCCAGACCGTGAACAATGACACCTATCTGCAGAGTAATGTTTGGAAGTAGTTTGAAGTTGACACCACTGACAGCCTCGCTACAGCGACTGCGAGAGGCTGTAATGCCAAAGCACTAGACACGTTTTGACCTGATGATGATGCTTAATGAATAGTTGGGGGGGGGGGGTCACCAAAGTTCACAAACATAAAAACATCTGCAACACATTCAACAATTGTTGAGACGTTTCACTTTGAACAGCAAATGTGAATCTCATGGAGGGAAAGTCAGAGGGGGGATCAGTAAAGTCATAATGATTTATCCTTTAGGAAACTTCAATGTCTGTACGAAGATCTGTGCCAATCCATCTGGTGATAACCTTGACCTGCTGGTGGAGCTAAATGAAGAGTCAGTGCTTCATCAGTGGGAGCAGCCCAGAATGATTCTGGATGCAACTGGATAGACCTACAACCAACAAGAGCAATGAAATTAACTTTTGAATCAACAAAAGCTAGTAGTTGTTTTGTATACTGTCCAATTTGAATGTCAAGTTCAGAAACAGTTCCACATCAGCAGCAGCCATCTTGGATGGGTCCAAAAATGCCTTAACGGCCAATAAGGTTTGGCTCCTCTGTCCAATCATCGACTAAAACCCACTGCTGTTATGGTCAGTACCAGACTCTAGTAGTTCCTAGTGTTTTCCCCTCCCTTGTGTTCCTGTCTGTCTGTCTGTGTTTGTGTGTTGTCGGACTCCTCCCACTCTCCCTGGTTGCCTGAGGACCTGATTACCTGCTCACCTGTCTGACTGCTCAGCCATCAACTCATCGCTCCGGCACTATATCAACCCCCGGTTCTTCATCCACTCTCCACCAGATTGTTGTTTCAGCCTGTTTTGGTAGCAACTCTCTCGGCTGTCTCGTGACGTTTATGAGACGTTTGCCCCCCCACTGTTGTTGGAGTATTTAACCTTGTTTTTCCTGCGCTTCAGGATCATCACCTCAACTTCAGCCAGCCTGTCTGCCCCTTTTCCTACGCCATCAGCCACCAACTAGTTTTACAATAAATTAATCATACTCAACCAGAGTTTGGGTTCTGCTCGCAGGTTCCTCTGTTTAACGCAACAACTCTATATTACATAAACAGTTGTGACTGACCCAAACTAATTCAGGACTGGGGGGGGGGTCTGTCTGAATGGGCCATGAAACATAAATATCTTAAATAATATCTCACAGGCAGGTCATCTGGATTATGTCAAAAAAAATTCGCCGTCTTGATGGCTTTAGAGGAAAAGTAAAGAGAAGACCATGAATTTCATCCAGTTATTGAGATATTTTAACGTTTCCACCACTAGAAATCATGGAGTCTATAGATCAAAAGGCAGTTGAAAGGTATTAAAACTAGTAAACCTTTGAGCTTTGAATATTTTATGACACAAATCATTGTGTAGAGGATAACTAATTCTGATTTGACAGCTGCACAATGTGATAAAAGACTCCAAGAGCAACAATTACAGGATGAGTTTGTTCATTTGAGCAAATACAGTTCAGTTCAAGACCAACTTTCTCCCAGACTTCATATATAATTCAGCAAACTGATAATCCACGAGTTAAACCCGGGTGATCAGGATGCTGTTTTTACACCCAGTAATCCAAGTTGCAGGATTTTTCCCAGTTTTGAAACTGTGTTGCCCCATTTCAGGTAGTGCGAAGGACTCCCACAGGTACTCATTAGTATTGTTTACTCGTGAACCCAAAGGGGGCCGTGCTGTCTTCTAATCATAGATTTTACAACACCTTCTAGACTCTGGCGCCGTCTCCCCCACACATCTGTGATCTTATGAAGAAATATTCCAGGTCAGCATTAGCACTGAATTAATGTACAGCGTTTCAGTATGGGAACTTGTATGTTAGCTGACGCTTAAATAAACATTCAGCTCAAAAACGTGTCTGCGTTTAGATGCCCCACTCACTTCAATAATGATTTAAAAAATGCATCTATTGTATCAGGATTTCACTGTTAGTGTCCATCAAGACCAAGACAATCAATTAGTTTCAGGACGCGTGCTGATTCACAAATGAGGCGGTGTGTGCTGAGTTCAAGGTGCGGCAGCCAAAATGTTGAATACTGCATAAGATTTCATGGAATAAAATCAATAACCTTCTTATTATGCCATGTCATGAACCTTGCAGCCTGAGGTAAACCTACCACAGTAAAAACCTTTCCTCAGGGCCGACAGAAGACGCACAAAGATGGAAGACGCAGAGGGAAAACAGTCAATTTAGGAGCTCGGGGTGGATGTTTCTGCTTTCAGTGTTTCAGGATGCTGAGGGGCTTCCTTGGAGGTTGTTTTCTAATTTGAGAACTCAAACCTCATGTTTTCACTTACTTTCTGAACAAAGAGAAAGTGCAAATTGGGTGAGTTGAGTTTAGTATCGCTTTCTAATAAGGCACGTTTCTTAAAGGGTTATAGATCAGGAACAAGCAATTAAAATCTAATCTTTATGTTGCCATGTTGTGACACATTCCCTATAGGCTTCAGTTCATCCTCCTCCAGCAAATGTTTGTACGACATCTGCAATTATAAAACTTAATGACTCATATTTAACGTAATCTTTCAAGTCTGCAGTTGTAAATGTTCACTTTTAGAGAAGGTACAGCAAGAAGAAAATGGTCCTTTGAAGAAGTTTTCCTTATCAACTAAAGATTTAGTTACCAGGGAACCCACACGTTAGTATCTTATTACTAATCTGTAAATGTTTAATAAATGACTTATAACGCACAAACTCTTTAGTTAGCAAGAAAGAAACAACTCAGTTTCATTATCAGTTATTGGTTAATGTGGAACGTGGTGATATTTATTAAAAATGACATTATGCAACAGCTAAGTGGTGTGTCATAATTTTGGCTTTACATATTTCCAAACCTCAACAAATTGATTTATTAAGCTTTTATAAGTTATTACTTATAGCATTATTAGTAAGTGGTACTAATAACTTACTGAAAGCAAAACTAAAAAGGTATTTATTAACCACTAATAACGCCATTACATTAAAGCCTTGGGGCGGTGGTTGGGAAAAGGTTAGTGGTGAGTTTGTTGTGCTTCATTAACATTGGTGAGGTGCCCTTGAGCAAGGCCCTTAACCTCAACCCCAACTGGTCCAGCTGAGCTTCCAGGTGTGATCAAAAGAGAGGCTGCAACCTCAGAGAAACTTCCCTGAATAAATAAAGGTTAAAAAAACAAAAGCAAACAAAAAAACTTATCTTATAATCAGGCTTTGGGGAGTAACAGATTACATATAACTGAGTTACGTAATCAGGATACAAAAAAAGGTAACTGTAATCCATTACAGTTATAGAAAGAAATATGTAATCAGATTACAGTTACATTTAGTAAAAATGGGGATTATTTAGCAGGATTACAAATTTTTTCCTTCAGAGAATCAATCAAGTTACGTTACTGTAATACTGTGATCCTGCTTATAAACGCTTTATGAAACTCTATTAATAGTCTATTTTTATCACAAATATAAATATACCTTTTCAACCCATCAGTTAATAACCCCCCCCCCTAAAAATCACAACTATATGTCCACATCAACAGCAGTTTGGTGATGTCCGACAGCAAGTGAATGCAGCACGGTGTTTGAGAGCGGGACTGCGCGCCCTCCCTTGTGTTATTGGGTAAGTATGATTTTGATACGATGTTGTTGTTGGATAGATTTGCAGTTAAAGTGCGTCCACACATCTATACTGTCCCGGCTTTACCCTCTCTTCCTCATATCCTCTCTCAACAACACACACAACCGTGAGGCCCGGAGGAAAAGACCCCGCCACCCAGCAGCACCCGAAGATCCCGTAAAAGGGCGAATAACAAGATCTCTCTTACTGACACACATCATCTACACCAGTCCATACACTAGTTCCTACCCATACACACGTTGTTGCATGTGCATGTGTGTGTCTTGGTTAGTTCTTATCGCGCCGCCTGCAGACAATGTGCACAAACCAAGATCTAAAAAAAAAAAGCCAAATAGGTCCGTTTGCGATCCTGAACTCAAAAATGCTCCTGGACAATAAGAATATAAATAATCAATATTAATAAATAGAATCGAATATAAAAACAAAGCAGCCCCTAAAGGTGGTCGGTGTCACAGCACCCGCCGCCGCGCTAAACCTCCCTGCTCGTCCCCGTGAAATGACAAGCCCACCTTTCAACCGACGGCTTTGTGTCAAGAATTTCATATTTTTTTTCCTTCCTCTGTTCTTTTCTCTCTCTCCCTCCGTCTCTCTCTCTCTCTCTCTTCCCTTTTCTCTCTCAAATCCGTCTACTCGCCTCCCTCCCTTCCCCTTTCTTCCCGGTTCTCCAAAAGCACAAGCGGAAAGGTTGCTCTACCCTTCGTCCGTGATGTGGGGTTTTTTTTTTTTTTTTTTTGGCTTTTTTTTTTTTAGGTTTTTTTTTTTTTTGGATCTGGCCGGAGAAAAGAGTGCCGGGTCGGGGTCGCCCTCTACGCCCGGCGGCGGCGGTGGTGCGGCGGCAAGCAAGCAGCAGCGGCGGTGGTGGTGGTGGTGGTGGAGGAGGGACGCGGGTCCCATTGCGGCAAGCAACAGGGGAGGGTTCGAACCGCTCGCTGTCCGGGGGTTGCGGCAGTCTGGGCCCGGTAGGGCAGAACCTTTCGACCCGGCGCGGACCTCGGCCTGGCTCCTGTGGCAAAAGAAACCAGACAAGAGAGCTGAAAAGCAGGGGGAGAGAGAGAAGAGGTGGAGAGCGAGAGAGCAGCCGAAGCAGGAGGAGGGCGAAGAGATACCTGACAACAAGAGAGAGAGAGTAGACTCGGTCTGACGGAGGGGAGCCGGAGTGCAAGTGATCGGAGCTCGCCCACTTAGGGGTCAGAGAGCAAGAGAAAGGGCAGGAGCGAGCACAAAACCCCCCGCCACCCTTCCTGTGCCGCGCACCCTCCAGCGGCGGGCACACGCGCAGGAGAGGGAGGGAGGGGAGGGAGATGAAGGAGGAGGGAGAGAGAGAGGGACGGGAGAGAGAGAAGGAGGGAGGGGCGCGCAGTCCCCGCTCTCAAACACCCGGTGCTGCACTTCACTTGCTGTCGGACCCATCACCAAAACTGCTGTTGATGTGGACCATATAGTTGTGATTTTTAGGGGGGGGGTTATTAACTGACTGGGTTTGAAAAGGTACATATTTACTATTTGGGATGAAAAATAGACTATTAACTAGAGTTTCATAAAGCTTTCATCAGCAGGATCGACAGTATTACAGTAACGTAACTTGATTGATTCTCCTGAAGGAAAAAAAAATTGCTAATCCTTGCTCAAATAATCCCCATTTTACTAAATGTAACTGTAATTGATTACATATTTTTTCTTATGTATGGATTACAGTTATTTTTTGTATCTGATCTAACGTAACTCAGTTATATGTAATCTGTTACTCCCCAAAGCCTCATTATAAGATAAGTTTTTTTGTTCTGCTTTGTCTTTTTAACCTTTATTTATTCAAGGGAAGTTTCTCCTGAGGTTGCACCTCTCTTTTGATACACCTGGACAGCTCAAAGCTGGACCAGTTGGGGTTGAGGTTTAAGGCCTTGCTCAAGGGCACCTCACCAATGTTAATGAACCGCACGAACAAACTCACCACTAACCTTTTCCCAACCACCGCCCAAGGCTTTAATGTAAGGCGTTATTATGGTTAATAAATACCCTTCTCTTAAGTTTTTGCCTTTCAGTAAGTTATTAGTACCACTTTACTAATCAATGCTATAAGTAATAACCTATAAAAGCTTAATAAATCAACTTTGTTGAGGTTTGGAAATATGTAAAGCCAAAATTATGAAACACACCAACTTTAGCGGTTTCATTGCT
>NW_023339663.1:3449382-3463755 GCF_004916995.1 Morone saxatilis
GGGGGGGGGGGGGCTGAAAATAGGACAGTTTTTCTACGTCGAATTGTTTGCTTTAAGATATTCAACAACTGGAGGTCGCAGGTTTTTTTATATACAGGATTTAACCATCAAGTGAACTCTGTAGCTGTTGATTAGCCTAAAAAAAAAGACATATTTGTTAAATTGAGGGCAATTTTTTCCCTTTTTTTAACCCCCCACCCTCTCCCCCTCTCTCTATCTCTCCCTCTCTCTCTCTCTCTCCTGTGCTCCTGGCTGCATCAGGAGGTCTGGTATAAAAAAGCCTGTCAAGCCCACAGTGGCCACTTTACTATCAGTCAGGGAGGTCAGACAAGGAAGGAAGGGAAGCTCAGGGTGCGAGGAGACACACAGCGAGAAGCTCGGTGAGTGAGGATGCAAAAAACAAACCAACAAACAACACTTGTGCAACATTTGAGCTGCTTTTGTTTTAAAAAAGAGTTTTAAGAGAAGTGCGTATAGATGTTGGAGCAGTTCGGTTGGCAGATTAACTGCACCAGGCCTGGGGTAACAGGAACGCAGAACTTTGCCTTATTTTTGTGTGTTTTTGGCGTGTGATTGTGAAGCGTTGTGTGGATGCATTGTGGACACTTTCTTGTTTTATTGGAGGCTTTTGCAACAGTTTGATCACTGCCTGCAGCTTTTATTTTTTATTTTTTTTGCTTGGTTTAATTTCAACAGCCTAATGCCCTAGAGGCCATGCCTGCAGTAATTTCTTTTTTTTTTTTTTACATTTGAATATATTAGATTGCAATAAAACCAACTGGGTTCTTAGCAGCAGAGCAGCAATTAAAAAACAAAAAACGTGCTTTCCAGATTGTAAATTGTCGCCTTAACAGTCGGGTGTTTGAAAGAATTTCTATTCTCTTAACGGAAAATGCCAGATTGTTTGAAATGGTAGAATAAATCTACTAATTATGTTTTAAGTTGCCTCGCTGCATTTTTCTAATTGGGATTTCGTGAACAATGAGCTGTTTCAGGAATTCACTGCTTCCAAAATCAAATTGTGACACAGCAGATAGGGATACTGCCTCTGTCTGTGCTCTGAAACCAAACAGGAAAACTGTCTTTGCAGCATGCAGAGAGTGTGTGTATATATTGTGATTTATAAATGAATAGAATAAGACTTTACTTTTATGTGTGCTCTGCTTCAACCCAGAGTAATTTAGCTCTTCATGCCACCTGTTTTTTTTTATTTTTTGAACAGTGAAAATGTATTTATTCCTGGAGGTTTGTGCCTTCTTCTAATGTAAAATACCTTCTTATGAGTGTATTCAGAAGCTGCTGCATGCCTTGTGGTCCCATTTAAAAGCAGCTGATGTGTGTGTGTGTGTGTGTGTGTGTGTCTCTTTGCTCTTGTCGGTGCAGACTGCAGTGTGTCGTGGTCGAGTTGGTCGTCTGGGTCGCTGCTGCCGCTGCCGCTGCCGCTGCTGCTGCTGGGAGACTTCCAGGGCTTCTTGAGCGGCTCTGAAGGATGACCGCTGCACGGCTCGTTGCTGAATCCCGGTGAACGAACGGCGTCTCATGTCCAAACGGCGGAAGGATGGCTCATGGCAAAGTGACCATCACGGTGGACGAGTACAGCTCCAACCCCACACAGGCCTTCACACACTACAACATCAACCAGAGCCGCTTCCAACCTCCACATGTCCACATGTAAGTGCACGCAGTCACACACACACACACGCACACGCACACACACACACATTGCGGATCACCTGCCAGGAGCTTGTAAGAATTCAGGATATTTTTTGTACCTGCTATAATGAATTCACATATATTTTCATCCTGCCAGTTTTGAATCTTAAATCAAATATATAAGGACACATTTAAGACATCTAACTTTTAAACATATATTCATTCAGGTGTTTTTTTTTAATCTATTTTTATTTATTTTCACATTTTATTTTTTGGTAGTTTCAGACTGCTTTTGTATGAAGTTTTAAACAAGTTAATAATCCAGACTGAGCAAAGAAAAAGCAGAAATTAAGACATTTTTAAGGTGCAGCAGGAAGCCAATCAGGATCCGGTTTGATGCAGAGTCTTTGTTTATACTTTGATTTAATTGGCTCAAGCTCAGAGAGGGTACGGTGGCCAGCGAGGACAAACTTTGAGAGTCCACAAACTGCACTGTGTGACATTTGAGGAAATAAAATATCACTGTTAAAGTGTGCAGGGAGTGTGGCAGGTGAAGCATATCGACAAACACTAACAACCGAATGCTTTCTGCGGTTCACGCAGATTTGAGCTTTTCTGACTCTGCAGTTTTTTTTTTCTGCCTGTCGTGTGTGGCGGCCGGCTCGCCACTGTTCCTTGCGGTCACTCTGTGAGACTGTTATCATTTGTGCCATGTTGTCATTGTGGTGCATGAACACTTTGTCTGCATTAGGGCGCTCTCTTTATTTATTTATCAGACCAGTTACTTAGCATTGCTCTTGTCTGATGTGGTTACACTCTGCCTCTCATTAGTGGGTCAGAGCGCTGTGACCCGTCAGCCCTCGCCACGTACAGACTCATCAGAGCGCTGTGTGTGTGTGTGTGTGTGTGTGTTTCATCTGTGGACAGATTTTAACACAGAGCAGCGTGTTTGCGTGCTTTGTGTCGTTGCCCAATTACAGCAGTTTGGAGGTTTTTCTAAAAAGGCTTGTGAGTGATTGTTGGTTGTGGTTACATGCACAGTGTGCTTGAGACATTTTACATTCACAGAGCGTGTTTGGTTAAAAGTTAACCTGCAGGAGAGACAGGAAGTGATTGAAGAAGAACAAGAGAAAGCTGTCTGCTGCTTTTATTGTCATAGTGGATTCGTTTGTCGCTTCACTTTATTGTGCTCTCTATTCTTTATTGGGTAATTTCGGTTGGATTTGGCTGCTTTTAGATGCACAATTATTTATTTAATTTGAAGAAAAGCAGACACATTCCTACGGCCTCTTTTTAATTCCTCTTTGGCACCTTCTACATTACACGTGCAACAAGTAGGGATAAATAAAATATTTAAAAATATGACATAATTAAATATGAAGCGTGTCGGTGCTGATTTTACGCTTCAGAACAACTTGACGTTAATTTAGGTTTCAGAAAGTCACACAGTGAACAGGCATTAATGTGAGAAAATTGAGTTCATGCTAACACGCTACACGAGTGTCATTGTAGTCTTTGTTATAGACACGTTTGAACGTTTTTATATGTAAATACAACACTGCAATCCTCGAGTCCTGACACATAATATAATTGTTGAGGATAAAAACGCAGTTAGAAAGGGAAAATAGCAATTTCACAGATTGTCAAGTCGAGTTAAAAAAGACTTATGATTGACAAATAACAGTTTCTTTACCACTAGTTTAAAACTCGTCTCTACCGGTTGCTGCATTGATCCTGAGACATTGTTCCAGAAAACAGCAGCACTTTATAAACATATATTTTTGACTTTGAACCCAAATATCTAAAGGGACTAAGATTAATTGAGCTACTGCATCTCTTGTTGTATAATTATGGCAATCTGATCTGATCTGATCTGAAAGTAAGCAGACTTAGAGACATAAATGGAGTTCTCTGTCTTTTTTAATTGACATTAATGGACATGAGACAGGAAATGCTGTTCAGTCTTTTCCCGTAGTCAGTCCTTCGTCCTGAGCGGCGCTCAGGTTGCACGTGTGCGCACATCTTCGTGTTACGTTGAAGTGGAAGGGAAGTGGCGTCTGCGTAGAGTTGAACCAGCGATACTTATGACGTGCCCGACACGGAGATCATGCAGATACATAAAGGAGACGTTTTTAGACAGATCAGAGCTCTAGAGGAACACTTGGGCACCAGTGTAAGATCTGTGCAGACTGAAGAACAACCTCACTTCTGGCATCAACAACATCTGGCAAACAAGTTGTTTTTTTTTATAATTTTGTTTACCTCAAACACTCAGATTCCCACAATTCTGTCTGGATAATCATGTTCATGTAAACAGGATTATTTTGGGGAGATGGTTAAATTATGGAATCGTGTAAACAGCTAAATGGAGCTCTTACGTTCCTCCCGCTGCTGGCAGCGTTCACATTATTGTGCTACTGTGTTGTTTTGGGATTCCTCAGCTGTGAAGCAGTGCTGCCAGCACAACGAGCGCAGATGAATGTGGAAAAGGAGACGAGGTCACCTAGCCGTTTGTGTTACGTCAGTCCATTTTAATGGTTGACAAAGACGGCAATAAATCAGGTCAGACGCTTCAATCTGAATGGCAGTTAACACACGGCAGACAGCACAGGGTTCATCACAACACTTTCTAGTTTGATGTTTGGAGAGGCTCCCTCAATTTTTTTCCGTATGACGAAGCAAATAACAGATGGTACAACCAATATTTTCAGGCTTTACAGAACATGACAGAATGACCTCCGCAAAAGGTTCCATTTTGCCTGAAATTTCACCGCTTATTCTTCCATTTATTATTATTTTATGCTTCTGCGATTGACGGTGACAGGTTTTGTTTTCAGTTCCCTGGAAAGTCTAGGTATGGTTCATCTCAGGGCTTTAATTCTGCAGCGTTGCACCGGTTGACCTTTTGGTGAAGTTCAGCTGGAGACGCAGCAGAGAAACCTTACATAAAACCTCTTTGTCGGAAAAAGGACAAACAAGCAAAGTGGGAAAAGAATGAATCTGCCTGACGTCGAAGAGGAAACCCCCTGAAAATGATCAAGTTTCTAAAAGTGGATCATCATCTGTCATCTGGAGACACGTTTAGTTCTTTACTTCCGCAGATGGACGGGGCAGACAAGAGAGAGCAGATTTGGTGGAAGTTCTGCCTTGTAAAAGCAGTAGCGTGTGTTTGATTAGGTGTCGTTAGGTAAAAAAAGGATTATTTAGCGCGGCGAGCGCGCGGTCAGAACAACGCGCAGGGAGTTCGAAAAAGCAAGGATTCTTTGCAGGCTCGCTGGCTGGTGCCGTGTGAGAAACTCCCGCCACCCCGGCTCGGTGAGGTTTGACAGGTGTGTGTTAAGGTCAGAGGAGATTTCCGTCTAAACCTTCCTTGGAACAACTTGGAGACGAACCGATTACCCCGTGTTTAGGTCTACATATCAGTATCGAACTCGATTTGTATGGCGATATGTGACAAGTCGGCTGCTGGGCTCGTTTCCATTTTCACTGTGGCGCTAGTACTTTGGAGGGTTGGGAAGGCCCCCTGTAAGGACGGAAGGGAGTGTGTTAAGCCGTTGGGCCCTCTCAAGGGGCAGATATGGTGGTTTGGATAAATAGCATTAGGCGTTTCGCGTTTCCTGGCCTTGCCACAGGGAGTCCTCGCAGTGGTTTTACCCCTGCCGATTTCTTGAGAACTCTAGAACGCTGGGAACCCGTGGATGCCACACTGCCTATGAAGGCCCATTGCGGCCCCCGCTATGTAGCGTTTAACTCGGTGGCTGCGTAATAGAGATACGCGCTCTTTCTGGGAAAACGTAAGGCTGGGTTTACGGTTAGGAGAGCATCAATGATGGCCGACTTGCTTGGGGGTTCTCGCACTCTACTGATCCCACAGCACTGGTTGTAGCGATAAGGATAAGCAAGTTGTTGTCTTCGTTTTAGAAGCGCAAAGGAGATGAGGGTTTTGCCTGGCCTTTTGAACCATAATCACAATCCGCTGGCTTCTAATGGTCCCCCCGCTTCCCGCCCGCCGCTAGACAGAATATTTAGTTGTTCTGGGTGATGGAGTGACAGCAGGCGGTTTTTGTGTGGTGTTGGAAGGTATGGCTGCTCTGCGAACCTCTCATATGAGGAAACCATGCACTGGTAGGAGCGATGTCACACACTCACAGGTTGACACAGCACCACACACACACACACACACACACAGTGGCAGGTGTATAGGCTACTATGCTCAGGAACGTGTACCGCTGAAGGCAAGAAGGTGGGGCTTTGTCTTTGGGGCACATTGGATGCGTGCGTCTCTGCTCGTCTCTCGTCCTCTCTCTGCTCTCTGTCTCTGTCTCTGTGTCTGTAAGTGAGCGACAGACTCAGTCCAGCCCTGTTTGTGTCTGGTTTATTTTTCTGCGCCGTCTGTGTTTTTTTTTTTTTTCTTCCCTCTGCCCCCTCATCGTCGTCTCGTGAAATGAAATGCTCACCAACTAGGAACATATGCTTCGAGTTGGGACACTAATGGCTTCAAATCCAATTTGAGCAGGATCTGGGCCAGACTGCGGGAAGGCCCGACGCACAGACGCAGACGGACAAACTGACAGAGATTTGAAACTAAAAGGGCTTTCGACTGGAGATCTGGGGGTGTTTTTTATGATTTTTGTGAGCCCTTAAATAGTTCAGAAATGTCTTGAATTTAAGCACTGAAGAAGTCTTAAGATGTCTCAAATCCTGTTATTGGAATCCAGAAGAAGGTTAGCAGCAAATCATTTCTACAACATTTTGAAATAATTGCTCTGAACATTTCCTGGGGCCGTATTCTCAAAGCTTCACAAATCTGCTGTGATGTTTCCTTAGAATTAAATCCTAGTAGGGCTGCAACCCAGTGATTATTTTCATTATCAATTACTCTGTTGATTGTGTTCTTTTCAATTGATCCTTTTTAAAAGTAAGTAAATTGGCCGTCACAATTTCTCACAGCCCACGGTGACGTTTTCAGACTGCCTATTCTGGCCTGACAACAGTCCAAACCTCAAAGATATCCCCATTCACAATAATGAAAAACAGAAAAGCAGCAAACCCTCCCATTTAAAATGCTGGAAAGAGTAAATGTTGTGCATTGTTGCTTCATACATGCTGATTAATTCATTAAAATGTATTATTAATTGACACAAATCTTAGTAAATATAAACGTGACCAGTTAAGCATTTTATCCATTTAGACAACTGCAAAGTGTGCAGGAGAAATCGGACATACTGTGGTAGTTTTCTTAAAAAGTGTCAGCCTGAATCAGTGGAGGGAGAAAGTGATCTAAACCCTAAATAACGCAGAGTTAATAAAGTCTACCACATGAGATTGTGAGGGGATGCTGTTGTTTGTGGTTGATCTTGATCGCAGATGTGTTGGCATTTCTCACTCAGTGACTTAACTGCATTACGCCATTAACGCCTTTAGTGTTAATTTATTTAATTTCCACCGGATGCGTGGACCATGCAAGCCAAGAAAGCAGAGTTAGTGGAGAAAGCCGACCCTTTTGCTGACAGTCAGCGATGTGAGACACCTGGAGAGAGCAACCAGGGGCCACCAAGTTGTTGAGTTTTTGTCACGTTGAGTTTTTCTAAATGGCACCTAAAGTCGGACTCACTGGGCTGAGTTAACAGCTGTCAGAGCATTCTGTTCCCTTTTTAGTTTCACAGTCTGCCCGCTTTTTGCCACCAGCTTTGTTTTTGTATTTCAGGTTTAAAAGTTCAATTTGAACTTTTCAGCAGTGTGTCGAAGCGCAGTAACTCCTGTAGATATCCTGACGAACAGTGCAGGCTCCAAATTTGATGTTTCCATTATAGCTGGAACATTTTCAATATTGGTGCAAATACAATATCCTTAGTTTAGATACTGATATCAAAAGATGGTGGCCAGTTCCCTCACCTTGTCCATTCATTTTCTATATCAGGACACATCAGAGTAACATTGCACAAAGCAAGAAGCACTGTTGTTGTGGTTACCTGATTTAGAACGATGTATAAACTGTTGCCACTCAGCAGCCAATCCTCGTAAACTCAGAGGAGATGCTGCATCTCGACGACATGGTGAGGCTTTGAACATACAGGGTTAAAATGCTCGTTACGTTTTTTTCCTTTTTCAGGCGGTTGTTTACTCTTTATAAATCATCATTCACTCAAGACACGCGAGCTATAATACATTAATTTTAATGCTGGAAAATGGAAATTCTTTAAACCCCCCCCCTTCCACTTGTCCAAAAAAATATTCCACATTTAACAAACTCCTTCTCCTCCAGATGCCTTGTTAATTATTCCCGCCCTCTGAATAATTGAGGAGCTCGTAAGTATGAATCATTTAATGACGCCGCCGCCTGCATCCATACACGTGGATATTCTGACACTAGCTGGTGAGGAAACGGCACCAGAGGAACACGAGCCTTCACACATTCATTTTAACACCGTCCTGGTTTTTATTAATGAACTCCTTGAGAATCTTTTATGTGCCGTGTTTCCTTTTCCTAATATGTTGGAACAGAGCTGTAAATGCGGTCGAGGAAACTGTTGGGAATTCAGATTTTTATGGGATGCGTTGTGCACAGTGAGAGAGGCAGCGCCAGTTTCACAGTTGGTGCTGTAACGCAGTGAAAATCAACATTTCTTTTTCTACATTAATGAGTTTGCGTGTTGAAAGGAGGGAGGAGGCTCAGCATGTTGAGTCACGTGACAGAGCGAGCTGGTCGAGCTGGTCGAGGTGCTCGGATGATAATTAAACGGGACATTTCCATCTCTGTGTTGGTAATAGTTACCTTACTGCTCATGTGACTCCATTTTCAACACCAGATGGACTGTCCAAGAAGGGACCCTGTGTCTTTTCTTGTATCATGATGTGGATAAACAAGTTAAACCTTGTTTACGCAAATCCTTCAGCGGGGGGGGGTTGCTTTGAAGATGAAAAAGCTCACATAATTGGCAATTTAATTGTGGAAAAATGTGTGATTTTTCAAACTGAAATGTGGACATTTCAAAACTCCCCGTGTTGTCTAATTTACCATTGAACACATCAGAAGTGTGACCGTTTTTTCACCTTCTCCTCCAGCGATAGTTGCAGTTATTAGATCTCAGATAGAAGCACAAACAAGGAAGAACTAAATGTTCCTCCTTTTTTTTTGAAGTGTTTGCTTCATGTTTTGCTGCTGACGATGAAGCTCTGTGGTGTTTCCACTCGTTCCACTTATTTTCTCATTTTGCTAAATTTTGTCATCACAACTATAAAATGACACTCATTTATCTTGGTTTTGAGAAACATAACTGTTGAATTTAATGTTTGAGTTCAAGCATTTGTTTTTACTTTCTCATTGCTTTGCTTTACCAAGTAGCACCAGTCACAAAGTCCAAAGGTTTTCATTGTTACGGTTTTTACTGTAATTGTTACAATATTTTATTAGTTTGTGGTGCAGCTACAACCTGTAGGTAAACTCTATCCCGGGTCTGTTCTTGTTTGTGGTCGTCTGGTTTAAAACCAAAGTGTCTCCAGATGACAGATGATGATCCACTTTCAGGAACTAAAACAAGTTCAGGATTTCGTTCTCTAACCTTTTGTCTGATCTGGTTTTGTTCTGTTGTGTGTTGCTCTGATTTTCCACAGAAACTTTGTGTGAGGTTTCTCTGCTGCTTGGTCCGCCTTTATGTTTGTTTGGGTCACATGGTTGTGATTGGTCATTTGTAATGGAAAAACTTTGATTTCAGACCTTTTGAATCTCTTCCCACAACCCTCGATTTGTTTTTTTCATCGATTCAAATAGTTCAAATAGTTCAAATAGATCAAATAGGTCGGAAAAACAACCAAGCCAGTCGGCTTTTGAGACGAGATTAAGGTGGCAGCGTTCCAATCTTCTTGCTCCAGTGCCAGAATCTGCTCCAAACAAAAAAGTGTGTATGAGATTGTTGTGGGTTGACTTGCAGAAATAATGACTCTTGAACATAACAGATGTTAAAGGACCAGTATGTAGAATTTAGTGACATCTAAAGCCTCACCCTCACCCTCCTGGTACCAGCGTGTTGGAGAAACTACGGTGGCCACGTCACTCAGTCAGTGTTTGATTTGTCCGTTCTGGACTACTGTAGAAACATGGCGGTTCAACATGTTGGACTCTGCAGCAAAGGACCCACACATAAAAATGACTCTTTCTAAGGTAACAAAAAACATAACAATTCTTATAGTCAGGTGATTATACACTAATGAAAACATACCTATGAATACTATTTCAATTTCTGCAAACAGATGCTCCGAAATGTTACACACTGGACCTTTTTAAGTTAGCAGCCATTTTTTTTTGTGTGTGGACTGAAAATTTCATGTTTGGGCGGATATGTCAGACCCAACTGAGAGCAAAATGACCCCCTTTCCCTAACAGAAAACCGCCAACATGAACACAATGTCAGGCTGAATAATGAAGTGAAAATGAAATAGAAATTCAGTCTGATTATCAACCTATTGATGTACAACAATAGGACTTTTTTGGGGAATTGAAAACACCTTGGTAGCCCGGAAATCTATGATTTATTAATCAATGGCGTGTAGACTAAAAAGCATTTCCAATTTATAGTGCAGCCCTCCTGTTTCCCTCTCACCTCGCCATCCCTTGTCCGTTTTTTCCTCCACCCAAACAGTTTGTGGAGGAGCAGCAGTCAGGCTTCAGCTCTCGTGTGAACAAAGAGCCAGTCCCATTTCGTGGCCTTTTGTTTCTGCCTGCCTGCTACTGCTCACCGGCAGGAGTGGAGGGGCTTTTGTAACAGGAGAACCCTTGATTAAGTTCCCTCTCCACCCCTGACCTGCTGCTGGAGCCCGGCGGGATGGTGGTGGTGGTGGTGGTGGAGTTGATGGTAGTGGGGAGGGAGGGGGGGTTAAGTGACAGTTGACATTGGACAGGTCTGCTGTTATTGAGATTGAAGCCCTTTTGATGTCTTTGAGATTTTGGCCCCTGAGCCCCCCGAGCCTGGCATCGCAGGGCACGATCTCCCGATGATGTCACTTCCCCCCTCCTTGACACGAAATGGAGGTAAAGCTGGCCCGAGTCTGCAACTTCTCAACGTGACAAGCTGAAGTGCGCTGAGTTTGCCTTTACCGGTAATCAGTGTTTTGTTTATAATACACGTGACTCGTTTCAACAGTCATATTTATTCGTTGGAAACTCGTGGACGCTCTTTTTCTTTTCTGTAAGGCGTTCAGAAATCAGTGAATGAATTCCGCCTTCAGAAGAGGAGATTTAGTTTCTCCTGTGAATGATCAGGGAGGATCAGAGGAGTTGCAGTTGGTGTTGGGACCACTTCCATCTTTAAAAAACTTTCTGGAACATTTCCCGTCCGAACCAGCTTTGATTGATCATGACGGAAAAAGAAATGAGGATTTTAAGTAGGTTTTCATAATAGTGTTTCTGTTAAAAGAAAAGCAGCAACTTAATGTTTTATTTGATCGGTGTAATCTCACATTGAATCATTTGTTTGTTTGTTTCGTTAAGAGACGGGTAACTGTCTGGTACATGCAGCATCACGCTCTGCACAAGCGGTATGATGCGGGTATTTGCGTATGTTTTGCACGGCGATGTGTGTTTTTACTCTAATTTCTAACAGTCATTTGTCAAAATAATACTCTTACTGTGTCAAGGGCTACGTTTAAAATATACCTTTTTAGGTAAAAAATATAAATTTGCTTTTCTACAAAGTCCTCTGTTTCATTTTACAAGGACTTTGGCGGATAAAGTAGTCTGGAATTGGGTAAATTTTGTATTTAATAATGTGTAAAACAAAATTATGAATCTGACTAGACATCCCTTACTAGTTATCTTTAGTTTTTGCTCTGCACCAAAACAGTATTGGAGTTCGATACCCACTTCTAATTGTGTGAGAATATCTTCTAAAAGCTGGATTATTTTCTGGTTTTCCAAAGCTGGATCTTTACATATGTTGCATATTCCTGGATACAAGGAAATATGTCTGAAAATAGCTACGGGAAGCATTTGAATGCTGCCTCACAAAACATGTCTGATAACCTTTGCTTGACACAGTGCCGTAAGGTGAAGCTGTCGTGTTTTTGTGTTTTTTTTTTTATGTGCACTCTCTCTGTTGTGAGCAGTGTTGTCTATCCAGGTGAACACTACTCCACTAGTTTATTCTCCCAGCAGTCTGCTCGTGTTTGGCCCCGGGGGCCACAGGGTACCCGTCTCCTCAGCCTTCCTCCCATCAGCCCTGCAGCCAGGCGGACTGTCAGCAGCACAATTAAGGGCTGTACCGTAATGAAAGGGGCATTAGCAGAAGCAATTTATTTCCCAGCGCTGTGCCGGAAGGTTTCTCTGGTGCTGATATTCCGACGCAGGCTTTGTGTGCCTTACTCTGCCATTATGGGAGGGATGAGGAGGACGCACCCTGCCTGAACAAATGGAGTAAAGGGGGAGAAAGAGGGGGAGCATCAAGGCAAAAGGCCATCGTTCGCCATTCTTTAAAATGAATTCTCATTTGGATGTTTTTTTTACCGTGTTTCTTTTCATTTTTGTTGCGTCTCTCTTGTGATTTTCTATCATTCTGCATCTATATTCTGTTTGTGCTTTTGCCCCTTTTTTCCTGTTGGGTTTTCTTGTTTGCTTGTTCTCGTCTCCCACCTTTGCCTCCTTCTCCGCTCCCTTGTGCACCCCCACCACCCCCACCACACTACCCTCCTCTGTTATTTCTGTGTTCATTTTGTTCCTCTGAAGTTTATTGAATTAGCGCAGACAGCTGTAATGCAGAAGATAAGAGAGGCGCTCTCTCTGCTCCTCTCAGAGAAATGGTATTGCACCGTGGATGAGTGAGCGGTGGGTTTGTGTGTGTGTGTGTGTGTGTGTGAGAGTGTATTGGAGGGGGAGGGGAACTGATGCAGAGGTTATAGACAGAGGAAATGGGGAGCATTGTGTTTTGATGTTTTTCCTGAAAGAGCGATAAAGACAGTGTGAGCTCAGTGAAAGAACAGTTGCTATTTTGTCTCTGGTTCAGCTGTGATTATCTTTTAAATGCACAGGTCTTTTAGCGTAGTAGACATACAAACATCAAATTTCTCTGACAGCCTTTGTTGTGAAGTTGGAGAAGGAGGCGGTGAAGTACAGAGGTCCATTTACAGCTGCTGGGATTCTAGTTCTGATCATTGAAGGTGTGTTTTATGGAGAAATAGTGGTTCTGTCAGCGCGCCCTGATTGATTTAAGTCACAATGAAACTTGACTTTATTTGTAAGTGATTATCTGCATTATGATATATCTGGGGTTGACTATTAAACAGGTAAAAAGTACAAATTATTATGTCAGGAATAGTAACAAATGCTGATATAAATAATAAAAAAATTTTGAAAGATATTGCCTTCATCATAATGATTTTTAATTGATTCTCAAAAACAATGAAACAGAAGAGAATCTGCAAATCTTCACATTTGAAACACTGGAACCAGAGAATCTTTTTGCCTTATTTGCTTGTTAAATTACAACAATTATTCAATTTAAATGTTCTGTTAATCAACTAATTGATTAACTGACAAATAGTTTTAAACATTAAAAACATATTTTTAGCGGTAACATCGTGCTACCAGAGGCAAACGTAAGCTTTCCAGACAGTAATTCAGTTAAACTCAATTAAATTTTATTTGTATAGCACCAAATCATAACAGAAATTATCTCTAACTTTTCAAATAGAGCAAGTCTAGACTGTACTCCTTTTTAAAAATGATTTACAGAGACCCAACAGTTCCCAATTCCATCATACAGTTTCCTCTTTCCAAAACATTGTGATTGTGTGTCAGTCACAGAAATTCTGTTTGCTGATGATTTTAATATCCATGATCTGAATCTCACGTCCAGTCAGACCTTTTGTAAAGTGCACTATACACTATACTATATTCGGAGTCAGTTTTAAACAAATATTGAATGTGATCACAACAATAAGCTGGTGTTTATTGCAGAATGAACAGGAATGAGTGACGGAGCTCTGAGGATAATTAATCCTGCTGCGTGTGATGTGTGAATTTGTCAACTTAGGCAGCGAGTTCTGTTTGTTTTTTCAGTGACACACACACACACACACAACACACACCATCATTGCCCAGTGCCCGTAGAGTCAGGTTGATTGTAGCTTTGTGTTTCTGCACCGCCTCAGTGAACCAGTGTGAGTGTACGGGAATCGTTTGGTCCCGGTTCGTCGTGTATGGACAGGGCAGCTTTTAGTTATGATTAGGCAGTCTGTCCACATTTCCCCCTTTTGACCCTGGAGGTTTTAAGGTGGCAGTGTCCCTCCGCTGGTGGGCTCATCCGATGAGAAATCATTAGCAGAACTGACTGCCTTTAAACAATGAGGAGAGCAGAGGGAGGAGCTGGAGCTAATCCTCCTGCAGCAGGGTGGTGGGCAGGTATAAAATGGACAGAGACTGTGATTTGACATGTGTTCCTGTCTGAGACAAGTGGAAAGCTCAGAGGTCGTTGACCCCATTAACCCTGCTAGACTGGAAAGGAGGAGAGAGAGTGGTGTGTGTGTGTGTGTGTGTGTGTGTGGCGGGGGGGGGGGGGGTGAATATTCAACCCAACCCCTGTCTACATACTTTTGGTCTTAGACTAAGACTTAGTGTGGACTCTTTTTGTTCCATTAAAGGGGATATTTCAGACAACGGTGTACTTCCAACTTTGTAGCAGAGTTTGGCCCTTTCTTCTTTCAACATGCACAAAGCCAGCTCCATACAGA
>NW_023339663.1:3463770-3466234 GCF_004916995.1 Morone saxatilis
TTGATGTGGAAGAACTTGACTGGCCCTGACCTCAACCCCCGTTCAAAACCTTTGGGATGAATTGGAACGCAGAACCCGAGCCACCAACATCAGTGGCTGACCTCACTAATACCCTGGTGGCTAAATGGGAGCAAATCTCTGCAGGCAACGTCTCTCAGAAGAGTGGAGGCTGTTATAGCAGCATAGATCATGGCTTTGGAATAACATATGGGTGTAATGCTCAGGTGTCTGCATTCCTTCCATACTGTAGAGCTACCTGTTATATGAAGTATATACATTATTTATTTGCACTTGTACAGTATAATGGAAGAACACAGTTTCTAAAGATTAAAGCTATTTCTGTCTTTTTGAAAACAACAGCAGACAGAATCGGTCTGCAGATCTGTCACAACAATCGTGTTCTGTCACAAGTCTGTCAAATTAACAGCAATATCAAGAGCAGTAAAGATTAGTCAGTTAATTCTGGGAAGCATGTGAGGTTGTGTCCATTTATATTGTTTGTACACACAAGTCCTCCAATACAGATAAATAGAGAAGGTCAATTGTTAAGGTTAGTTTTTAATGTCAGTCTTTCTTGTTTTTTCTTTTCTGGTGAGAAATCTTCTTTATTTAAATTGTATTTAATTGTTTACTCGAGCTTTCTTCTGGGGAAAAGAATATCAACAAAAGAAGTTAAAGGGCTGTTATAGTTTTGACTTTAAGAGCTCAGTGAGTTGATGTAGACGTTAGAGAAAGAGGTGGAAAGACGAGGGTTATATTTGGATAGAAGTGCCGAAGCTGCTTCTGATTTACAGCGTTAATTGTCTCAGTTTTGTCTTTTTACTTCCTTTCTTTAATAAAATGTTCGATTTCACAGAGAGATTACAGTTCTGCAGTGCTTCCTTCACTCAGCTCTCATTAATACATGAGAGGTATGCATGTAGTTATCTCTTGTAGTGATGGATAGTGGGGTGTAAATGCAACTAATACTATAATGTATGATAAGAGCTCCTTAGCTGGACAGTTTTTTGGCCGTGCAGCAAACAGCCTCGGCCTGTTTTGGACGCCAAGAATACCCGGGAGGTTTTCAGGAAAAAAAAAACTTGAGGAAGTGTTGTAATCAATCACGACGATTATGCGGCTTCCTTAAAGAGCTCGACAAGTCAGTGGGTGACATAGACGGCGACCTTCTTATCTGACGTGAGTAAAGTGTCACGTTTGAAGAAGCAAGCTCAGGCTGAACTTTGACCCCGTTTACTTGTGTGTTTTTCCGAAAGGCCACGGAGCCAAGTGTGTTCAGTCAAATTGAATATCCTCCTACAGACATCAGAGGAGCACTCCTCCGTCCATCCTTCTGTCTCTCCACCGCTGATTTATACTTCTCTCACTGTTGTTCTCTTCTGTATGACACATGTAACCAATAACTCTATATGGGTTCAATCACGTTGTTTTAACATTTACCTTGTATAGTTTTCCAATCTGTAAGCATTTTAGGGCAAAGAACCTCAAGGTTGTTAGTTTTATTTAAGCACTGATATTATAAATGTGCTATGTATGTGATTGACGGAGGCTACGGGGCTTTTTATGGTATTACTGCAGGCTCTAATGTTAATAATCATAAAATGATACTGAAGTCTTTTTTTCAATTCACATGAAAGTTCTTGTTGAATTTGCCTCATTGCGTAATGTGAATAAACTTAACACAAGATGTTAAAGCAGCAATGATTTATTTATTTTTTTAAGTAAAGCAAAGTGAAATAGAACAAATTAGCAAAAAGGAAATTGTTTTCGTTCCCCAATGTGGAACATCTCCTGTCATCTGTGAATGTTTGTAATTAAAATCACAACAAGAGTATGACAGTAAGAATGAAAACAAAGTGTCTGGCTGTTCTTGGAGCTAGAAATACTGCACTTTGTGATCAAAGTGAAAATGAAGTGCCATGATATAATCCTAAAATGGAGACAGATAAATTTGATTAACAGTCATGTTTTTGAGCAAAATAATCTTAACACTAATTTGTGCTGTGAAGTTGCAGCTGTAGGTGAGGAGAAGTTAATGCACTGAGGTTTCTCTGCCGAGGGATCACAGACGTTTCTTTATCCAGCAGATATTTCTGCAGCCACAGACCTCGGTTTTGTGTCAGCTCCAATGTCATGGCGGATTTGAGAGTGTGCTCCTGCCCTCCTTGAGCGCATTAGCATTTCTCCTCTCCCCCACTCTTTTCCCTCCGCAGTCTTCTCTCTGATGTCACGCCGAGGCTCAGACATGTTAACACGAACCTTCATGCTAACGCAGTTCAGTCCGTCACTGGAGAATATTCTTTTACCTGAGCGCAAGTAGTCTTTTTCATTTTCACTGTCTGCGTTTACAATAGATCAGAGGCCTCTGCTGAACTCCTGAACTCCTGTATACATTACTAATGAACCTCTGGATTGTTATACAGTCATATGTTAACAGGAAAGGCAGAGGCTCTCTCTCTTTGTA
>NW_023339663.1:3466289-3466478 GCF_004916995.1 Morone saxatilis
GAGAGAGAGAGAGAGAGACCTATGCAGCACTATCATGAAGGTTTCTTGGCCCGGGCCTGCTCTAATTGATAGGGGCTGCTGGTATTTACTTACATTCTCAGGGTGGATTAAATCTCAAAGGAAAGGGGAGGAGATGGAGGTTGTTTTTCTCCTGCCTTTGTTTTAATATGCACGTATGTGTGTGTGTGT
>NW_023339663.1:3466578-3474882 GCF_004916995.1 Morone saxatilis
TGTGTGTGTGTTTGCGGGTGTTTTGTCATCCCATGTGGTGTTCGTCCTTCCTCCATGACGAGAACTGTCGAATCCTGTAAAGCTGCCTGACGTCCAGGCACCACAGAGCACCAAATCTAATCACCAGCTACCCTGCAATGTATGTGCTGCTCTGCTGGCTTAAGTTAATGCGTATGTGTGTGTGTGTGTGTGTGTATGTATGTGTGTGTATGTGTGTGTGTATATAGGAGCACAGAGACTTATTTATTGTACACAGTCAATAGTAAATATCATTATCTCTGTAGCTAGTTTTTCATTTTGTCCAGTGTGTTTAATATAGAGTCCAGGCCTGCTCGCTCTGCTCCTGTGTCTCAGAGCAAAGTTGAGATCTTCCAGCTGAGCTTTAAAGGAAGGACTGAAACAATGACTACCAAATACTTAGAACTCACTTTCTAGCTACAAACTGAAGACTGACTGAAGGCTACAGACCCAAAGCTGCACAAACTATAAATTCCGTCTACTATCTTTGCTGCGACTGATTGAAGGGCTGATCAGTTTTGGCCACAGTTCATTAAAAATGACAGCGAATTTCGGTGTTATCAAAAAGCAGTTTCCATTTAGAAGATTAATTTCAGTCAGTGTTGCTTCTGTCTACACTGTACATTTTGTGCTTGCTCAGGCAATCAGACAGAAATTGCATTAAAAAAAAAAAAGGTCCAATTTGAGTTGCAGATCCATGAGTTTGAAGGCTTGTCAGACACCAGAACCCTGCAGAGGTTAATAATATGTAGAAAGATGCTTTTGTTGCAATGATTGTGAGGTAAACACTAAAAACAAGGAGTTCACGTTAAGTAATCTACCAGGATTTTGCTCTTGCGTGTATGTGATTGGAAGCTGAAATGGATTCAACTTTTTAACCGAACGACCCCGCATTTTTTGTGTGTTGGCACCCACACTGGATCAGCATGTCAGAATCAGATCTTAAGCAGCCTCTTATTGCCCCGGGGCTTCCAATTCATCCAGTTTTGCAGAGGCAGAAACAACACTTGTGGGGGGACTCGAGATGCAGCGGGAATGCAGCTGCAGACAGTGGTTACTGATCACAGATGGTGGTTAGACCACAGACAGTGGCAACAACAGATAAGAGTTGTGCGATATGGTGACATAAACAGTGAGATTAAATTTTGCTCTACTGTTACTGCCGAGGTAGATTGTATTAGGTCTTTTTGGTCAATGTTGTAAATCAGCAAGTGGGTCTGCTTAGTGGCAACATTGGATTTACATGATTATTTCACCAGATTGGCCAAAAACATTCACCCCTGGTTATTTTGTTTAGAAATAGATTCTAATAGATTTTTTACTATGAATTTAGTATAAATCACAATATACAGGAAGATAAACTTGAATAAATGAATGGAGGAACATTACCAATCCAAATGCCTCTATACAAGGCAAGAGGGGTCAATAGTTTCAATAGTTTGATGAAAATGATGTGACCAGATCACGGCCCAATTGAACAGTTAATGGGAGGTTTTGGAGTTTCTTAAACAGCGTTCTCCATCACCATCGCCATGACACCAAATGAGGCAAAAAAAAGAGTTCAGAGAG
Organism: Morone saxatilis; assembly: GCF_004916995.1. Classification (NCBI taxonomy): domain Eukaryota; kingdom Metazoa; phylum Chordata; class Actinopteri; family Moronidae; genus Morone; species Morone saxatilis. The sequence continues at coordinate 3,468,166 of NW_023339663.1, forward strand.
CTGACAAGGATCTTCTGGAGGCTCATGATGAACTAATTAATTTGTCATTTTGATTTTATCCAAATTGCCCACCCCTACTGCAAACCTCTGACCACAGACAGGGACTGCAGATGGTGGCTGGACTACAGACTACACACAGTGACGACACGCTACAGATGGTGACCAGCTTGTCCACCGTTGTCCTATCACTAACAAGACCTTGCAAATGCCTGTTCAACTCAAAAACAGAACAACAACAACATATTCCAGGCTGTTGATGATGCTTTTCCACGTCTAATGTTCTGCTCAACATGCCCTAGAAATGGGGAATGGGAAAATTGTTTCCCAAATGATAACTCCTCAAATGCAATGTTGCCTCCCCCGCAATAAGATTTTCTTTTGTGCCAAGGTGCCTATTTTCTCCATCTCTGTTAATGATGTCTTCTCCACTCTGAAACCTTTTGATTTCATCTTCTTCTGCGGCTGTTTTTATGCCATGTTTGTGCACACGTGCAAGTTAACTCTCTGTGTGTGTGTGTGCTTGTCAGGTTGGAGATTGCAGCGTTGATTATGTGTCTGATGTTGTCGACAGAGTGACATCCCTTCTAATGAAATAATGGTCTAGTGGAAGAGTGCTGGAAGATTGCACATTGTAGACTTCAATTACAGACAAGATGATTTTTTTCCCCCTCTTTCCTTTCAGTCGGCGAAAAAAAGTACAGGTTTTTCTTCCTTTTTAACAGACGTGCTTACATCTAACAAAAAGGCTGAAGAAAAGGCTTTTTTCCAGACAGACTTGGGTCTAAGTGTTTTTTCTTTATATAATGGATAGAAAGGACATGGCATGTCTTAATTCACCGTCTCTTTAGCCAATCTGATACCACAAAACAGCCATTGCCCTCCTTGTGTGCACAAATCAACCCGAACGCTGGTTGTTTTCCAGCCCAAACTACACATTTTTCACTGTTGTAATGTCTCCTCTTTTGTTTGAGATGCATTTTGCTCTGCTGCATGCATTATTCTGTGGACCATGTAATTTATTTTGCACAACAAATGATCTTTTTAAGGTTCCAGTCTTCAGCTGTGCCCCTTCTGCTATCTGGTATGAAATTAGCATACATTTCCTAAAAATATACTTCTGGATCGAGTACACCTTTTTAAAATATCACAAAGGGAGAAAAAAAGGGCACAGTCTTTGAATTGCAGCAAAGAATAATGTTCAAAATTATAAAATGACTAAATAAATCAAGGGTAGACATCTCATGAATAAGTGGAAGTTGTCCCTGCTTGAAAGACTGTTTGAGTTTGGTCTTTTTGTTGGCGATAACATGGAATCAAACATACTTTACTGATGACAGGGTCATTTGACAGGTGAGAAATCAGTTTCCTAGAACGCTTTTCAGATTGATAGCGTGAAGCTGTACGGCGTGGACCATCTCAGGGATTATGACAAAGTCACAACTAAAGTGCTAAAGCCGTTTTTTGCAGACAGTAAAATGTCTGAAAACGACTCGAGGGCTGAAAATACTCACAAACTGTGTCAACATATTCTGAAGTTGAGGGTAAACACCTGCAGTTAATGCACCTCAGCAATAATATACAGTATATTTTTTGCAGTTAAAGCCAGTTTAACTCTGTCTGCTTAACATTTTCACAGTATAATTTTGTAATCCATATCGTATGTGGTTGCAAATAAATACTAATACATATAAACATAATTTGAAATTAACTCCAATTAACAAAAAAATTAATGATAGCACATCGTCTTTTGAGGAAAAATTGACTTGGAAAGGAAAGACAACGAACTGTGATGCATGATTTACTGATATTACCGTTTTCTTTTAGTTTAGTTTTTTTTCCACTTTATGTTTCTTCATTGAAAGTAACAGCAAAGTCAGACGGGCAATGTGGGGTGAGAGAGACGGGACGCCATGCAATAAAGTTCCTGTTGGGATTCGAACCCAATGTTGCGACTACATGGCATGTATTATAGTTTTCAATAAATAAATGGTCTTATATAATTAAACAGTGAATATCTTGAACAGGTACTGACATCTAACTAGAAGTTCAACCAATTAGCCCACAATTCAGAAGAACTGTGAATCAAAATAAACATCAGAATAATTCCCCTAATGTGTCATTGATGAGGTCAATGTGTTTGTCAGGACGTACAGTTTAAGGCTTTTCCACCAGCTCCACTTTCAACAGCTCTCTCTCTGTGTCTGTGTTTTCAGGGTGGACCCCATTCCTTATGACACTCCCAAGCCAGCAGGACACACCAGGTTTGTGTGCGTGTCAGACACACATTCGCGTACAGACGGCATCCAGATGCCCTACGGCGACGTGCTGCTGCACATGGGTGACTTCACCGAGCTGGGCCTGCCCTCCGAGGTTAAGAAGTTCAACGACTGGCTAGGTACTAAGCTGCTTAAAACACACACATTCATCTGCACGCCGCTGGACGCACACATTATTTTCACACTTGCTGACATGCGCAGGCTCTCGTGAGCAGGGGGACTGGCAACGGCACGAGACAGGTTGCACTCATAAGCGGTAACTGGACCACACAACGACCCGCCCCCTCCCCTCTTGACCCCACAACTGCTGTGCTAAAGTGTCCAGTTTAACCCCTCTGACCTAACACCCTGGCTAAGTTAACCTTCGACCTCTCCCTCTGGCCCTATGCTGTGGGCAGCCACTGTTTCATCTCTAGACCCTCCAGACTAGAGCTTCCTCTAATGTAGTCATGTTTCACACACACATACTGTCTGACATTCCCTCTAGCCATGTGCCTAAATCAATAAGCACCACCCACCACAATGGCCTTTAACGTTTGAAGACATTTGAATTCTTTTGTCTATGTTTTAGTTGTTTGTGCTTGTCTGTTGATCGGCAGTTGGCAGGTGAGACAAAACAACCTCATGAAATTTAACAGTAGAAGCTAAATGTCTAAAAGACTGAACGCAAAGAAAAGTATCTGCATTGCACTTGTATTTTTAAGTAAATGCAAAAAAAACTCGCTATGGGTGGCACAAATTGAGGTGAAGACATGCAGGACTTAAAAAATGTTTTAAACTTGTGTGCACCCGAAGCCTTGTGAGTCCAGTTCATGAACATATGGAGATGAGAGTAAAAAGGAGAGACCCTGGAGGAAATGAATAAAAGAACATGAGTTCCTTGTGAGTTTAAAATCAGAATTTGAGCTTTGAGCTGTCACTAAAACACACACAGACATCCTCCCCACACAGCATTGGTGTGCATGATGGCTAGCTAGTTACACCGAATATCTCATGGACTTCAGTCCGGCGGCTGAGGGCAAAATTCACTTTGTGTTCTCTCTGGACTGGAGTCTGCGCTAAAAAGTAAACGGAAAAGAGGATGAGAAGGAGTAGACACCACAAGAAACAAAAAGCGTTGAAGGAACTGACTGAAGATTAGCAGCAATGTTTACCTTCAAAATCCAGGTTCAGTTACCGGCTCATGAAAGTACAGAAGCCATTTGCTGTTGAACCATGAAAAAAACTAAATTCATTAATAATGAATAATTACAACAGAGACAAAAATGTTAGAGAAAACAGTTTATTTTTGAAAGCGTTTGACATATTTTCATTGCTTAAACCTATTTAAACCCCCTATGGTTAAAGTGGTACTCCTCTCAAAATCTATGTTTTGAGTATCAAACACTCACCCCCTGCAGAGCTGAAAGGTGGCTGTCAAACTTTTGCCTCTCCAAAGACGAGAGCGGCTGCAGTCGGCCTGGATTCAAAGCAGCTACAGCGGATTCAAACATTGAGCAAGTATTCACAGCACAAAATAAATATCCACACGTGTATAGAAACTTCAACTATTCCTGCAGCAGAATCCGCTTCTCGACTGTCCGTCAGTGTGTTTTCAGTCTCAAGATTAATATTTGAACATCTAACTCAAGAAATTTTGAGTGTGTCTGAATGCTTGGTGCATTGCCTATTGGGGTATTTATTTTGAAAAACAAGGCTCATCCTGCGCTTCCTGTTAAAACCCAGCTACTCTATCTCTCTCTAGACTCTCTCTGTCTTGAATATTAGAAGATTTGAGTTTAGTTTAAAGCAAGCAAGTCAAACTGTGTTAATTAGGTCATCTCAATCAGCTGTGTGTGTTCCCAACTCCAATTAAGGGTTGCCATGGTGACGGTACTTTCTGTGTGTCTCTAGGATCAGAGTCTTCATTTCAGAGGTTTTAGCTGTGGCACACCTCTCACGATTATGCTTGTAGCGCCCAGACCGTAACTCCTATCACCAAAATGGGGATGTTTTCAGCAAGACGAGAGCCTGCTGACCACATTTGGTGACATTTGTGTGTGTGAAGAGTAATAAATTTGACCGCACTAGCTGTTGGAAGAAGTGGCTGCTTCTGCTTCACACCTGAAATTTCTGCTCCCGTTTAATATAAAAGTTAATGCGGTAGTTGGTCGGCGCTCCTGTTGGAAGCTCATAAAGACAAAAGTGTAAGTCAGTTTGCTTCCACAGTCACATGTCTGTGACCGACACAAATGTTCCTACGCTTTAATGTACCACCTCTCCTCACTGTGGCTGTTGGGTCTCCCACGCTAGCTCTGAACATACACACTAATCTACTGTAATTTTCATGAATTTTGAACTGCTGTTATGTGAAAAGTATTAAAGATGTCAGAAAGTCCTACTTGCCCTGAACCTTTTTAAATTGAGTTTCTCTGTGAAAGTATGAATGAGTAGTTTAGAGTTCAAAATTCATGAAAAACTGTGAATTCTCCATAAGGAATGAATGGGGAAAAATCGCCTGAAAACATGGAATATTTTGAACATTTTGAAAGGCATCAATGAGTAAAGGCATAGCACACTATTCCCGATCAAGACGCACATTTTGAGGTATTTTTTTGTGTATGTGCTGGCAGTGCAGGACTAGATACACGCCTTAAAAAACATACGAAAGAAGAAAGAGATTAAAATAAGTATGGAGAAGATTAAACCGTGCTGATGTGCTTTGCACGTTGAATAACTGCGGCAGGTTTGCTGTGTAATATCTGCAGTGATTCAGCAAACTCATCGTTCTCTCTACATAGTTTTAAATTCTCTTGTCAACCTTTAAAATCTGAAATCTCTGCATGTTGTTGCTGGTCAGCCGCAGCATCCACTTTGTCTGGCTGACTCTCTAAACTACGGCCGGGTGCTGTGCCCTAATTCTCCTGAAACACTCACATTCACACACACATGCAGGCATGTCCTATTTCTCTCCCCCTCTGTTTTTCTGCTGTGTCACCACCACCAATGCAGCACCTGGTACACTGGTCAGCTTTTCTATCAAACTCCTCCATCCATCAACACGGATAGCTACGTCAAGCGTGTGTGTGTATGGCTGTACTTTGTTAAGCCAGGGTGAAAACAGCGATATCGGCCATAATGGGGAATCGATGCAGAGCAAAGTGGAAAATGGCTCAGTGTAGTTGGGAGCGCCTTGTCTGTTAGTGTCCTGTTGAAGGTTGTGAGTGTGGAGCTATACACCTGGTTATCAAACTATCAGGGTGAGAGGGGATGGAAAATATCCGAAATATTACAGCCACTTGTTGAAAATGGGTGAGGGGGGGAAAGAGGACATTTTTCTAAAAGTTTTGATTTAAAAAAAAAAAAGTCTAGTGTTGTGAAATTACAGCTTTAATCTCATAAGAAAAAGTAATATTATGAGAATGCTGATATAGTCTTAGAAGAATTGTCAAACCATTATGAGATTTAAATTTGAGTCATAACGTGAATTAAAGCTGTAATTTCACTAGAAAAGTCCCAACATCATGAGAATAAAGTCAGAATATAGACTTACTATGGAAAAGATATTGGTAAAATTTAGAGACATTACTGTCACAGAAACTGGTCCATCTTGTCTTCAACTATTTCTATAGCCTTTTTTTTTTTTTTTTAGTACCATCTTCAGTACTGTGTCTTTTGTTTATGCTCTTTGGAGTACAGAGGCTCTCAGCAGTCTGTAGGCTGAGAAAATGTCTTGTGGCTTTTATAGCGTCTGTGTGAGCTTTACATACAGAATGTTCTCTAATAAAGAAAATGCAAATGCATGTGAAAGGTTCGATATTCCCACCAAGGCCGTTTTCTTTTTTTTTCAGCAGAGAGAGAGACTGAATGAGTCAGACATGGAAGACGTCGAGAGTCTGCTGTGTGATGAAAGTCACATGGGGAAAATGGCATTTTGAAGCCATATTTGTTCAATAATTGGATGTTTTTCTAGATGACGAAAGTGCAGCTCAGACACGGCCACGCAGAAACGTTAATTTTAGTTTTCATGTAAAGGTTTTTAATAATCTCTTGGGCTTTATGAAACTTATATGAAACTCTGGAGTAGGGTTAAGTAGTGAGGACCAGTTCTAGATTTATTTCATTTTCATTCATTTAGCATCTCCTGAAAGCAAAGTAGTTACTGAAACAGTATAATCGACAAAATCTAAACCGATTCTAATCTTGGATGAGACTGTTATTGTCTATTTTAAAGCTTCTATAAACTGAGCGCTGTTTGTGCCCCTCTGCTCCTCCCTCTCGGCCTCCTTTGTCTGCTCCTCTCCCGTTGAGGGAAATCATTGGAGATCGATGCGGAGGAACGAGCTTTCCCTGACCCAGCCTGTCTGATGGTAGAGCACCAGCTCTGATCTGCTGCTTTAAGCTGCTCCCAGAGACCACCGTAGTCTTTGTGTGTTTGTGTCTGTGTTTGTGTCTGTGTGTG
>NW_023339663.1:3474933-3485065 GCF_004916995.1 Morone saxatilis
TATACAGCAGTTGATTAGCTGTGTTCAACAGTGAGAACTAACCGTTAGAGGTTTTGTTCACTTCCTGTTTTACGTCACTGTTTAAAAAACGTATTTGCAATTCTTTATTAGTTTCAGTTTCTTTAAAGAGCTCATCAGTTGAAATAAACATTGTACAAATATCACAATCCAATCAACTGTTTGTTTCTGGCCACCTGATGAATGTTACAGAATACAGAAATCACTAACTTCTGCTTTTTGGTGCTGTGCAGGTAGCGTACATTGACTGCTTTATCCCTGTAAACAACCAGAGCAGTGAAGCTGCAGGTCGTAACACTAGAACAGATACCTGAAAGACACTTGAACTGAGGTGCTGAGGGAAACTGATAGGAGAAAGCTTGTTTTACAAAACTAGTGCATATTCGCAGCTTCCGCACTAATTGGAAGATGTGCTGATTTGGATTTTGGATCATATTTCCTCAAGGATTAATTTGAAGAGACAAGAGAGGAGATGAAGGGAAATTATTATTTTTTTGTTTTAGCATTCACCTTCTTTAATTTAAGGGATGTCACATAGAAGATGATTTTTTTTATTAAACTTCTGTTTACCCTGGTTGGAAAAGGGTGTATTTTCAATTTTGTGTTTTCATGTGCAGATGTTTTTGTCTTCTTAAATCTTATGGAAACGTAAGTCTGCCTTGTTGATCTTTCCCTGCACACACTGTTCTTGTTCTTCACAGAGATTTGTTTTGAATTTCTTCCCATCTTTCATATCCCCTGTTTGTGGGCGAAGAATAAAAAATAAATCTAGGTGTATCACTCCACCAACCCTCTGTGAGATGTATCATGGTGGCAATAAAAAGCAGTAGAAATTCCCAGTAGAGTAATGGAGATGGAGTTATTTGATGGTAATTATGTTTTCCCCACCTTTTCTCTGCCTGGTGGTGGTGGAGAGGATGATTCGCTTTAGGTAGTGTGTGTGTAAATGGATGTGTGATCCAGTTAGAGTGCTGGGGGACTGAGAGACGGCGCTCTCATATAAGGTTAGACTGGAATTTATGATCCTGAGACGCGACAAGAGCTAATTTAGAGTAGCGGGAATGAAACCTATAGACCGGGGAACCATGATTCTTTCATTTTCAGCATTAGCGAACACACTCTCTCTCTCGCTCTCTCTCTCTCTCTCTTGCACTCTCACACACACACACACACACACTTTAAACGGATGCGGTGGAATTTTTATTTATTTGCATTGAGCCAGCGTATCTTGACTGAATTTATATTCTATTGTATTAGTTTTATTTCCAATTGTGGACTTCACTGCTGCAAAATTGAGCAGCGCGCTTACATCCTTTCTTTCACTTACTGTCATGAGTCAAAAGCATTTTTATTCTACAAATAAGATTTTTATTCAGTATTTTATTCAATTTGCCCTCTTGGCATGCATCATGACCTCCTGCTATTACTGGACGGAGAAATTATTGGAACAGAGGAACAATAAGGGAAAAAGCACTTCACAAAAAAGGGGAAAAAGCTAATGGTGAGAAAAAAGCAACTTGGTGAGCGGAAACCCCTTTCTGTCAGCCAAAGGTTGATGCAGGCATCTCACTTGTACACATGCACAATAATCCTGTCATTATGTGAAAGATTTCATTTTGTACAGTTCTTGTGAATAAATATCTGTAGGATATCCTGTAAAATGTGCTAAATATAGCTGTTGAAATGCAGTCGTAAATGTGTATAATCTAGACCTGTAAACATACATTTTTCAACTAAATTCAGCTCAATTTAATGAGATGTCTTTACGCCTGCAAATCACCAAAACGTATCATCTTCTCCGACAATAAACTTAAACTTTTGAAAAACAGAAGCAGAATTCACGAGACTTTGCTACTTAAAGGTCCTCGTCGTGAAGATTAAGGATTTTATTAATCGACAATGATAAGATGATTTCATCTGAATAAGAAAAAAGGGGTTTCTGGATAAATCTTTTTCATTTATTTTATAATTATGAGCTACTAAAGTAATGCAGAGTACCCGGCACTACAAGGTCATCCTAGGAGGTCAGACAGTGGTACTTTTAAGAACCAGCAAGTACAGTTCTGACTAATCCATGATCTGATCAATCCAACATCAGTGCTTTCAGTCTATGAAAATGGCTTCAGTTTATTAAACAAAAACAAAAACGCACGACTTGTTCTTGACAACACTATATGACGTCACTTCAGCCAAACAATATGAAGTGATTAGTAATCAGGATGAATTCATTAGCACATCACGAGTCGTCGCTCAGGTCAATACAAGCTTCCGTAGCGCTGCTGTTAGTTGAACTTTTGAATATTTTGTCCAAATCCTTTCCAGACCTTCCTGCCACAATCGATTAGTTGATCGGCAGAAAATTAATTGTAAATATCTGAACAATTGATGAGGTATTTGTCATTTTTCAAGCATAAACTGCCAAACATTCCCCAGTCCCCTTGTGAGGATTTAATGCTTTTCTTTGTTCTGTTTCATAGTAAACAAAAAAGCTTTGGGTTTTTGATTATTGGTCAGAGAAACTGCACTGTAGTAGGCTGTAGGCCAAACAATAATGGATTGTTTGAGAAAATAATCAGCATATTAATGGATAATTAAGATAATTGTTAGATGCAGCCCTATTATAAACTATATTGCCTGCATTGGGGCTGCTGTCACTGGGGACAGACGTGCTGCTGCAGCCTCAGCATCCATTCTTCCCGTGGCTATGGTTCAGCTAACTACACATAAATGAAACTGCGGATAACCTACAGAACAGGATAAAAAAGACAGAAAGGAAGAAAGACTGGAACAAAATCCCCAGGAAGCCTAAAAAAACTGAAAAGAGAAATATAGAGAGAGAATGGAAAGGTGATGAAGGCCAGACCCTTTCGTTGAGTGCTCAATCGGCTGGAATAAAGTAGCAAGTCAGTTTCTTGATGGCGAAGGGGAACCGGGACAAATCACCTCGACGGAGGAGAGCGAAAAGGGCACAGCAGAAGTTGAAAGATGAGGGGATGAGAATTGTAATAGATGTTCTTCTCTATTTAGTTCAGGTTCATGCTTTTCCCAGCCGCCTGGCGTCTGCGGAGATGGACAGTGGGCTGCTGGGGTCAAGCAGAGCCGTCAGCTGTGGTTGTAACCTCTCTGACTGTCTGAATTGAGGGTGTTTTTCCCCTCCACTTATCCCAGTTTTCTTTCCAGTCCTGATCTGTGCTCAGGGTTAGGTATACAGGGAGCTACAGTGGGAGTGTATGCTTCATGTACAAAATATTAGGACAACCTGCTGTTTGTATAGAAGTACACTGACCAGGTAGAAAGTACAACCCCTTTGTGATTTTATAGAATACTGTTCAGCCTTGAAGGAGAGCAGAGCTTCACAATATAAAAGAAAATGTGTGTAAAGAACTTGTTCAGTGTTAAGAATTATTTGCAGTGTATTGAAATCCTTGACTGATTCGCTGACAGTAAAATGTGTATATTAAATATAGATTCAGAAATACTTTTATAAAGCAACAAATCTCTCTTGTCAGACATTTGTGAATGCAATATTTCTGCAAAAGCCTGAATCTTCACAGAGTTGTTAAAATCATTACGTGTTAATTTTTTAATAAAAAGAACACATTGACACTTTTCTCAGTATCAATGGACTTAATTAGTTTCATATCGCAATTAATAATAAAACCCCAATAATTATGCAGACTCAGGATATTAAAACCTTTGGACAAGATCTGTGCAAAACTGGTGAGCAAATCACTTTGATAATTTATGGATCAAACACGGACCTCTTTCCTTTTTTAATTGGCTCGTTAGCATTGTCCACCTCCGATGTGAGAAACTTTTATAGATTACAGCTTGTTGGTCGACGGGTACGTTGATTGGTGCAATTTTGATGCTGCAGATGTCAGTGGAAGAACTGTCTAAATGGTCAGTATTAGTAAATATGTTGCTCAGAAATTGTTATACTGAGCATCCTGGTTGTTCAAACTCGTACAATGTAACCACAACTTCTTCAATTCTATATACGCGTCACTTCTACCAGAAGTGATACAGACTAGAGCTTAAGATGTGGATCCATATGTGGATATGGGACTGCAGCTCACCACCCTCTCCCTGGTTGCTCTTGTCTCTTCTAGGTGGCCTCCCGTACGAGTTTAAGGTGGTGATCGCCGGGAACCACGAGCTGACCTTTGATAAGGACTTTATGGCCGAGCTGGTCAAGCAGGATTACTACCGTTTCCCCTCAGTCTCCAAACTCAAACCAGAGGACTTTGACAATGTCCAGACGCTCCTCACAAACTGTGTGTACCTGCAGGACTCAGACGTCACCATAAAGGGATTCCGGATATACGGGGCGCCATGGTAAGAGCACCAACCGCTTTCTTTCTTTTTACCCTCCATCCAAAACTCCTCTCATCAATCTCTGTCTTTCATAACTGCTGTGTCACATTCTGTCTCGTTTTGTTGTGGATCCCTGAGGTGGAGGTGTGCCTTCCCCTCTCCCAGGATCTGGCTGTTTTCCAGCTCCCCTCCCTGCAGTAACTCTGTACTCTGCTGTACGCTCTCAGTGAGGGGCGTCCCTTCCATGCAGGGTGCTATTCCCAGCTCACACATTCCTTTATGAGCTCAGGACCTCTGTCTGCTCCCCGGGCTTACGTTACACCTGTGTTTTGACATGGGGTTAAGTGATACGCGTGTTACTGGGACACTCTGTCAATAGGCTCTCAGGTGTGGAAAGAAAGCCGGGGGAGAGGGTGTGTTGGGTCGAGGAATGGTGTAAGCAGCATGTATTCAACAAACAAAGGCAGGTGGAAGTGTTGTTAAAGCGAGTGTTTGTGCAGAGAAAGTACTTGTAGAAGAATCTCCTGAGATCACTGTAGCATTCATTGATCTAAAAGTATGTATGCAGTTTCAACTAAACGCTTCCTCATTATTAGATGACACACAAATCACAGCAATCTTAGACGGATGTTGCTAGTTTGCCAGTACAGTTGTGTGTCTAATGATCCTTTATTCTCATCTGTGTGTGATCCCTCTCTTTGCTTCAGTCACCTTTGCTAGATCGTCCATTAGAAAGAAAGCCCTGCGGTTCAGTCTGAGCCGCTGTAGTCTCGCAGTATTTGAACGGTCTTGCAGTCTGACCTCGGCTCGCCTGCACTGCAGCTGTGTGTTTTGTTGTGCGACGGTCGGTGCTGGAACTTCCTCCGTCCTGCTGCGACTCCCTCTGCTTTCTCTGCGCAGTGGTTCTCACAGGTCTGCTCCACACTTAAAATAACTATTTAGGTCACACCTTCATCCGTTAGCGGCTATAATTAGCAGGTTTGCAGTCTGGCTTCAGAAGTGGCAGAGGACGGTGGCGGGGGCAGATCCCAGCATTCCTCAGACATCACAGCAGCAGGAAGAAGAGATTACCCTCTTTTTCCCTCCATTCTTCCTCTTTTCCATCCTTCTGTTTGAAAGAGGAAGGATGCTGCCCCCCTCTCCCTGGTGGGTGTTTAGTGTGAGGGCTGGTAAGTGTCTGTTGTGACAGCTGGGGGTCTCATGAGAGGCGGAGGGGACAGCTTGGCGCCCCCCCCCCACTCCTCCACCCCTCCTCAGCTTCCTCACCTCCTTCACACCCATATGCCACCGTGGCCTGAGGTCTGGCCTGCTTGTCCAGTGTGAGGTCTCACTTAACCCTGCAGTGACCCCTCACTTCATCAACAGCTCACCAGCCCCTCCGCCTGGGTGGCCGAGCTCCTCCGAGTCCTCAGTGGTCTGCCGCTGCAGGCCCGGGACGCGACGGCATCGCTCAGGAAATGTAGCGTGTAACTAGCACCTGATAAACGCTGCTGTAGCTGCAGTGGGCCGCCGCCGCTGCCTCCGCTGCTGCTGCTTTAAAAACACAATAAAAGAGCGTCAGGTTTGCAGACTGCTGGCCAGTTCTTCTGTTCCCACATCTGCTTTCGGTTGTGAAAGAAAGTATTAAAATCTGTACTTAAATATAAGTAATAATCACAATGTAGAAGTCTCACACATTGGATATACTGCCTGTAGAGTTGGCCGACATTTTATAATTTTCCGACTGGCAACTGACATCCTGACAACTGGCGACTGCCGTTTTTTCCCCGTTGCCTCTCTCTGCCATTGCTGGCTTCTTTGTGCTACTGGGTTAGCACGCTGAACGATAGGTCGGTCGCGGAGCAGCAGCTCTCACTCATTCTTTGGAGGCAGATCATTAAATTAGCAAAAACAACCTCAATATACCTCAACACTGTACTTAAATATAGCAGTTGAGTTCATGTGCGTTGCTATGAATCACCTCTGTATGTAGTGCTCTGTATTTAGCAATACATGCAAAATGCTTCAGTTTTATGCCCTGTTGCCATGACCTTTTACATAGAAAATGGAGTATTTTTGATTATGATGTATACAGCAAACTACCAACCAATAGTCTTTTTTTTTTTTTAACCTCAAATGCCACACGTTCTTAAACTACTTTTTGAAACATGCCATGTCCAAACCCCGTCCAGCTCAAACTGAAGAGTCAACGACAGAAGCAAAGTGTCATCAAAAGGCTGTTTCCTTGTTTCTTTTCTTAAAGGCTGTTGAATGAAAGCACATTTCAGTGTACAGTATGTCCAAATACTACAACACAAACTACAGTACTCAAGATTATCACCAGTGGAGAACATGACTTTAATATCCTCTGTACAGCTCCTCTGTTGTGTTTCATGAAATCTACTAAAGTCATCATTTGTGTTTGGCGAAACACTCAAACTGCTGGATCAGTTGGTCAGGTTTCTACCACAAGAGCAAGCAGGACTCTGAGGTTTTCTCCTGGAAATCATGGCGAAACAGCAGGTTACAGAAGTTTTTGCACGATTAATCACAATGTCACTGCAGGTTTTCATCTGCCCAAGATGGAGGGAGACCTTCTGCTCTGATTTGACTGATTAGAAACATTACACCCTTCTTTTCATCGCTGCTCCCACAATTGCCGTTATTTTTTTTTATCACTCTATCATTTAAATGTCTGTTTTTAAAGGTCTTATGGATAAAAATGACATTCTGCTACAGCGCTTTTCAAACATAATCCATTTTATAATTATGTGCAGCAGGTTGTCAGTTCAGCATGTGGCCATTTACAGCGGAAAGATTTGGATAATACCACTGAGGAACATTTCATTCAGTACAATATGTTTTGCCTAAAAGCATTCTAGACACATCCATGTCGGCTGTCTTCGCATTAGGCCTGAAGGAACACACGCAAACAAAAAATGCTTTCACATCATATCAGTAAAGATCTGCTCTTTCCCACACTGATACTTTCAACTTTTTTTTTTTATCTTCAAAAAACGGAAAGTAAAGCCTGTTTTGAACTCGACTCTTCGGGGATCGAGGTGGATTTTAACCAAGGCCAAGTTTTCTCACACAGCTTTTTTCGTTACTTAAATATGTGTTCATATTGAAATTGCGCCAACAAGTTGCCTCAGTTAATTAATCTCACTAGAGTATCTGAAAAAAATAGTTATCTTAAAAAAAAAACTTCAGTCTTGAGCAGAAAATTGCCCCAGATGTTGGAAATCTGAGCACTCCTCGAGCTGTGGGTTTAATGCCAGAGAAAAATGTGTTCAGAGATGAGATTTATTCAAAAACAGAAGACTTGAGGATGGTGATAAAATTAAGAGTTCCTCAAATTACAGGGTCTCTTTTATGTTCAATAGCAGGTTATAATTTACAGTTTTTCTTACCTTCATGACACCAAGTAAGAAATGGCCATCGTGATGCTGCATTAGTCGAGATTAGAAGTTACTCTTTTTATTCCTTCCCAAAACAAAACTCTGCTCTAATTTGCCACAAATTGCTTTTTTAATGTGAGTTGAGCTGGAAAAGGGAAATGTAATTACATTTTTGTCATTCTGTAATTTAAACTATTTCCACTTCGAGTTGAATCAGTTACTGAAACATGAACGTAAACGTCTTGAATAAATTAGATACTTTTGTAATAAAATATCCTTCAGCTTTCATTATCACAAGAAATAGGTGAAATGAATGATCAGCCAACAGGGCGAATTACACTTTTTAGGGCTGCCACTAAAGATTATTTTCATTATCAAATAAGCTGCTGATTATTTGTTTGATTCGTTGTCTTTGAGAAATATTGAGAATTGTCTGGGAGTCAAAGGTGACATCTTCTTAATGTTTTTGTCCAACTGAATTTTTAAAAACCAAAAAAGATTTCTTTTAAAATTATAAAATAAATAAAAGCGGCAAATCCTCATATTTGAGAAGCTGAAACCAGGAATTTCACATTGAAAAAATACTTAAATGATTAATACATCATCAAAATAGTTGCTTATCTGCATGATTTTATGATCTGAAAGACAAAATATTGTTGCAAGATGTTCATTTAATCCTGTTATAAAACTCATTTTCCCACTACCTTATTCTTTATTTTTTAAGACATTTTTAAAACCTTACAAAGCTCCTGATGCTGTGTTCTAAACATGTTGAGTGAAACTCTGACTCGGTTCACTCCTACTTGGAGTGAAAGCAGTGTACCATGAAAGACACACAACACACACTGTTTAATGACAGATGCTTAACAGACCGAATACCTAAACCTCCTCTGCCCATACACACACACACACACACACACCAACACACACACACACAGAACACACACACACACACTGTGGATGGATGAGCAGGCTTCTGCACCTTGTCAATCAAACCTCTTCAAGAGGGGCTGAAGGTCTCTTGAAGCTGGACAGTTTGGGGGTTTTATTCACATCATTAACTCTTTCTGCTCCATGCGGCGGGATTTTGAGCAAAGTTAAACTCTTGAGTTTCTTTTTCTCTGAACTTTAAACCTATTAAATGTATTTATTAATCTTTTTTTTTTTAATCTTCTGGCTTTAATCTACTGCTTTAATGCAGGATATGAATTTCTGTTTTATGCCCTTTTTAAATTGTAAAAAGTTGAGTGCTGCTCCACTTGCTTTACGTTAAACACTTAAAACACTTAAGATCTGTGCTGAAATGTTTAATGACTGATCAGAAAGATTCTGTATAAACTGATTTTATTTCATTAATCAACTTAAAATTCCTGGTTACAGCTCCTGAAATATGTAGTTTCTTCTCTGTATCACTGTATATGGAAGCAGATGAGACAAAATAATCAATTTACGAGCACACAGCAGCATTATCTTTGTCATTATCTAACATTCAGTCGACTACATTCAGCAATTATATGAAAACAAATCATTAGATTAAGTAATGGTGGAAATGTTATCTGCAGCTCGACTTTATGCTGCACTTTATACCTCTCTCACCTGTTCATCAGTCACATTCACAAACAGACACTGGTAAGGCTGTTTTTGTGTCTAGAAACTTAGTGACTCTCAGTAAGGATAGTTGGTAAAGTAGTTTAGCAGGCATATTTACAGCCAGCCAGACCAGCACTAGTTAGTCCCTGTAGGTCCATTCTCTCTATTTTCACTCTACTGGAGCGTTTACTTTCCCTCAGTATTTTTTGTTATCATTTAATTTGATGAAGGGTCATTGAAGAGGTGTAAAAAAAAAAAAAAAAGTTAAACCCAACTAGTGCAGATCGACCTTCTTCTTGTGTGTGAATCTGCTAATCTCAGTGAATCTATTGAAATTAATTGTAAGATTTAGCAGTTTTAAATGCTGGTGCGACCAGGGCTTTACACATAATACACATGGATGCTGAAAATATTAGTCAATGAGTCATTCATTTAAGTATTTTCCACCTCAAACATTCCCCAACCATTTGCTTTTTCCAGCTTCTCCAATGTGACCATTTGCTGCTTTTGTTTATTTCCCATCATTGTAAACTGAATTCTTTTTGATTTCCGGACTGCCGGTCAGACTAAATAAGCACTTTCTGAAGACGTAATTCTGTGCTCTGGGAACCTGTGATGGCCACTGATCATTATTTTATAAACTTTAATTATGAATTAAGTTGAAGGAAATCATGAGAACAATCGTTAACTGCAGACACGTACTGAGCTCAGACATCCCTGTAGAAGGAGTGACGGCAGGCCGGTCACAGATATGTGAGGAATCCTGCTGCTTTTACCGCCTCCGATAAGCTCTGCTGACGGATTCAGACCAGAGAGAGAGAGAGAGA
>NW_023339663.1:3485085-3485586 GCF_004916995.1 Morone saxatilis
TCTCTCTCTCTCTCTCTGAAGGGATTAACCTGTTTTGTGATTCTGGACTTGACCACAACTTAACTCCCTGGTCGAAGGTCAAACTGTTGCTGCTGCTCCTCCCAGCCCCGGCTCTACTCCTCTCTCCCCCTCTGCCTCGTCCTCTGGGGACTCTCTTCACTCTCCTCCCTTCTTCTTGCTTTCTCACCACTCCTTCACTATCCCATTCCTCTCTTTTCTTTTCTTCTCCTCTACATTTTTCCTCTCCTCTCCCTGCCTCCTGTCCTCTCTTCCTCTCTTTTTTATTCCTGGTCCTTTCCTGTCTTCTCATTTTCTTCCCTCTCCTCTTTTCTCCACGGTATTTGCTTACATTAGTCCCTGTTAATGAATGAAATGGCAATTAATGTTTGGTTGGTTTATTCGATAGCAAATCAGTCTACTAGCTTGTGTGTGTGTGTGTGTGTGTGTGTGTGTGTGTGTGTGCGTGTGTGTGTGCGGTGCCTCCCAGAGGCGGCAGATTAA
>NW_023339663.1:3485686-3485877 GCF_004916995.1 Morone saxatilis
GTGTGTGCGTGTGTGTGTGCGTGCCTCCCAGAGGCGGCAGATTAAATCCAACTGCCCTCATTTGACTCTCTGAAGCTCACCTCAGGGGAAACCTGGAGGGCCAAATGCAGATTTGTCATTTGCAGATTTTAGTTTTATTCATGTATTCATTTTTCACTGTAAAGGTCAGCCTGTGTGTGTGTGTCAGTGTG
>NW_023339663.1:3485926-3487946 GCF_004916995.1 Morone saxatilis
TGTAAGAGAGAGAGAGAGAGAGGAGGAGGGAGAGAGGGAGTGATACACACAGTGGTGATGTTTGAATACCGGCATGTTTAGCCTCGGTTGTTTTCATTACGAGGAGGGCAGAGATCAGTGAGGTTTGTTTTTTCCCTCCGCACTGTCTCTCTCTGTCGACACTACATGGCCAAAAGTATATGGACGCCTTCGTTCCAGTTAAGGGAAATCTAAATGCTAATTATGTTTAATTTTTGGGAAGATCCTTTCCTATTTCAACCCTTTTTGTGTATGAACTGGAACTTACACCCAACATTAGCGCAGGTCCTCACTAACGCTCCTCAATGGGACCAAAATCACCTGCAGCCAAGTTCAAACATCTGGTTTAAAAGCCTGAAACCAGATGAGTGAAGGCTGTTATGGCAGCATATTAATGCCCCTGGTTTTGTAATGATGTGTATGGGTGTAATGTTTGGCTGTCCGCATACTTTTGGCCATGTAGTGTATGACTGTCTCTCTCTTTCATAGTTTCTCTCACAGGAAGTGGCCTTTTGTTGAACGCACATCCTGATGCTGTAAATATAAAGAGCCTTCACATACACACACTCAGGTTTGCTCTCCTTCTGGGAAATCGCTGTTTGAAAAAACTGCGTGCGACTGGTTGTAATATTGTTTTAATTAACTGTTTATCAAAATCTTTGCTATAGATGTACGAACACTCTCTGATCTCTCTGACCTGAGGACAACAAGTCATGCTCTCATTAGAAACGGAATAAAAAGGAACTGAAACAAAATACAACCTGAGAACACACAGAGAGAAACACACACACAAACCTTTTGATGTGACAATACCACAGTATATTGTGGCGTTCCTGTCTGTAAAGAAAAGAGGCGAGAGGTCTGCTCATAGGTTGAAGATGTGTGCAATTGTCTTGTTTTTGTTGATAGTTACAGTAGTCAGGATATAGTTTTTCTATCCCAAAGCAATCCAGATCTTAACCTCTACATATGGGGAGTTGATATGGACACAGTTTGCAGTATTAAGAACAGCAGTATCCCTACTAACAGGATACATTTTCTCAAACAAAATGTCTTCAGGTACTCTGACGCTGGGGCAGATTTAGGTCATATTTACCTTTGTATCATTTATGTCAACATGGGAACTGTGAAGCAGGTTATTTGTTCATGTCTCAATGCAAATAAATGAAAAGAAAATGAATTAGTCCTCAGAACTACCTGAACCTGAACTGAACCTGACCTATTCTTTTCACGCATGTTGCTTAAATTCTTAAGCTCGCTAATTTGTTCCAAAGAACACAAGATTACTAACCAAACATGTATGAAGTTGAAAGATATTGAACGGTGCGTCCAACAATTGGTCTTAAATTTATTCTGTTTTCAAAACATTAAAAATAATTC
The DNA here is from genome assembly GCF_004916995.1 of Morone saxatilis. Taxonomy (NCBI): domain Eukaryota; kingdom Metazoa; phylum Chordata; class Actinopteri; family Moronidae; genus Morone; species Morone saxatilis. The sequence goes on from NW_023339663.1 coordinate 3,487,325, forward strand.
AATTGAATAATAATATTTTTCTCCACAATAATGTACTTATTTTTAAAAAGGATTTATATTTGGCAGCTGTGTAGCACATGAGTGAAAGTGAATATGAGCATTTATAACTTTGTGTTGTTTTCATTTGTCTTTGTCGCTGAGATCTGACATTTGTGTCGGCTGCTTTTAGCTTAATCACCCCTAAGTCACCTCTTTGCCGGCGCCAGCCTCTGTCAGTTTGTGTTGGCTGTCTGCCCACCACACACACACACACACTCTCTCTCTCACACACATACACACACACACACACACACACACTGTTTTCTCTGTCAGAGTGTGAGCACATGGCAGCGTACCTCCGATGAGGTAATGGGCCCTGACAAATGTCCGTCACCGAGAAGTCAAGGGCTTCATGGTCGCCCTCGTTTCTTTCACTCTGCAGAGAGTTCGTTTGGTGAAACTTTGTGAACCTTTCTGTCGCATTATGGACCAAACCATGTAGTGAATAAATAGGGGGGGGAAGGGTTCTCTCTTTGTTCTTTCTAATTATGCATTTGCCCCCCTGTTTTACAAGAAAATTGTGACTTATCTAATTGTATCTATGGTACTGTTGGGTCTCTGTAAATGTTATAAGGAGTTCGGT
>NW_023339663.1:3488026-3488276 GCF_004916995.1 Morone saxatilis
TGAATTGAATTGAATTAATTAAAAAATGAAGAGAAATTGCATTTTTGCCTGAACACTGCAGGACTATTTGTTCTATTCATTAAAACAAGTTTTTACTTTTTATATCAATGCAAACACGTTTTCTATGACTGTCAGTTGGTGTTGGTCCAAAAAATGTGTAAGGTGACTGAAACAATTAATTAGTCAATTAAAATGAAATGAATATAAAACTTGAAGGCAAAAAAATCCAAAAAAGTTCCAGCTTCTTAAA
>NW_023339663.1:3488408-3488663 GCF_004916995.1 Morone saxatilis
ACTATTTTCTGACATTTTACAAACAAAACAATCGCTGATTAATAGATTATCATTAGTTGCAGCCCCAAATGTGACCAACATGAAACATAAATAAACAGTGATAAGAAGAAAAAGCACATTGTAACTGAATTTATATTTTTCATTATCCCTTGTGGACGATTACGTGCTGAAAGTTTTCCCACCTCTGTGCCTTTCATGATGTGATCAGATAAACAAATTTAAAAAAAGGTTGTCAAGCTGTAACTGAGGCAGTCT
>NW_023339663.1:3488718-3488959 GCF_004916995.1 Morone saxatilis
CTTTTTTTAAAAACTTTTGTGAAATGAAATGTTTTCAGTCGACAGCAGCGTCACATTAATTGCAGTAATATTTCAGAATTAATGGGATACTGATTTATTAATGTTAAAATGTGACACCTTTACTTAATGGAGCAGAAAATAGAAATCATCAAGCATCTGTTAACGGGCCGGATTGTGGTGGACGCTCCAGCTATTTGTGTATTAGTCTCTGTATGGTTGCTGCTGCTCCTGCTGCTGTTGT
>NW_023339663.1:3489059-3496231 GCF_004916995.1 Morone saxatilis
TGTGTGTGTGTGTGTCAGAGGAGTGAATGAGAGGGTTAAGTGATGGATTTGTCATCACAGCCTCGCTCTCCGCAGTTTGACGGCTCATGGCGTTCCCTGCTAAATGACTCACCCTGCACGCACACACACAGAGAGGCACGTATTTCTCAAACAGCCGTCATGCACTAAAAAATATGAAACGCAGTCAAAATTCAAAAAGTGCAACATACTGGAAATCAACACACACACTCTGTGAAATGTGTTAATACAGACGGACTAAATGTTTCATATCTCCTTGACTCCTCCTAGTGCACCCCCACACCAAGGTGAGCCCCCAATATGTCAGAGGGAGAGTGATGGGTCCTCGCCATCGTTTAATAAAGCTCTCCTCCGTGGCCTCATGTACATCAGTCACCGGCCGGGCAGCCAGAGGTCTGCCACACGACGGCCAGCAGCTCCATCAAACACTCCCGGGGCCTGGAAAAAGGGGCTGACGCAGCCAAAACCCTGCTCTGGATCCAGGCCACCAAACTCTCTGCAAAAAATAGAGAAACTGATCCAGTCTAATATGTTATTTAGCGCGGTTGTTGTTGTGGTTTGTGTAGTTTTTTTTTTGTTTTGTTTTGTTTTTTGTGGAAGGAAATAGTTTTTGTTTGCAGTCTAAATCAAGCTTTTGTTCAGTAAAGTTACAGTGAATGGATGGATTATAGGTGAAGTGATTCGCTTTAACTTAATGACTTTAAAACTGCTTCTCAGCATTGTGGAAACATCTCACCCAGTCGTGAGACAAGAAACAAGACCTTGTTCTCTATTATGTCTTACAGAAGAAAAGAAAAAAATCCATCTTTTTTCTCTTTTGCTTTGCTCCAGTTCATCTCCAGTCACTTTATTTTCCCCGTTGTAAATCAAGGCACTTTGAGAATTGTGTTGACATTTTCTTGACACTTGGTGGTGGATCCAATAAAAGAGAGAGTAGTCATTTAGTTTGGTATTGATTCAGAAACTCAAGACATCCGCGTTTTGAACTGTATCAATTGTTATTTTGGATTGGAAGGGTGCGGTACATCTTCTGCAGTAGCCCCTTTTCATTGCAGTGTTATTTATGTTAAAAATCTTGGGAGAAAAGCTAAAGAAATGAATAGGAAAAATGGGCATTTTGACCTCCCGCTCTGCTCGCCTCTCAGCATTAACAAAGTCTTTAATCTGTTTGTCAGCAGCGCGGTCTCCTGTGAGGTTTCCCACCTTTAGTGTGATGTAAGATTGAGCCCTCTGTGAATAAAAGAGACAGCCGTGTTTTAGCTGGCGGTGTGTTTCTGCTCTCTAGTTGTGTAGCTGACTGCTCTGAGGTCAGATCGGTGTTTGTCCCTGACGGTGTGGACAGACTGTGGTTACAGTACACACAGAGCCTTCGGCTGGAAGGTGTAATTGTCGCTGTCTGTTTGCGCGTGTGTGTGTGTGTGTTTGAGTGTCTCTGTCTGATCTGTCAATGGTCTCGTCCCTTTGATGGGGACACACAGAGAGACAGATATGTCGTCTTCTTCTACCTGTGTGACCAAACTAATGGATGTAAAATGTGCATAAAAAAGCCTAGAACAGTCTCTTTATAATAAGATGTTTCAAGACACTGAATTGTTACTGTTTGTCTGTATGTGGGGATGTAAATGTGCAGAACTGGCAGCTATGTGAGTTGCCTGGCTCTTATCACCTAATGTGGTTTCCATATTTTATCTGGAGGCCCTGGATTTTCTTCACAAGTGTGAAGAACACACATCCATCTGTGGCAGTGAGACTCTTAACACCAGGCTAAAAGGAAATGCATCTCTTCTGCAGCTAATTGTGGTTCCAGTGTGAACAGTGAGACATTTGTCAGTTTCCAATTCTCGGTCCCAGTTGAGCTTGGTTAAGCTTTTGTCTCGTTTTCTTGATCTTTCACAGAAATTAATGAAGATTCTGACCAATATGTCAAATAGGACCAGTTATTTACCTTCATACCTTAATACTCCTACTGTTTACCAGCTGGTACCAACTGAAAGTAGGTTATTCTTTTATTAGACAATTCCTGATTTAAATCAAAAAGGTAGAAATCTTTTGACTGTATTTTATTGTTCAATCTTATGTTTAATGTTTAATGTGTAATATTTATGAACTTTGGCTTGTTTTGTTTGAATGGAAAAATGCGTTTGCAGAAAAGAAAAGATTAAGGTATCATTTTGGTAATGGCACTATTCATTTTCCTCATATATGCAGATACAAAGGCTCTCGCAGCGATTGGTGTTACAAATGAACGCAAGCGTGCAATACATCGTAATTGTGTATTCAGTGTGTATTTGTCTGTCTTCATATCAAATAAGCCACAAGAAAAAAGAGCAGCAGCACAGTTTGTTACAAGTACAATCATGCAAACCCAATCAGCTCCAGGAAACAAAGCGCCAAAGAGTGTGTGTCTGGGCGGGGAGGAGGAGGAGGTGGAGGTTGACGTCTGACAGGCAGCAGTTCCTCGTGTGAAAGCCAAGCAGCAACAAACTAGAGGCTGAAAACAGTGTGGATGAAGCTGCTGTGACTCCGCTGCTGACTGCAGTGTCTGACCTCCGGGGTCGACGTGCTGCTACAACACTGACCTGAAAACAAGAAGGCCTCTGAGTCTGTGTGACTTGTGTTTACAAGGTTTACTTGTACTTGATCAAATACATCAAGGGACTTTTGACACTGCAAAATGTGTTTTTTTTTTACTTTTATTGTGAGCATGATAAATGGCTTACTTCAGCACAGTTGCTCCCTCTAACTCAACATCAGCATCCTTGAAGACCTTTTTTTTCCGCTTCATCTCTAGGAAAACACACCAAGGTCCATTTCCACTTTGCTCTAAAAGGACGGGCTTGCAAAGGTCAACAGCGTGCCTTTGTTCTGGTGAACAGATAGCATCATTCATATGGGAAATTCACTTCTACACCTACAGTATTTTCTTTTCCAGTGATATGTTTGGCCCTCTGATGATGGCCTTGTGCCTTCGCAGCAGCGCCCCCCACTCCCCGCTCTTTCATCGCGCTGAAAGGGGTCTGAAGTGCAAGTTTCCTATAGATGTTCTGCTGCCACTGTTTGAAAGCCTTTCCTCTTCCTCCCCTCCCTCTTTCCTCCTTTTCTCTTAAGTCTCTATTCTTTCTCTCCCATGTCATTGAGTGGATAAATGTGTGGAGGTGGGCGTTTTTGGTGTGGAGAGGTGGGGGGCATTGGATGAAGAGGGAAAGGAAGAAGGGAAGGAGAATCAGGAACCGGTGGGGGGAGGAGGACAGGTTAAGGAGGTGGGGGCGGGGTGGCGGCAGCTTGCCTTTCAGCCTGTTTCACAGTGGCTGGCTACCTGCTTGTGTCAGTGGTTGCGTGGTGACCTTTGACCCCGAGGCTGGCGGGCTTCAGTGGCAGCGTCAGCTTTAATTAGACCGCCACACGACTGGACGCTCTGCAGAGCCTCTGATCCTCCACCGCAGACACTCCGATTCAGGCCGGACCAGGCAGAAGGGACGACAGATGCATGTAATGACAGACAAACACACACAGACAAACACACACAGACAAACACACACAGACAAACGGGGGGGGTCATCTAGTTCCCAAAGAGAGGACCCCAAGAGAAATGTTGGGGATAATTTCAGTTTCATCAGTACTAGTTTGAATCCTGGTTCTTGAACAAGAAACATCATTTTTCATAATTTATAAGGTATGTGTGATACATTTATTTTATAATTTATCCATCAGGGGCCGACACCATCCCCGATCAGGCGGAATCTCGGGTGAAATAATCCCCCAAAAAACGAGTTGTCTTTCTATGATACGGCGAGAGAAAGAGAAACAGGTGTGGCGGTGCATCAGTATGCGGTGACAGACGAGGTGAAAGAGCGTGTGCGAATATCCAAATCACAAAATTGAAGACTGAATACCCACTTAACAAAAGAATATTCAAATATTCAATATTCATAACATTAGCTGATTTTGGTGCATTGTGGTAATGACTGAGGCCATCAGAAATAGGACAAAGACCTGTTAAATATGAATAACATCCAGCAGGACATGACTTGCCAACCAGCAAAAGGGTAGAAGGGTAGAAAGACTTTTAATGAAGTGTCCAATGTGTTGGGTACTGATGCTATTCTTTGTGGATTTAGCCGCTTTTAACATCATGTTCTTCTCACTTAAGGGAAGAGTTGTGAGTCAGATTTGATTCAGTGTTGTTAGTGGGTTGCTGGTTTGTTGTTAGAGTAGTTTAGTGTATGTTTTTTTTTTTTTTTATCAACGGGGCTAATGTTTGAGGATTTTGCTTCTGATGTGTCTGATGAATAGCTAAACTACTAGGCTAATGCTCAGTGAGAGCTATAGCATGACCGATGTTGTCTTCAGATTTGCAGATGCTTCATTCCTTACTAAATCGTGATGGATGGGGCAATCCCTGCAGCAGTAGAGTTAGACCATGTCTTTATGGCAGTGCTGCACTGAATGCATTTTAGACTGTGCCCAGTCTACAGATTACAGACATTACCTTCAGCTTTTGGCTCAGGTTTGGTTTTTGCTTTGTGACGAACCAATGTTCAAATATCTGTTGCTTTAAAAAGGCATGAAAATCCGCTCTGTGTCTTTTCTTTCTTTCTTTTCTTCAGTATCTGACCCCCAAAACTTCTTCCTATAAGAAATAAGTTCTATTATTCCTCTGCGGTCCGACTGCACTCGGCTTCCTCCAGCTGCTGTACAGTCGGCCTTCAAAGTGCGCTACATTTCCAAGAGGATTAATTAGATTAAACAGAGTGTTTGCTCGCTCTTTAAAGTGTTTGTGTTTTCTCCTGCAGGACTGTGTGGCAGTGTTTTTTTGTCTCTAAAGAGAATAATCAGTCGCATTAAGGAATAATGAAGGGATTGGTGGGCGGTTGGAGCCTGTGGGACCAAACTGCTGTTTGTGACTGCAACGTGAATCCACGCAGTGTTGATTTACAGAGAGTGTGCATGTTAAACGTGCCCCCCGCCTGGCCCGCGCATTAAATCTGCCCCCCGTCAGGACTGCTGTGTTTTGCTGCTTTTGCCCAATGGCAGCGTGTTCTGGTTTTTGATGTGTGTGTGTGTGTGTGTGTGTGATGGTTACGATGGGTGTTTTTCTGCTAAAGCACCTGATGAGAGTCAAAGAATAGATCCTCAAATGGAAGAGTGGGGGTATAGGGGTAGAAGACGTGGAATGTTAAGAAAATAATTACTAATAATATAATATTTATATTATAATAATAATTACTAAAAAGAGAAAAGGAGCGGACTCTGCCAGTATATATAAACCCATTTCTTTATGTTTCCCTGTTAGCTTGTATAAATCCCTTCTGTTTTCCGGTCTCGTCATTTCTATAAAATCCTTGTAAAACCCCTTAATTAGTTTTCACATTGTGTATGCCTTTTGTCTATCATTTTGACCTCCAGCCTTTGTTAGCTTGCAGCACGGTGACTTTGGTTTGTTCACAGTGGAAGTGGAATTACCAGCCGTTAAGCCCGAGCAGGGATCAGCTTCCTCTTGCCAACATCGCCTACGAAGGTGAAACTGGCAAAACTGGCCTCACAGCAGCAGCTTTGTGCAGCAGATACAGCTTTCACAGGTGGCAGAGCTACACCTATGAAGGGTTTTGCTTTTCTAAAACATTTTTTTTTCCCACATTCAAATATTTGTCCAGGCATTTGCTTGAAATGATGCCTTTTACCTGTGTACGGTGGTTACAAAATACAGGCAGAACAGGCGTTGAAAAGACAAGAAACCTGGAAACATTGGTGCAATCCTTTTAATTAAACCAGGAAAAGATTGTTGTCAAGCAAATGGACTGAGATGTGAGAGAGGGAGAACGAGCGAGGGATGAAAAGAAAAGCCAGTGTTAGGAATACAGCGGGGGATTAAAGACAGTGAGCGAGTGTTACAGACCCCTGGCCAGTTTGCTGCTGTAATGAACATTAGGGCTGCGGCATAAATTTAATGACCTGTGAAACAAACAGCGTGGCTGAGACCAGTGCCTCTGAATGCTAAGTGGCTCTATTATTACCAGCTCAGAGATGCCACTGTGTAAACACACTGTAAGTCTCTTTCCCCTATGAGGCCCTTTAAACACACGGCGGCTGTGTCTTGGCGGTGCAAAAGCTCACCGCAAGCTCTCTGAAACGGGGTCACGTCTTCCTTTGTACCTGCAGAATTAATGACACGTCGCCCGTTAACAGCATACCTGCGCTAACTAACAGGATATGAATAGTATTGCAGCTAATGGCTGTGCGGGTTAGTCACCTTGATAATGAATAGCGTAGTGATGGGGCAGGTGAGCAAGTGGTAATAAATGGGTTGCATGCTGCTCAAAATTTAACAGGCAAGCGAGTGCGAATGAGTAGCAGGGTTCATCCTACGCTGTTTGTGACATGTCATCCATTTGTGTTAGAAGAACTGTGATTCAACCAGTGGGAAATATATGAAAGTTAGTTTAAAGCCGAAAATGTATTTGAGCAATCTAAAATCAAACAAAGGACCTAAAAATAGCAATAGTAAGGTGCGGAGAGAGGAAAAATAGCTCTAGAAAGGTTGATTCATTACCTCTACCTACATAATATAATCTATTTATCATATATTTAAATTGTAACTGTTTGAAAAACATTAAGTCACAAACTGAAAACCTTGTTTCCTTCTCCTAACACACCATAATTATTTTCATTTGCCTTTTATCTTGCCCCAAACGTCCTGTTTAAACTAAATATGTTTCAGATTAGAAATCAAATTGCATTTGTCACGAGACTTTGAGGCAGTTAGGAAGCAGGTCTGCAGGTATGGAGGATGGAAGGAGCTCTGAGTCTGATAAAGAACGATGCAGGCTTAATCAAACGATCCGGCACAGTGGGGAGCACAGGGGCGACCAGAAGAGCCCAGAGCTAACCAGATGTCTGCGACACAAGGAGGGGATACATGACATGAGGTGGCTGCTCGAGGCTATAAAATGCAATCACAATCCCCTGGAAGGGAGCCCAAGATGGCTCAGCAACCAGCCAGGGAGTAAAGGCGATCTGTCAGCAGACGGTCCCCTGCTCTCCCCCTGAACCCGACCTCAGGCTACCTGCTCATCCAACAGAGAAGATGCTAAAAACTCCAGGACAGGCAGCAGTGGGTTTCCATCATTATTAACACTGTAGTCCTGGTTACAAAG
>NW_023339663.1:3496331-3503358 GCF_004916995.1 Morone saxatilis
CGCTCAAATACAGGATCAGCGTGAATAGCTATCTGCAAAGCTACATGGCCGTGCTGCGGGTCTAGTCACTGTGATAGATGGAATAGCGCTAGTGATGGGGCAGGTGAGGCAAGGTGGTACATCAAACCCTGGGTCTGCATGCGTGCTCAAAACTCTTGAGACAGGCCAGAGCCGAGTGCGAGATGAGCTAGCAGGGTTCATCCTAGCTGTTTGTGACATGTCCATCCCCATCGTTGTGTTAGAAGAAACTGTGATTCAACCAGTGGAAATATATGAGAAGTTACGTTTAAAGCGCGAAAATGGTAATTTGAAAGGCATCTAAAAATCGACCAACAAGGACCCCGCTAAAACAATAGGCCCAAGGCTCAGTCGGCGTGCGGCGAGCCAGAGTCGAAACAATTAGCTCTAAAAGGTGATTCATTGACGCCTCCTAAACCTCACACTTCCACACTACTCACGCACTCCCATCTACCTCTTCCACTCATATATTGTCGGCGCTAGAATTGTAACTGTTTGAAAGACATTAAAGGTCCACAGCCCGACAAAGCTGAAAGACCTTGTACTTCCTTCTCCCGTCACACACAGCCATACCCCATTATGTTTCATTTGCCATCCTTCTTTCTTATGCATATCGCCAAACAGAGAAGTCCTGCATCTCTACAGCACAACCGCCCCTCCAGATACTCCGTCTGTCACGATTACGGCACCAACTCACACACCTCTCGCCATTCCGCGTCGCCACGTACGACTCTTGAGCGGCAGTTAAGGAACGCAGCCGTCATCGGCACGCCGCTGATGCGGGGGGCACGGATCGCGGAGAGGCAGCCTCTGCAGTCTGCACCTCAAAGACAGCCGCATGCAGGGCCTCATCAAACGGACTCCGCGCCCAAGTGGGAGCCACCAGGCGGCCGAGCCAGCACGCACGCCAGCAGCTGAACCGCAGAGTCTGCCACCACACAAACCGCACGGGGATACATGCATGACGGTGGCTGCACCCGCTCCGAGGCTATAAAGCATGCAATCCACAATCCCGGACACCGGGAAGCCCATAGATGGCTCAGCAAACCAGCCAGGGAGGTAAAGGCCGATCTCGTCAGCAGACGTCCCCCCTGCTCTCCCCCCTGAACCCGACCATCCGGGGAGGCGCCTACCTGCCTCATCCCAAACAGAGAGGAGATGCTAAAAAAACTCCAGGACAGGGCAGCAGTGGGTTATCCATCATTATTAACACTGTACGTCCTCGGGGTTACAAAGGGAGGGGGGGGGGGGGGGGGGCGCATGTATGTCTCTGACATCTGAATCTGCCCATCTGTTTGTTTTTTCTTTGCTCTGTTTGTCCTGGTGTGTATGTGTGTACACTGGCAGATCCTGGGCCCAGCAGGGCTCCATCTTGTTTTCCGTTCCATGCTGTGTCTCACGCTATGAGGGGATAAATATTTGAAAAGCAGAGGAAGCCCTGTGTCCCCAGCTGCTCTGGCCCGAGGTGTGACAGCCCTGCATTAGCTGTAGCTTCTACCTTTTAGTGACTTTTTTCCTGCCTAAACATAGATTTTAGCTCAAAGTGTACCTCGCTGTCCTGGCCATTATTCTCCACAGAGTTTGGTTTGAAAGGTCACCAACCCTAAGTGCTGGCACAGCTGAAGCTCAAATGAATAAGTAATACCATCAATGACAACAAGTCTGCATTCGGCAGCAGAGATGCTAAGTGCTGGAAGGTTTTTGATAAGAGAGAAAAGCGGTGCAAGCTTCACTGAGTTTTCTTGCAAGTTTTAGAAGGAAGAAAACATTATTGATTTAAGATAAACAGTGAAATGGGAACAGATGAGGCAAAGGCTCAATCAGACTGTTCAAGGTGTTATTTTGCAGTTGGCATCCTCTAAAAGCAGCCCACACTTAACGCTTGGTCCTCTGTGCACAGTATATCACAGTGGGTGAGGACTGCGCTATTTTATTCTCTCTGAATTCATAATTAAACTATGTGTTGACACTGCTGTCCAGATATAGTGCATTTGTGTCCTCTGGGACTGTTTTTCACGGTTTGGATCCCTTCGTTCCAGTTAAGGGAGCCGCAGCATACAATGATATTTTAGACAATAGTGTGACTCCAACTTTGTGGCAACAGTTTGGGGAAGGTCCTTTCCTGTTTCAACATGACAATGGCCCCTGTGCACAAAGCCACCTCCATAAAGAAGTGGGTAGTGTGGAAGAACTTGACTGGCCTGCAAAGAGCCCTGACCTCCGCCCCATCCAACACCTGTGGGATGAACTGGAATAAGCCAGACCTTCTCACCAAACATCAGTGTTGGACCACACTAATGCTGCTGAATGGGAGCGAATTCCTGCAGAGTGGAGGCTGTTGAAACAGCAGATTAATGCGGTTTTGTAATGAGATCACTTCGATTTGTAATGTTCAGCAACCACATACTGTTGGCCATGTGATGTATGGGTTATCATGCGGCCTTTGAGTTAACTGAACTAGCACTCAATAGCTTATAGATCCCAGGCCCATTCATCGGTCCAATTTGGCATTTTGAGATAAATTGTAATAATAACCAATTGCCTGCACTCACGAGGCTGATAAACAAAAAATGTCTGCAGACACATCTGCTTTCTGTATACGTTTCATTAATTAATACAAATTCCGTCTAAAACAACATATTACTGGCCAAGATAACCGTTAATTGAAAAACTCATATTGGTCGACCACTACAATAGTTTATCAAATTGAGTTCAGTTATTCAGATTGTGATTACACAATTAAAGTTGACCTCACTTGAAACTGGCCGACTTAAATTACATTGAGTTAATGATAAAAGATGAGTTGATTTAATTAAACTGACATCACACAGAAATATGAGAACACACAACAAACACACTCCCACACACTTTTGCTTCTCCCACCCCGCACCAAGTGGCCCGTGAGGGAGATGCAGGTTGTCTATAGCGAGCCATCAATCACGGCTGTAACGACAGCTCCATAAACAGAAGGGCAGCCTACCTACTCGTTTCTGCTCGGCGGTGATAGCATTCACATCGTCCTGCAGCACTTCCCTTCCTTCCTGCTGACCTCTGCGCAGCTTCAGCAGCAAGGACGGGACTCTGCTTATCTCCTCTCGCTGAATTTAGACACCCGATGTGTGTGGTAGGAACACCCAGGTGTCAGCAGTGGATGTAGTGTCGTAAATAAAAAGTGGGCAAACTGTGACCTCCTTTCTGTTATCAGTGTCAGGGAAACAACCAACAATAGAAACAAAACTCTGCTATATTTAGGACATTTATTTAGGGAATATGTCAAATTTATGGCAAAGTGGAATGACAGTTTGAAAGCTGTGCAACATTTACATTATCAATGAATCTGTCAGTCATTTTCCAGATTCATTGCATCTCCAAAATGTCTAAAAAAGGTGAAATTGTTCTTAAGGTGACATCTTTAAATAGCCTGTTTGGTTCAAAATCCAACAAATATTAAATGTAAATGAATGAAAAGCAGCAAATCTGAAGCATTTTAGCTCGATCAAATATCAAAATTGTTGCAAAATATTTGTTTCAAGGTAGCTGCCAGCTTCACTGTATTCCATAAGCACCTTTTGTCCCCCTAAAAACACTGCATTTTAAATTGACTGTGTATTTTCTTTTTGGTTTATATTTTATGGGTGCGTTTGTACAACTCCTGAGCTCCTTTGTGCGGGCTGCCCTGTTCAGCCTTGTGTGTTTTTGTCTGTGTTCCGGCTCTTTGTATACGAACCCATGAGACTAACAATGCCAGTTTGTGTGCTTTCCTGTGTCTATTGTTGCCGCTGCGTCTCTGTGCCCCCGCTAGCATCCACTTGTTGTAAGGTCGAGACAATGACCACAAACGGAGTGCCATGTATCTGCACTAGCTTGACCCTGTGGCCCTTCCTGTTGCCTTTAACACCCCCTCCTCGTCGTTCCCCCTCGACCTTTGACCTCTGCAGCAAAGACTAGTTGGCCTGTCATGTCAGGACAAGGCAGGGTGTGCTCCCGGTCTTTTGACAGGAGTCTGAGAACCTGCTGCTTTCTTTCTCATAATCCTCACGAATAGAGCGCTTCCACTCTGCAGAACAGACAAATACCACAATAATCAAAGCAGAAATGTCATGTAACAAGCTTGCAGTGTGCTTTATTAATGATGTTGGTTTACTCTTCATCTGACAAGGAAAGCCAACTAGTGTGAAAGCTGTGCAGAAGAAACAAAGCCAGGGCCTCCTTATGGTAGAACATAATTTTAGACAGATAAAAAACTTGAGGATAGGAAGGCAATGGAATGGTAAACTGGATGTAATCTGCTCTGTAAGAAATCACTAGAACAAGAAAAGATCATCCACACTCTTGTCATTGTTGTTTTTACACCGGGGGGGGGATTGAGCAGTTATGCATGCAACAATGCACACGTGTTACAAAAGATGCTGTAACTACACAACCTCATTCTGTTATCCTCTTTTACTAACTTATTACATGCGATCGCTGCACCTGAATGAATTTGACTTTCTGGAACATAGTACTTAGGTCTCTGTTGTGGACTCACTGGATGTATTGTGCTGTTTCCTACTCACTTTATCTACGTTTGTAATTGTTGTATTGATGTGACTCCTGACGCTGTCTCTTGGTCAGGGTGCTATTGTTAATGAGAATAAGTTCTCAGTTAACTTGTCTGGTTAAATATGTGTTAAATAAAATAAATATATGGTAGACCAAGCGTCGAGTGACGTCACTTGAGTCAGCGTTGAGGCTACATTAGTCACTACTAGTATAACTATCTGACTAAACTGCTGGTAGAGTTGCACTGTGGTTAATGTAGGCGGCATGTGTGGAATAAAAAAAAAACAATATCTCAAGTTTTGCTGCATTGATTTTGATATTTTCTCTCTATCACGAGTCTGACAATGTTACAGCACTACAATGCTAAATAGTGCTCTTTTAAATGCAGTGAACGAAGGCTAATGTGACAAAGCGTTTCATGGATTATGTATTGAATATTGAAAGCTTTCTGATGCAGGATGACTTTTTATTAAAGTAACAGATTAAAGTCTCAAAGCTCCGTCTTCTAATGTCACCGCTCTGGGCTAATTTATTTCAAAGCATCTGTGTTCTTGTAGCTCACCTGTGTATAACATACTGTATCAAGTCCTTATCTCAGGTGCCCGGGTTCGAGTCCGGCCTGGGGCCCTTTGCTGCATGTCGTCTCCACTCTCTCTCTCTCTCCCCTGCCGTTCCTGTTTCTCTCTACTGTCACCATCAAATATAAAGTGAAATGCCAAAAAATAAAATAAAAAATCTGTTTGTGTCTGAATAGCAGCAGACCTTCAGCGTTAGGCCTGAACTGGCACAATGACAAGCAGAGGCCAAATCACACAATGGTCCCTTTTTTAATAGTTTTCTTTCATCCTTTTTTCTGCTCTCAGTATTGTATGTCATAAATGAAAGTTTGAAATGCTCAAACAGCTTTTTCCTTTTTTTTTTTTTCAATTAACTTGCAGACCTAGAGCTGCAGTCTTTGTGCTGAGGAAGAAAAGCAGTAAGAGGGTGAACGCCTGAAAGACACACCTGTGTAATGAAGTGCGTTCATTCGATTTTCAGATCACCTTGTCCTGTTTGAAATCCGTGGAGAAAAAAAAAAGTCCCGGTCCTTGGAGCAGAGCTGGGAAATGAAACCTTGTCTGTCAGTTATTGTCACAGAGGAAAGCTCACTTATTTCCCAGAGATATTATCCTCCACCCCTGCCTCCCTCCACTCCTTTCTCCCCCTCCACCCTCCCTCCTCTTGCATTGTTTTCCAGGATCAAGTTCACGGAGGTCGGGACTGGAAGAGGGTAATGGGACCCTTGTCCCTGTGTCTGAAGGCGGGTTGAATGGGTCTCGGCCCCTGCCCCCAGCCCCCATACAGGCTCTCTGAATAGGACCCTGATTCCCCCTCTTTTTATTAGTCTGGTCTCTAGTTTCTTCAGACCTGCCCGGCTTCCTGGCAGTCCATATTTCAAAGTGTTTAAATTCCATCTTCACATCTGTGTTCCCGTAACACCTTACTGCTCCTCCAAAACCCCACATCCACAGGTAGCTCTGAGCTAGTGGTGCTACAACAATATGCAACACACGCAGTTCATCCAGACACAAACCAGTCAGCCTACACTGTGTTTGGGTCGGGACTTCAGTTTAATTTTATTGAACTAGACCTCGACTGGCACTGAACGCTTGCCAATACTGCTGTTTGAAAATAGACACACAAACTTTTTTGGCATTAATGCTTCGAAATAAGTTACTGAAGAGGGTGCAGGGAAGGTTACAGTTGGATAGAAAGTGTGTGGTTCTGGGAAACTATAATGGCCATTTTTCCCTGTTTTCTGACTTTTTATTGACCAGATGATTAAACAAGAAAATAATTAGCTGATAAAGTTGTAGCCCTAACTTTAAATTTGAGCAAAAACACTAAAATGCATACTGCTAAATGTCAATGTGATGTTATTTCTTTTTGCATTCCTACCAACTTTGACTGATAGAAGTATATCTGTGATCAGCTAATATCAGCAGATTCGATCAGGGTCTGGTTTCAGTCTTGTATCTGACTGTCAAGTCTTCAAAAAAACAAGGAGAACAAACTGACGTAACTTGGTGTTTATTTCAAAGCAGTTTCCAGCTATTGTAAGCAGAAGAAATACCAGGAACAAAGCAAAAAACAAACTGCCACAGCTTCAGGTATTGTGAGCGCTTCTTCTCTACCTGTGGTTCTTGTTAATTCAGTGCTACAGAACAAAAAAACACTTCAAAACAAATGAAACCTGCCTGAAAGTGTTTGTTTAAATGACCCGCATGACACGTCCAGTATCCTGCTTTCATCAAAGCTTCTATGCGAAGGTTTTTTATGAGATCGTAAAAACTGCTCTGATGGCAGAGTTTGAGGTAGAGAAAGTGGAACAAACTCGGTGCAGCCTGTGTGGTGCTTTCAGGCGCTTAAGCTCAATGTCAAACCGGGTCAGATTTGCCAGAGTACAGCTAGGAGTGGTGTTCCAAGT
>NW_023339663.1:3503383-3503855 GCF_004916995.1 Morone saxatilis
ATGTTGAGACAAGGTTAACTGAAATATATTTGCACTGAATATTTGCACATTTACCCTCATAGCCGCCCGTGCATGTTACTGACATCTCAAGCAAAACGGCACCGAGTGCTTCAGCAGCTGACAGGTTAAGTTTGCTTTCAAGCTCAATCTGCACCATTCAGTCACCATTTTGTCACAATTTGTGAGATGAGTGTAACAAAATTTACCATGAAATGCTCCAAAGTTTTTTTTTCCACTCTGGCCCAGCAGCCCCCTCCCCCCCCAGCAGCCCTGCTCTCCTCTCCCGTGGTCTCTCTCCAGTCGTTTGAAGCGTCTGTCACACTGGTGCAAAATCGAGTTCCCATGCAATCAAACGGCCACAGCGGCTGCCGCAGCGGCAACGGCAGCAGCAACCCTCCGTAGGCGAGAGGGAAGGAAATCACTCAATAAAGGCAGATGGAGAGCGCAAAAAGAAAGAAAAAAAACAACTGGG
>NW_023339663.1:3503867-3504508 GCF_004916995.1 Morone saxatilis
TCCAAACAACTGGAAGGAAAACTGAATCAGTCTGTATGAATTTTCTTTTTCATATAGCCAAACACAAATATTGAATCATAGAGTGTGGTAGGGATGTTCGCTCCAGATACTGTTGGGTTTAGATGAAAAAACTGTGTACACGCACACACATTTACACACGAAGCCTGCGACGCCTCCAGTGACTCCATACAGATTTTTAATAATGAGGCACAACCTCATTAGATATGGTGATGTGGGGGCTGTAATTGGCTAATTGGACTCACCAAGCGGAGGTCCGTGGGTCATCAGGATGTCGATGCCTTCGGGAACGAGGTTCCATTTATCCAGCAGAGACTGACCCCGGGGCAGGTTGAACCCCCAGCCGTTAAACCACGGAGTCCTGCAGAGACAGAGGGACAGAGATCACATTAATACTCATCAGGAGACTGGCTCTGGTTATGGAACGGGTCATGGTTTTTTATTGTGAAGCAGCTGCAGGAAGTTTCAAGTTAGCGTCTGGCTTTACACTACTCCATTAATCCACAGGTGGCGGTAACACGGCAAGGTATGCGGCAAGAAGAACAGGATGTACAGTCCAATACCCAAATACTCTACTTTTACTAACATAAATGGCCAAAAAAAAAGCAGCAAATCCTTACAGT
>NW_023339663.1:3504711-3505631 GCF_004916995.1 Morone saxatilis
AGTGCAACCGACTGTAAACACAAGTCAGTTGATATACTGTCATCATGTAAAGATGCTTTGCCAATAAGTTTATTTCATTATTTACAGATCCAGCAGACACCGAGCAGCATTAGCATTCATTTATCAGAGCTTTTTTTCTCAACTTAAAGGAAATGAGGTTGATGAGAGCGGTGGGACTGAACCAAACCAGAAACGTTTTAAAAACTACAAAAATAAATCAAACATGCAAGAAAATCTACATTAAGCTGAGGGGGGTTGCAGTGTGTCGAGCGACCTTTCATACAATTTGTAGTTCTCTCATATTTCTTACATAAAAATACTGATTATGGCAGCTTTAAAGCTGTGAGTGGCGGCAGCCAACAGGACTACATTCCTATAAAGTGAGTGCAGTGGAGTTTTTTGCCTTGTTTAATACACATGAAACCTGAAATAATGACAATTCCACAACAGGACACATTAAAAAAAGGAATGTATCACCCCAGAGGACGTGTATATCACTGTGCACTTGCAGGTTGCAAACACGTTGTAGAGACAATACATGAGACGGAAACAAACATCTGCGATCCGTCCAACTGTTTACCCGTGAAAAGGCAGCTCTTGGTTTGATGCACCAGAGCAGGCGCTTTAAAATTCAAAGACTCACAATCAAGTTTAATTAATTTTAGAAGCCAAAACTATACGGCTGACTGCGCAGGTCTACTAAAACAGGAAGGAAAAAAGTAAATTTCTAAACAGTAGGGAGCCACATCATGTGTCAACCCCCATTCCCTCTGCTACACAGGCTACAGATTGATTGACAGCAGCCGGGCCACCTCCGGCAGCCTGGATGGGAGTCTGCGGCTCCGGGGTGACAGGCAGCATCTCAGCCTTCCCCAGCAGACACAAAGAAAGCCCCGATCTGGCTGAGTGGGAATGAGGGA
>NW_023339663.1:3505652-3509707 GCF_004916995.1 Morone saxatilis
TGGATGGATGGATGGATGGATGCGGGAGGGGGTGAAAACAGATGAAGAAATAAAGCGAACCACGCACAGGTTGGATGTAGGAGCGGGGGCGGGGGAAACCGAAGGGAGAAGAAGAAATCGAGTAGAGGCTGGTTGATAAATTGAGCCTTCATTTATCACAATAGTGGTAATGGCAGAAGAAGGCTGACAACAGAGGAAAGGAAGATAGATTATCACCACATAATACCTCAGTATATAAGCTGACCTACTGCAACAAGGCCAGAAAAAATTCTTTTAATTTTAAATTTAGGAGTTTTGCAGCAGAGGAGCAGCAGAGAGTCAGTGATGAAAAGATGATTTTGGCTCCGTTATTCCCGGGTTACTTTGGGACAGACGGCTGAGCTCGGAGCAGCTTCCAGCCACTTAGCGATGGTGCTGCGTATGGTATTTGACCGAGGGGAAATGAGGGCTCCACAAACATCAATAGGCTTTGTTAAAGTGAGGGATGGACGCTCCGGCGCTAATCGATACTTACTGTTCGACAGGAGGGCTAACCCGAGTCCGAAGCAGACTCAAGATGTGTAAAACATGAGATCTAAATCTAAATCAGGCTCCTGAAGTATCTCTGCCGAAGTGAGACACCCCCCAAAAAATCCTATTAATTCAGCATGGTGAGAGAAAAGAGCATTATAATCAGCAGTCTAAGCACCGGTTCAGCCCGTTTGGGTTTGGTGCTTGAACATCATCGAGTGTTTGTTCGCTCGGAAACAAAGAGGCGGCGGTGGCGGCGGCAGACCTGAAGCTGGCTCTTTGATTTGCTCGCTCAGTCGTTGCCTCGTTCTCTCGCTCGGTGGAGAGCTGAGAAATGAGGTTAAAAATGAAATGTGAGGAGCGCGGAGGGGAGTGAAGGCCACAGACTGAACTGATTAATTAGAACTAATCACACAAATCGGAGCTAATGGAAGTCTAATGGATTACTGGGAAGACTCGCCACTTTCTCGGGATGGAAATAGCGCTGCTGCTGTGGCGAGGAGAAACTTAGAAAGCAGTGAATCAGAGAAGAGCTGGCCCTGGTCGGTCGGCTGCACACAGAAAGCACTGGCAGGGTATTTGTCTGGCTCTAGTTTTGACTAATAGCGACAAGGCCAAACTTTGAAAAATGGCCGAACGCATTTATTTTCCCCCCATTCAGAAAAATAAATCGTGGTTTCTTGCAGCAGAAATAAATAAACAGCTGGAACGTTGATTTTTCCCCGTGTTTCACATGTTTTCTCCCACATAAACACATTCATCTGGGAGATGAAACATAACCCCCGACATGAGCCGCGGATCCGGAGCCAACCAAAAGGTCCTGACTGAATGCAGAGCGGGACGCTGCAGCTCGACGCCACAATGGCCCCATTGTCGGCTGTCTTGCCTATGAAATATACCTTCCATGCAAGTGCATTTGTTAACCTCCGCCAAGATTAATGACATCCCGGTCACATAAAGGAGAGATTGTTTCCTGTGTGGCTGTGACACAGGTTTTATTATACTGTACTGGTGTGTGTGGGTGTGTGTGTGTGTGTGTGTGTGTGTGTGTGTAGTGGGCAGAGTGCACGTCCACCAGCATCTGAGTAGGATGTGAGTGTTGAACAGAATGTACGCTGCCAGTGTCTCAGTCTGTTCTCAGTGTGTGTATATATGTAGAGCAACGTGTGTGTGTGCGTGTGTGTATTGTGATAAGACTACATTCGGAGCCCAGTCTTGCCTTGACACTCGCCATCTGGAACGCGTCGCCGTGGCAACAAAGGAGAAGCGTCTGGAGGCAGGCACAGTGGGAAGTGGAACAACCATCACAGAAATAGAAGCAGAAGTAAGAGAGAAAAAGGATTTAAGAAAAAAATAATATTAAATGAAAGGGAGGAAGGAGGTGACAATCAGGGAGAAGAAACAAAGATTTAAAAAAAAAAAAAGAGGACGACAAGGAGAGAGAGAGACTTCACCTGCCGGATGTCGTGTTTCAGTTCAGGAAGAACCTCATCAAACCTTCCTACAGCCACCTGAACAGAACAACTGCTGGAAACTTTCAACAGTTTTTGTATATTTAACTCAAAGACAGCCGCTCCGAAACAAAAACACTGCATCAAAAAGGCGGTAACCATGGTAACAGGGACATTTAATGATTTAGCACCCCCCCCGTCTCCTACCTGGGGGGAATCAAACTGTGAAACAGGTTAAAAAAATGTGCAGCCCCCGACTGGCAGGGGAGGTGAAGCAGACAGAAGCCATTTAGCCCTCGTGGAGAACGTCAATATTCAATTAGGCCGGTGGACATCATTAGGACGGCGACGCAGCGTCTCTCTGGGCGTGACACCGCTCTTAACCCCCCCCCTACCGCTCTCTCTGGGTCCCTAGTCAGGCTATGATACCCCCCTATAACCACACACACACACACAGAACACTCCTCTCATTACGCCTTTTAATCGGACTCCTCCCTCACTCAGTGGATCATTTTAACCATTATTTTACACCTCACTGAATCAGCTGTTTGAAGGTTTGAAGGTTTTCTGACGTTTTTGTGTCACTGACCCCGAAATTATTTAGGAGCCTCGTGTAGAGCTGAGCGATGAATCCACATCCTTTAATGACCTGAAGTGTCATTGTACAAATCCTGTTGTTTAAATGAGCTGTAATGAGCGGAGCCCAGTTCACTGAATGTCAGTTTGACTAATGTATGTTTGATTGTTTACAAAACTGTGATATATAAATTCTTTCTATATATATCAGAAAAATATTCGTATTGATTCGCTACTCAGCCACAGAACTGTGTTAAATGAAATGCATTGTTGGCCCAGATTTTGTAGCATTTTGAAGTCGCACACTGGCAGATTTCTCAACCAAAGAACAAAAATCCGTACTGAATTTTATTTAACACAGTCTTCTTCTTACACCAGTTACACAACCTACAATTGTTAAATTGGTATGTATGTGTCTCTTCTTTGGTATCATCTCCTCTCAGACATTTTCTAGTACAGATATCTTCTGATAAATTAAATAATACCACTGATGGTTTTGCTGGGATTCTCTGGGGTTATCCTGTTCCTGACCCAACCCAACCCCTACGCCTTCACACAAGCACACAGATGTACCCTTTATTTACCCTGTGCCGAGCAGACTGTTTACCAAACACAGTGCAGACTCTCAGCCATCTCTGGTTGTGTCCCAACAGACAACTAACGTCACAACAAACACTCTACTAGAAGAATACGGTCTATCTGTTTTGTATCACTACACCTGTAAAGACCAAGACTGCATTCATTTCTTGAGCCGAAACCAAATGAAACACGCTTTTAAATTCCTGTAATGTCCACCAAAGATCCTTAAATGCCTGACTGCCCCCGCTACAGGCTGCAACGACCACTAGTGAGCGATATACCGATGATTCATGTACTTAACATTCACCACTGTCCAGATCTTAAAGTCTTATCAGTAACAGCACTCCAAGTTTAAGTTTGTCCTGAGATTTAGGCGCAGACTGATTAAAGTTCATACTCTGAGGAGAATAAATATGGTGAGTAATCAGATTTTTATTTTATTTTTTGCACATTAAACAATCATACATGGAGAAATGTCTCATAGACGAGGCACAGAGGACAATCTCTACAACCAGAACAGCAGGACGTGGACCAGAATGCAATGCGACATGTTGGGTTTAGATTAAGGGGCTCTGTCTCGATCTTAGTTGGTTAGCCAACCCTTTCTGAGCAAACACATTAAAGTCTCCAGTGGAAATGTTATAATCCCTCAATGTATAGAAAAACAGCTATTTTCTGTTCTTAGTGTCTCAGTCTAACCAAATCTGAGCAATGAAGACGCTGAATAAAATGTTATTATCTGTGGGAATGGTGGCCAAATATAGGAAAATAAGACTTATAAAAGCGGGAAACACTTAAAGTGGACTAAGAACTTGAAATAATCCTCACATTAGAGGAATTCCCTCGTCTCTGGGAGCACATTTGGTCTCTGGAAGAATAATACACACACACACACACACACACACACACACACACACACACAGAGACGTGTCCCTGCAG
>NW_023339663.1:3509807-3518444 GCF_004916995.1 Morone saxatilis
ATATATATATATATATATCACTGAGGAAAAATAAAGCTCTGATAAAAACTGGGATTGTGTCCAAAAATCTGCTTTAAGCACCAAAACTGCCATATTGTGTACAATATGGTGGACAGCGATCGACACATTAGTTAGTAGTAATGAGGAAGTCCAATATATAAGTATTTAATGCAGAAGATGTAAAAAAAGAACACATTTGTGATGTCACTAGTTGTAGTTAGTTATTTAATTAAAAACTACCTCTACATTTATGTCAGATGATTCCATGTGGCAATGAAATAAAGTTTTTTTTTTTTTGCTCAATACTCAAACCATATGGATCGAATCAGAGCCAGGAGGCACTTAATGAAATTGATTAAGCACAGCCGGGACTGTCTGAGGATCTGATTTTCAACAACAATCCACCGCGTGTGTTTGTGCAGGTTTCCGAGACTGGGTTCCTAAGGAGCTGCAGCGGGTCGGCTGCGTGGAGCTGCTCAACACGGTCCAGAAGAGGGTGCGACCCAAACTCCATGCCTTCGGAGGCATACACGAAGGTAATGAGAGTAACCTCCAGGGTCAGAGGTCAGGAGAGTCTGAGCTTTACGCTGGTAACAGAGGAATAACCTTAGACCTCTGCTTGCTCTCCGTGGCTCAATGAGTAGAGTTCTGATGTACTGTTTGTCCTCTATGTTGATTCTGCTGTGTCAGACACAATCATTGTTTTAGTCTGTACGAGAGCAGGATGGAGGGATCGCAATTTAAGGTTACACGTGCAGAAAAAGGATCTTTTACCAACAAAGGAACAACATACGAACTGATATATACTTACAGAGTATAATACATTTTAGATTGCTAAGAAATTCTAAAATTGACTCTCCTTCCATTCCGCGCTCAATCAACATTTCCACCTTATTATATTAATCCTAATACATTCAGACTACTTAGTTACATAACACTAATGGCATTATTGTGTATCAATCTTTAAGCTATAAAGAAATTTAGTTTAATAGCCAGAACCCAAATTATATGCAGATATTTCACCCCTAAATAAAACTGTAACTGTACTAAACTCAAGCTTCTCATAGCAATTAGTGCCAAGATGAGAATAATGAAATAAAGCTGATAAATGAAATGAAGTTTATCAAACACTTCCTCTCTAACTGCCTACTTTCTGACAGTTGGGTGATTGAATGTTTCCTCTCCTCAGGCTACGGGATCATGACAGACGGCTACACGACGTTCATCAACGCGTCGACCTGCACCGTCAGCTTCCAGCCCACCAACCCCCCCATCGTGTTCGACCTGCCCAACCCCTCCAGCTCCTGAGACCAGAGGAACGGGGGGTGGGGGAGGAAGGGTTCACAGGGGGGCAGAGGACAAACTACTTTTGTTTTTGTTTTTCTATAAATATGTCAAGTTAAAAAAAAAAAAAAAAATTCTAAGTGTTTCTTTGCAAACTTTTGGTCTTCTCCGAGCTGTCGTTGGGATTGAGAAGATTTGGAGAGGTGGGGCGGGGTGGGGAGTTCGTCTGGGAGGGTTAAAGGAGAATACCGGTGATTTATTTCTTTTCTATTTGTGCCAACAATGCTGGTCCGCCCTCTCAGACTTTTGTTCTTTCTGCACACTCGGTGTAGTTGCAGATATCAGGAGCTTAGATCTGAAAAATACAACGTCCACAAAGATTAATCCATGAAGAAACTTCGTCTTTTCATCCTGATTTTTGTGATGCAGAGCTGAGCAGTTTTTATATCGGTGCTATTCAACGTTACGGTCTGCTTCCTGTTAATCGCCACAGGAAGAAATGGAAAACTCATCCAGGAAACAATCCCTCAAAAATATGTTGCCATAGTGCAGAATGCCAGAAAAGAGCCAGTTTTATTTTCTGCATCATGACAAAGATAATTTAATTTTTTTGGATAACTTCACGATCACAGAAAAACAAAACGTGAGAAATATTTACACTCTCGTCCTCCACGGCCTTCCGTAACTTTAGTACCATCACATCTGCGTGTGTTCGGTTTATATTTAAACAAACAAGAACATTTAAGTCTAAATAAATGCCGAATGTGGTGCAAATTTCTGACAGGGGATGTAAAAATGAGCTACGAGTGGCACCGGTATTCTCCTTTTTTTTTCAGAGGGATTTTGTGGTTAAACAATCTTGCTCTTGATAAATATTGGTCAGATCTGTAAGATAAATAATGCTTTGTGAATTTGTACAATTTCTCTGTTTGGTTTGCATTGGCCGGACAATGGATGCCATTGTTTTATGTTGTATCATCTGATATTTTGTGTTTTAGGTTGTTTTTTTTTTTCTCGTCAGTTCCTCTTTTCTTATTGGCTGACAGGGACGCTGCCTTAAACTAGCTTTAATGTTCTCAGCTAGAGCCCCACTCTCTGCGAGCTCAGAGAAAAAAAGTCCTTATTTATTACCCATCATCCCCGCAAAAAAACACCTGACTAACGCAGGGACAGAAAGCTATCAAATTGCAACCTGAAAAATTTAACTTTGTAACATCCCATTATGGACTTCTGATCTAATTTGGAAAATGTATGTATAAAATATATATATATATATATATATTATATATTCATGTTGTAAAACATCTGTACTAAAAGTTGTGTTTGACGAAAAAAATAAAATCTGGTGCTTTTTTTTTTTTCTCCTGTATGCACCTGATGTATGATTGACATGTTTCTTTAATCCTCCCATCAGATGCTCTTCAGAGGTTTCTTTCATGTCTTTTGTATCTCCCAGTAGGGCAGACATTCATTTTGGATGAGAGAGGAAAAATTTGTCAGAGTCACAATCCAACAGGTGCTGGTTGTTCCCAACAACACACCTGCCTAAACATGGTTAAGTTGTCCTTTTTAAAGTGTAAATCTGATAGTATTTGTGTTTTATTGCTTTTTTTTTCTTCTAATTTTGCACTGTGTGTAAATGCAATCTTGCTAGCACAAAAAAAAAATGTTGCCAATAGTTGTCTCAACTTTGCCGCTGTAAATGCTCTTTCTGTGCTCTGTTCCTCTCTCGCTCTTTCTCTGATTGTATCCCTCTTCATGGAAATGTTAGTTCTCTCTTTCAGTTTATTGTGATATATTTAGCTGCCTTTATATGCAAATAAAATTGCAAGATTTTTACTTATCGAGCTCCTTCTTGGTTTTTAATCTTTAAAATGTGACCAGTCCTAAAGGTTTTAATCCAACTTTTATGTTTCCTGAGGCTGGAAATAAACGATTCTTTCATTAGCGATTAGTTGTGTGGTCCAGAAAGTTGTGAGAAAATGTTGATCACTGTTTCCCTAAAGCCTAAAGTGACGTCTGTTTACTGTCATATACGACTAAAACCAGAAAATATTCACATTTTTACAAGCAGAAATTTGGCGGTGAATAAGTTATAAAAATAGTTGCAGATTAATTAAATAGTTGACAACTAATCGATTAATTGACTAATCGTTGCAGCTCTAAAGTCTAAGGTCATGTCTGGGGTCCTCAGTACTTCACACTAACTAATCTCAAAAAGAGGATACATTTGTAAATCCTGTTGTAAAAACAAAACTAAATGCTGTGTCATGGGTTCAGGAAAGGTTGGGACAAAGTAATTGTTTTGCAGGAAAATGAAAAACCAACAAATCCCCCAAATCCTACACAAGTCATTATGTGTCCTTCGCCCAATTTAATGCTGTTTTTACAGCTCAGTAAATCTATAGACATCTTTTTATAGCTAATTAATTGATTAGCAGATGGATCAGATGTGCTTTAGTGTTCTACTCTTGTGACCAAACTACAATATTTTTTTTCATTTCTGACCTGCCTGTTTCCCTTCCTGCTCACACAATGCTGATTGGCTGCTTTCAGAAGGGGAAAAGGAAGAGTTGGCTCGCTGCGTGTGTTTTAATAACCAAGTGTGACGTCCCCATTCATTGGTGTTCAAGTCGATCTCAAGTTATCAGAGTTTGAGTCATGTGACTGGAGTTTATATCTCTGCAAAACAAAGAGTTATGTTTGTGTTCGACTCGCTCTGGCGTTGTGGGCAACAATAACTAAAAGGATTTCTGTGTGATTTTAATATTTTACTCCAGTTTAAAAGCTGTTTTAGTGTCTCGTGTTGTGTACTGAAGGTTTAATCGGTTCACAAACACATCTTGTGTGGTTGATAATAATTAAATAAAGTTTATTTATGTATCCGAATACGGTCTGCGAACTACAGGCAGACTAACAACGATCCAACAGGATGCTGTCGCCTTCTTCACCTCGAACGAGCCTGCAGATGCTGCGCTCAGGAAGCCAAACACGTGTTTTCGAGCGTTCTCATTCTCTCTCTCTCATTCCAACCAATAAGAAAATAATAAAGTATTAGTTTGACTTCAAGTAGCCTCTGCATTTACATTTCTTACATTAGCAGATGTATCCTTTGTATACACCTGTAATGGAAATATTGATGTTGGACTAATGCAGTGGACACAGCTGTAAGCAGGCTTATTTACAAAAGTATCTGTATCTGTAGAGCTCAATATCACAGCAGGCAGAACACCTGCTGGCCCTGATTGTTGGCGAACCCGGAGGAGAAATAAGTTTAAAGGTCTTGACCCGCAAATGAACATAAAGGCAGTGCAGCAGCAGCTTTTCCCCCTACTGTAACTGTAGATAGGAAACTGTTAAAGCTGAAATGTAAAATTTTACTAAAGATGTTATGCAACACGTTTGTATGCTGTTAATTTGCATATAGAAGCAAGAGAATGTGCCACCCAATAAGTTGAGCAATATTACTCCAGGGCAAAGATTAAGGACATTTTCAATCACATAAAAGGTTTAAATCTACAATTCATCACCACTTTTAAACAGATCAACCGTTGACTTAACATGCTTCACTCAGCAGGAGAGACTAAAAAAAATAGGGCTTGTGTTTCTCCCACACTTGTTATCTGAATATTCACAATGTTGCAGCTCCAGATCTGCTTCGTTTTCTCATTGGTTTCATCAGGTTTCATTCCTTTTCACCGCTCGCCAGCACAGATCCCTCGTAGGCCAAAAATAAAATGGGCTTGAGTTGTAGGGGCGCCTTTGCCAGCCTCTTTCCCACCAACCCCCTTTCTCTCATCACCACAACATCAAAGCAACCCAACCAATTAACTATTCCCCGAAACGAGAGCAGCAAAGCATCGCCCCACACCCACCAGATCCCACTGCACATTACCATAATCCAGTCTAATCATATTAACATAGGCCGCAGATGAGCAGGAGGAGACACGGCTGCTCTGGCTCTGCTGTGTTCGTTCAACCTCTTTAGTGTGGGTGTGAATGCGTACGGCCACTTTTATGCTGCCCATGTGGTGTCTCCGCAGTGTTCAGTGCTTTAATACATGGGCCCTGATACTGTGTGACTTAGTCCTTTATTATAGCATGCTAATTAAGTTATTTGCTAAACACCTTCCTGTTAACATACTGACTGCACACGTTAACATGCTAGAAATGTCAATATCACATGCTAATTGTTAGTACAAATGCTAGTTTCCATAGTAACATAATACATGCCACTAACAAGTTAATATATAACTAAAATGTCAGAATCTTAATGTGCATTACCATTACATGCTAAATGTTTTTATGTCAACATACTAACTGTACACATGTTAATATGCTACAAATGTCAACATTACATACTAATTGTAAGACTGTTAACATGCAAATGAGGAAACAGTTAATACTAGTTTCCATGGTTACATAATACATGCTACTTACAGGCTAATATATAGGTTCAATGTCAGAATCTTAATGTCTCTAAATGTTTGTTTGTGAACATACTAACTGTACAAGTGTTAATATATTTCCAGCACGTTAATGTGTACAGTTAGTATGTTGACCTACACTACTTCTACTACCAAAATGGCTGCTGTGATAAAGGTCTATTTGGGGGCTTTTTCACTTTCTTACTGGAACATACTGGAACGCTAACCTGCTTACAAGCTTGATGTAAAATGCTAAGCTAAATGCTAAATACTTGCAACCTTCAAAAACATGGTAACTCAACGCATGTTAGCACACGACTAATAAAACATACGTCAACCACTGACGGGGCAGAAGAAAGTCTGACAGTATGGAGTCTTATGGAGAAATTACCCTACGTCTCACTTGATTTAAACAGTTTTCTCAGATCAAACCATCAAATCTAACATATTTTAGTGTTTACCTGTGACCTAATGCCACATTTGAGGGTTTACACTTGATGTCAACACCTTGAATACAAGCGAGCATTACTCTTTACTGGATGTAACTGACTCCTCGTTGTTGTCGTGCATGCTGGCTTGTACTTTTAACCTTTTTTAATCAAATAATTAGACTAATTGTTCATCTTTCAAACCAGCAGAGCTTCATGTCAACACACCAGACTGGGAAGAGCTCCGACCGTCAGTCACCTAACATCGTCTACACAGAAAAGAGACAATTAAGTTGGCGTTATTAGCGTCACAGAGAAATCTGTAATGTTTTTTTCCTGGATTATGAGTCTCTCTCTCTCTCTCTCTCTCTCTCTCTGTGTGTTAGTGATAGTCTCTCCATCAGTCACTCTACTTCATGTCTCCGTCAGGACGTTTATAGCTCCGCCACATTGCCGGCCATATTAATTATCCTTGCGCAGGCAGCTGCTGGTGGTATTGGGTGTTTGTCAGGTTAGCCTTCGTCTGCTGCTGATGGATACGGGGGCAAGATGCGGTGAAGGCTGAGCACCCATATCAACCTATGTGTGTTAATGTGTGTGTGTGTGGCTTACTCTGGTGCCAGCACTCTGCATGCAGTGTTTATATGGACTTAATTGCTCGCCGGTGGTATTATTGTAATCTGGAGCTCGTTTGGCACGAGTGGAGTTAGCTATGTAATAATTCTCTAAATCAAGAGTCATACAGACTCATGCTTTCCATGCTCTCATCTTCCCCTCCTCATGTGGTCTCACTTAACATCTTTTTAGACTAAATATTTTATTACTACAGTTTACATTATTTGGGGTTTATTTGAGGGGGGAAAAGAGCTTTTATGAAGTCAGAACGGACACAGAAATATGAAAATACTGTGGTTGCAGGCCGCCATTGCTTTAATCAAATCAGTTCCAAATGTAAAACTTGATTAAATTAAATAGAAAAGTTCACTGGCTAATGATAGAGCTTCCCTAATTATTTTTTCGACTTAATTATTTCCCCCCACCTTTGCATAGCGGAGCGATGCTGTCGTGTCTCTTTACATTCTCCGGTTTCAAAGGAATCTCTCAGAGCTGATTGAGCTGGAAGAGAATTGACCCCCCATCCCCCCATATCCCTCCCCTTGGTAACAATACATGATTATCACAAGTGGATCGGCTGAATGACAGGAGATGATTAGTACCTCCGCCGTTTCTTTACATCACCGCCCGAGACAAAAGCAACATTTGTCTGATGGTATATAATTTACCTCCTTCCTGATTTTCACTCTCCTGTCTCTCTCTTGTCTCGCCCGTCGATTTGTAAGCGACTCATTAATTAGTTGTGTGGGGGGTTTTGGAAAATGACTGTAATTACAGTTATTGGCCACCATTGTTCCATTATTTGCTAATCAAGAACATTGCTCGACGGACAATCAGAGTCCTTGACAATCGAATATGTCAGTGTGGCTTTTTTCCTCTAACGGTTAAAATCTCCACAGCAACAAATGAGAAAAAACTCCTGAGCGCCACCGGTGTGTGAAGTCGTTCTGACATCACAGAAGCACATAGTTTAATGTAAACATGTTTTTAAACCAGTTATTATTACAGATTATATTGATAGAAAATTATATTTTACATGTGAATTTAGTACTTAAGCAAAATGGGCAAAACTAGTTTTAGTCCGTGCAACCAAATAACCTCAACTCAAAGCTCAACTTACAGAAAAATGCGTAACACAGCCTCTGTCTGGAAGTCTTTTCCCCTTAATATCTTACCGTATTTGGGCGAGCAGGAAGTCAGGTGACCTTCGCCAGCATGGTAAACAATAATAAACACGTTAATTAACGTTATGAAATGGTCGTACTTTGGTTAGGTTTAGGAAAAGATCATGATTTTGGTATATTTTTGTGCAATAGGTGTTTGTTTTTGGAATAAAGGCTGTCGGACAAATTGGGTTTCAGTGCAGTAAGACTTTTCCGGACTGTTTAGGTTTCGGAATAACGAGCCGCCGTTTTTTCCTACTCGATCTTTCTCCGGTTGCCCTCTGACTCCTACTCGATGACTTTGACCCCCTCCCCAGTCGATACTCGTGTCTGATTTTGTTGATTGTTTTCTGCAGTTGTTTCGGTCTCTTCGTCCAGGAATCCTTCACTAATGCAGCATTCCCCAAATCTGTTGCAGATGGAGTCACACACATAGAAGTCAGGGCGGGCTATAAAAATGTGTCGTTTTGTGAAATTTTGACACAACTGAATCCTTTATGTCGAAAGCTAAATATCACTGATGTCATAGCATTATAATATTTTAATTTGAAAACCATCTGTGGATTTAAGTCATCTGAACAGGACTGACTTAAGATCCGACTGAATGATTAACTGATGTTTTTGCACATTGAGGAGGATCTATTGTCAGAAATTCAATATAATATTCATAGGTATGTTTTCATTAGTGTATAATCACCTAAAAAATAAGAGCCCTGTCAT
>NW_023339663.1:3518544-3521270 GCF_004916995.1 Morone saxatilis
TGAGGAGGATCTATTGTCAGAAATTCAATATAATATTCATAGGTATGTTTTCATTAGTGTACAATCACCTGAAAATAAAAATTGTTGTGTGTTCGTTACTTAGAATCTGTCATTTTTGGGTTAAAAAAACGAACTTTTTACAGTTCCTCCGTAGTTTCTCCTACATACTTGGAACCAGAAGTTGAGGCGAGGGCGACGTAATCTTGTTAGATGCCACTAAATTCCACACCCAGGTCCTTTAACTTCTTTATTTTTAATCTGAAGGGTAAATCGAGAAAATTCTCAGACCATTTGGGCTTCAAAATATTTTGAAACCTGCTGGAAAATGTCAAAAGTATGTCATGAAGTTAAATTAGTTTGGCAAAAGTCATTCTGGTTGCACAAAAGCAAGAAATAACAAAACGGTGACTGTAGGAGGCTGAACAGAAACAGGTAGCACCACATAAACAGCAACAAAAATGTTAACTCAAGGTCCAGTCACTGGCTTTTTCAAGAGCTTTCAACTCATGTTTCTCACCTTCACACTCAACAGGTACACAGTGTTTCATGATGAATCCAATAAATGTTGATATATTTGCATTGCAAATTGTCTGCTTTCTAAAATGTTCTTTTTCTTCTGAGTGCTTCTTCTGTTTGAAGAGCAGCTTCGGCTTTTCTGTCAGTTCAGTGAAAAGCAGGAGATTCTCTGCAATCAACAGAAAAACCTTTCAAGAAAGAGAGCAGCAGGTTGATACGCTGTAGACGTAAACAGGCAGGCAGACACCGTGAACAGCAGTGCAGTGCAGAGGTCAATACTTCATTAATGTCTGATTAATGTCTTCAAGCTGATTAATTCAATTGAGCCCTTTATTACACTGTGTGTATTAATAGAAGTGAAGGAGTCCCTCAGCAGGAGATGCTGTCTGCCATATGGGGGAGCATTATGGCTGCTTTGGCTGGGAGGGTGCAGCCCGCACCGAGGATGCCAACCACAGCACTGGGAGGGTCACAAGGGCACGATGGGAGAGGGCGGGAGGTTTGGCAAAAAAAAAACACAAAAAACACCATGAACTGGCTCAGGAGCCGAGGCCCAGCTGGATGCTAACAGTGCGAGTGTGAGTCGGGTCTGGTGCGACTAAATGTAATAATTCCTGGTTTGGGTTCTGCTCACAATGTGCTGTGGGATAATATTATTGTAATATAAGAAGAAAAATGGGAAGAAATTGGACACTCAAAGTGCGACTAAGTCATTAAACAAACAAAGTGCTGGAAAGCCCTGCTGCTCTTTCATCTGAATAATCCCAAAGTACAATATATTTATCCACTTTAAAATGTCTAAAAACTATATTTTTTGTTGAGTTGGGTACTAACATTATCCCAAATATTCCAACAATGCTTAAACCCAGAGAAATACCTGGTTTTATTCAAGGTAACGGTGAGATTGGAGAGAAAGGAGATCGGAAAACTTTATTTTTTCTTCTTTTTTACTCCATTAATCATCTCACGACCCCTCAGGTTGATCTTGTGACCGTTTGGAGGGGCCTGACCCCTAGATTGAGAACCACTGGACTAGGGAAAGGACGATATACGATATTATCGCAATGCTTCTCATGTATTTATGTATCAGTATTAATCAGAATATATCACAGGGGTGAATTCTTTGCAGATAGAGGACTTTTTTAACTTTATTTATTTAGTAAATGCTTTCACTTGTGTTGTTGTGCTTAAGGATCAGAGTACGTCTTCCACCATTAAACATACTGTAAGATTGATCGACAGCTACGTCTTCACTTTCAATCTTTGTGGGTTCCTTAAAAGCATTCTTGGAAATGTGAGGAACCACTAAAAGTATAAAAGTTTGACTAAAAAAAAGGGTAAAAGAGGCAAAGTGGCTACAATAATAATAGTCTTTGAATGGAATTTGTGAGTCCACATAACAATTGACGTTTTAAGACCTTGTTGTTTATAACGGTGAGTTATTTAGTTATTTCTGAATTTCAGGGCCATGTTGGGGAAACAATAACAACAATACACACAACAAAGGTGACTAACTTCCAAGGACTTTCTAGGTATTTTAATAAACCCAATGTACCTTTTTTAACCAGTAATCTAGGAAAAAATTCCACTTATTAAATCTGGAGTAACACAGCAGCTGTTCAATCACAAACAAAATATCAAATCAAATATTTGGCCCCACAAAACGTTTCCTCACAGAAAAGCTGCCGCAAACTAAATAAAAAATCGATGAGAGCGAACAGCGTTAAGCTATATTTTTTTCAAATCCTGTGGAATTTCAGTTGGCGCCGGCGTTTCTTTCCTACCCCGATGACGCAAACCCCTGGCACACACACACACATACACACACACACACATACACACACACACACATATACTCAGGCTCACTCAGACGCACTACAGCTGTTATAGTTGGCACACAGTGTCAATTGTGTTTGCCCTGGGAGTTAACAGCAGCCACTCGACATGAGACACCGCCTCACCCTCGGCCCCTCTGCCTTCTCATGACAAAAGATCTGTTTCTATCTCGGCGATGGCAGCTTAATTGAGTATGATAACCTCCGTGTCACAGTTGTTTATCCAGCCGCTCTCCTTTCTCCACCACGCTCACTGAATTTCAATACGTTTGACCATGACAATGTGAAAGTATTTGAAGTCTCCATTAGTTGCATGAAGTAGCTCTTGTTGAGAAGCTCTTTGTTCTCTCGTGTAAACGCCGTGTACACACAAAC
>NW_023339663.1:3521337-3524849 GCF_004916995.1 Morone saxatilis
CGACATTATTAACGCAAGATTATCAACGCATCGTTGAAATCCTTGTTTCAGACGCACACTATTCAGACTCACTTTGAGAAATGTAATTCCACAGCAAAGCAGACAAATTAAATAAAATGTCCTAATGACGTATCGGCCGTTTCTTTGGATGGAGACAGATCAGGTCTCCGAGTCAATGTAAGCTTTAAAAGCGTACAGCATGTCACTACATTTTGCAACATGGCTCCATTAATAAAACAACTTATAAGACTAAAGATGGCTTGTACTTCCTGCGTTAGCCTGACATGCACCCAGAAATACCCACATTGCAAACCTGTGATGGGTCCATTGGTAGTATCGCATCACACAAAGTGCCTTTGTTGCCTAAACATAAAGTGTTTTATAATGCTGTAGTTGCTGATTTTGTCCCTGAAGATTGGATATTTTCTTGTGTTTATGCAGTTTCTTGTTCCCACTGCCCCCCAAAGTGTCCATTATTATTGTTATTGCAGGTTTAAGTAGTTTTAGTCGCCTAAATTTAGAAAAAACTGGTTCCTGGATAGCTCACCAGGTAGAGCTGATGCCCCACGTAAGAGTCTTTTTCCTGTCACTATCTATTAAAGGAAATTTTAAAAAGCCCAACAAAACAGTTTGAGTTTGGTCCGTTCAGAAGACACTGACCCATCGTGACTATTATCATCACATTCATCCGTGAATACGCCACATGATGTTGTTGGTATCAAAAAGTTTTTGGAGCACAACAAGTCTAAACAATCACTAATTGCTTTTTTTCCTTCTGCTTTGTGTCTCTCAGGCGCTGAAGGTTAACTCTAACCCGGAGCGTCTCCCCGCTCTGACTGTCTCAGTGCTGTGGCCTCGAGTCCAGGGTTGAATCATTCAATTAGCCATGATTCTTTTATTTTTTTTTGTGACAAGCCATGTAGGTGCACGGCCTCCTTTAATTGAATGGCCTTCTGTGTAATTACTGTCTTTGTGAGCGCAAGGGAGATTGCAAGGATATCCCCCTCTCTCTCCATGAAACTCAGAGCTTTTCCTGCTGTTAACACGGTAAATGTGTGTTTGCATTAATCTTATTAATGATCTAACCTGTGTGCTTGGTCTTGAACTAGGTAGATAGTTTAGTTAAGGGAAAAAAAACATAAGCTGGTGGAAAATATGAAGTATCTGCTTACTGTCTGTGTGATGTACACACTATCCTGAACCTGCAGAGAGGGTCAAGCTGCCTTTGTTCTCCTACTAATTAAATCTCCAGTAATTATGGCACTGCAAAGGATGTCAGGGGAAAAAAACTATTAACTGACGAGAGATTCAGGAGCAGTATGGATCTATATGAGTAAACCACATTCATCACATATTTCATAGAGCCACAGGGGGTTATGGGGGAGACTGTGTAATGTCCATCATCATGATCGCTGTGATTTGATCGAAGGGTTGTTGTTTTTTTGCCACCTCATTCACGAAGCTCGGCTGTGAGGTTCACTAGCAACAGAGAGAGAGCAGGAGCTCAAAGGGTTGAAGGAGCATTCAACATTGTTCTTGTTGCTATGCAACTCACTAATTAGCTTTAGATAGCTAACCTGAAGAAACAAAGGGGATAAGGTTGTTAAAAATAAAAAAACGGATAAGAGGAAGTGAAGTAATTGCTCCTGAAGTAGAGGTTGAGGAGCCAAAGGACCCGTCTGAGGTCGGGGTTTTGCTGCATCTGCGTTCAATCTGACTTCGGTTGCCTCCTGAAAACAGGATCTTTCTCCAGCACAGTCTCAGATGTCTGTCTGGTTTTCCATCTTTTCTGTGCTCGGACCGCCTTCGATTGGTCAACTGACTTTCTTGACATATCTGTTTGAAGTCAGCGCGTTCACTTTTTTTGTCCCAATTCTTTTGATGTCAAACAAAACAACTTTGAGTTCACTGCTCTGACACAAGATTTGACACATGCCTGAGATAATTGCTCTCTTTTTTCTACTGACTTCAACGTGTCACTGATTAAAAGATTCAAATCAACACTTTAAAAAAGTGCTTTTTTACAGACAAAATACTGCGTTGGTCGCATAATAGGTAGGAGGTATAATTATTTAAAGTGTTGATTGAACCTCTTAATTGTACTAATTTTCTCTCTGAGGTTCACTTTCCTGGTGAGGATGCGCTCTGTGAATGGGGAATGCCTTGGCAATATGACTGAACAAGTTGAGACTTTGGAAGGGATGAAGGTTCTATGCGGTTTTCTTTTTGTATTCTTTTCCTATAGTCTTAAAAATGAACTCTAGCTTAAATATGATGTTAAGTTATGTACTTTTTAATACCTTGATGGAAAGACTGATACTACTAATCTTCTTCAATAGCTTTAATCATCCAGGTACATTTACCTTTGCTTTTACACCTTTACCCTATGCAATGTAGCTTCAAACCAGAAGCTAGTAGAAGCTGTTCTTTGAGTCTTTGTCCAGTCAGCTGGGACATCCTCTGAACTGAAAAGAACCTTGTTCAATGGATTTGGAATGTTCACCCTGTTGAGTCACATAATGAGCAAAAAGAAATTCGGATTTGGTAATTTTCGCCTGCAGTCTGAGGGGCGGGGGCGCGCAGCCATATGAGCATATTATAGTGATATGATAACACAATCAGAAACTCACTGACTGGAAATGTAACAGGTGAATTGTCAGGTTACCATTGCTGCTGAGCTTGCAGGTACATTAACAAGGAGACACTTTTATAGAGACAGCTATGACTTGTTGATGCTGTGGAATTATGTATGGATTACAGAAAACAGGCCTCTACCAAAGCAATCGTAAAGGGGCGCTGGCTTTAAAAATGAAGAGTGGTTGTAGGTATCTTGTTGTCCATCACTTCTGAAGTGAATCGTAGTTTGTCACAATTTGAAGGCAGAGAAAGACCGCAATTGAGAGAAAGAGGCCGCACGACATGAAAAAAGTGAAAACAGGGATAACAGTTGGTCTCGTGCTGCCTCAGATCTACGTTCTGATGTTTCCTTCCTTTTTCTCTTTCCTAAAGAAGTATTGCCTTCAAAGCCTGGTCTGTGGTTATTTCAAAATCTGGTACGAGTGGCAAAGAGTTGAATGTTTTCTGTCGGCTTTAAATGTGCGGTACATTAATATGAAGCTACCACCAGGGCAGTCTGCGTTAGCTTAGCTTAGCCACAAAGCTCTGGAAACGAGGGGGCGAAGAAGCTAGCGTGGCTCGGTATTCCCAAAGGGTAACAAAATCTGTTGCTGGGACTATAGAGTTGGTATTTAAATGGCAGACGATTTAAATCCAGCTGCCTGAAGAATAGGCCGTAACGCCGACATTTGAGGTTCATTTTCCAATGGTATACAAAAGCAGAATCATGAAACAGTTGTCTAAAAATAGATCCACTTTGATGCAGGGCCGCTGCGTAAATCCCTTAGCAATTTTCAGTTTTCTAGACCCTCAGTGTTGATAACGCCTCCTTGATAAGCAATGCTGCTGGTGAGCTGACAGACTATGTCTTAGTCAAAACCAGGGAGGCCGATCGT
>NW_023339663.1:3524874-3545450 GCF_004916995.1 Morone saxatilis
AGCGCCTTCAATCTTCTACTCACATTTTTTTGTTGACTTCCATGCATGATACTACAAACATGGTGGACACTTCTGTCACTTCCTGTGTGAAGGCATTTGGCTTGAACAAACTTTATTTTGGCTCACTTTATTGGCAAGCTAAGGGTAGCAAAGAGACAGCAAGTCCAAATATAAGTATGCCAGTCCTAACATCCAATAGGAGGTGGAGAGGACGTGGTCAGTTACTTACAAAATAAAAGACGAGGGATATTTGAGCATGTGCTTGCATGTGAGTACATGTGAGGAGTTATCACCGGCCACCCTAAAATCCATTTCAGGCTTTCTCATGTCATTAAGAATGAGGCTCACATACCCAAGGCCACTCAGACCGATCTGTGATTGGCTGACGGTCTTTGTTACCCGCAGCGGTCCTTTCCAAGTGCACAAAGGTCAGGCTTGAAAGCTCTCATTGGAAGAAAAAAAAAAAACTGGAATGATGAAAGAAGGGCAACAGGGAGAAGCTACAGATTGATGGTCTCCAGTAAGCAGACAGAAAAGAGGGATCGTGTCCTGGGGGAGAAAGAGACAAATGTTGAAAGAGTTGTTTGTTGCACTGATTGAAAGGATTGTGGAGTTGACAGAACATTTGGTGCACGAGGTCTGTTTGCTGCTTCTGCCGCCTGCAACTGGTTAGGCACTTTAATGCCTCCTTCCTGTGTGTATTGATTCAAATTATGTGCAAACACAAGAATATGCACGCACACTGGCGAGCACAGTCACACACAGATACACACAGCAGCTCTTCTCCCCTGAATTTGACATGTGTTTTTATTAAAGAAAGCAGCTGCTCGATAGTGCTAAGGAGTAATGGGGATTGACTTTGGCATAATTATACAAACCCCTGCATGAATTTGGTCCTAATGGAAGCTGAACACTTAACCCACACTAAATGCAGAAGGGCAGATCAATGCTGAGGGGCTTTTTTTTTTTCTCTTTCCCTTGAGCAGCAGCCAGCTTTCTCCAAAACAGGACATTTACATATGCAATGCATCTCCTTTAAGATAATCACAGCAAGGCAGGAGCCTCGTCGCCTCGGGACCAGTCAGGTGGCAATACCTTACAGGGCTTTAGAAATGAAGATGCATGTCTGAAATCTCCTCTTATGAGGGGAAATACACTCAGGCGTGCGTTCATACCCTAAAACATGCAAACACACGCACTTCCATGCATCAACGCAGCTCATTTCAGGCTATTTCTATGGTAAAGACAATGTGGAACCAATTGAAGTCGCACATTATGAGGCCAGAGGCACAATCACCCTGCTTATGTTTCAGGTGCAGAGCCACAGCCAGAATTGGTGGGCTTCTTGCAACAGCTCACCAACCCCCCCCATCTCATCTTCAACCAGCAATCAATATCTTTAATCCCCATCTTGCCCCATGTAAGTCATATGGTTCCCCTGGATAAGATGGATTTGGAGGTAATTTATTCAGCTTTATGTTTGTTTTTCTCTTATTGTACATTCTGGAAGTGTTTTCGATATTGTCGTCCTGTGGAGGGACGTAGACAAAACTGCAACAAAAGCATAGTCCCCATAAGTGATGTCTGTAAGACTGTTGACAGGACATCTTGAACAGCCCTTTGTATGATGATTTATGTCCGCGGGCAGTGTGTCCAGGCTGTTACTTTCTCACCTGCAGCTGTGTGAATGTTGGATTGTCCATTACGGAGAGTTACAGAAGTGTCAATCGGAGCCGGTCTTAACCTCCATGGGGCCCTAAGCAGAATTCCACTAAGGGGGTATAAACAGTATTGTTAAATAGTTGAATAGGTTCAATAGAATCTTAAAATAAGTGAATAATAACAACATGAATAAGAAATAAGGTTTCCTTTTATGTTTAAATATAAAATACTATTCATACTATGGCTTGACTGAATACTGTGCAACCATATTGGTATGCCAGTATGCCCAGATATCAACATTTAACCAATAGTCAATATGAATATATTCTTTTCATCTTGCATTACAGTTGTAAAATATTGACTGAGAAACTAGATAATCATTGTCTTGTTTTTAAATGATGTGTGCCTATGAGCGCTATGACTGTTGGTTGCTGCTGCTGGAAAAGTGTGAGTTTCGTTTCTGTTTCATTCAGGTCCCGTTGGTATTTATCAAACATAATAAATAGTTGTATTTCACTCTCACTTTTGTCAGGCACAGAGTCACAGAGCATCCCTGGAGGACAGACTAGAGAGATTAGAGCTACAAAACTGCACAAACGCTACTGTTACTTGCTGACATCAAACTTGGCACCAAGTTTATATGACATCAAGTTTACCTGATTCCTTTTCCCATGATTCACTCTCATGGTGTTTTTTTCCCCCTCTTTTCATGACGGATAATCCATTCATCCTCTCATTGAAGTAGCAAACACTGACACTCACTTTGACGTGAGGGGAAGGCGGGGCCCTTGTGTAATTTGCTGGGCCCTACACAGCTTGTATCGTGACCTTATAGGGCCATATAGGAGTCGATAGTACAGCAATAAGGCCCAGTCGCTGGCATCTGCAGTGCGAGTGCATGGCGGAAATTGCATCTCAGCAGAAACAGACAGTGAAAATGAAATGTTCATTGTCATATCAGCATTATACCAGCAAAATATACACCTTTCACTACAGTTTTAATGTCACAGACATGGAAAAAAATATCACACCTCGTGTATCTGTTTGAAAATAAAAGTTCTTTCGCATTTCCGTGGTCAGAATCCATTCATATGTTAACAAGGCTTTTATTGTATTGTACTTATCAAAGGCAATCTCAGTAAAGAAAGATCGGGCTGGCAGCAGCAGCTCCGCCGCAGAATCGCTCTCTGCGTGGTCACCTCAGCTTCAGTCAGTGTGGACCAACAGCAAGAATATGATCCCTCACTGGTTTCCCATCCACAAACTCATGGTGAAAACGATGCAACACCTGGGCACCGTGCTGGAGTGTTTCCTTTTACAGTTTGTACCCCTGAGGTTGATGTTTTGCTGGTTAAGCGACATTTTGTAAAGCCACCAAATGCAAAGAAAGTATTCATCAAGAAACTGCTGATGATACTTTATTCTAAGGGTTGTGGCATTGTACCTATTAACATATTAATATTCCATTTACTAATGCAGAGATCCAGCGCATAGAGAGCTCTTCGTCACCACAGAAGCCACAAATTCAGTGTTACAGCCACTGTGTTAAGGACTCGGGAGCGGCACACTCTGCCTATCTTTTGTCTGGCCCATTGACATGTAAATGTCCCCCTGCTATAAGGCATCAGCAGAGAGCAGTGAGAGAAAAAACCCCACTGAATTGAAATGTCAATAGTAATTTTTGGCATGCGAGGGACATCTGAGAGTCAAGGGCTGCCTCCCGGGAGAAATGTAAAAAGGAAGAGAGTGAGGGAAGTACTCAGAATGTGGAGGGAGGAGGATGGTGTGTGTGTGTGAGAGAGAGAGAGAGAAAGAGAGAGAGATGGAAGATGTAATAGAGGTGGCAGATAAAGTGGAAGGCGGTTTGATGGAGGAGAGAAAGAAGGGGGAGTAATAGCAGTCAGAAGGTGAGCTGTCAGAGGAGAAGCAGGGCAGGGACGTCCATGGGGGAGGAAGGGCTTGGAGCGACGCGGGTTGGTGGTGGTGGTGGTGGAGGAGTAAGATGGAGGAAGGACGGCCGAGCCCCCGCCCTCCTCTGGGAATCTCTCCCCATCCTCCTCCTCCTCCACTGATGGACAGGCTGAAATACCACAGGAGCCACCTCCCGTAATGACTTGATGAATGAGCTTCTCCAACCGGCCCCTCTCACCCGCACCTCCACCCCAATACCACCTTCATCCCCCCTCCCCCCGCCGTTCACACTTCACCCTCTCTCCATTCCCCATCACAACATCAAACACCAGGAAACCTGCAGTATCTGCATTTACACTAAAATGTATTTACATACAGCGATCTGCATGAAGTGTTGCACCTGTAATTCCGAGCACTGTTGCACCTTTTATTCACCGACCTGTAAGCGAGGCCTGATACTATCATTTTTTTATATATATTTTAATACGTTTATTGATACTGAAAGTCACTCAAACCAAACTGTGTTTGCTTTAGTCTGATTTGATTCCTCTTGTGATTCTGCAGCAATAACACTGTGTACTGTGCCGAGCAAAGTCATTAATAGTGGATTTTCTAATCAATGGCTCTGGCTCTGGCTCTGTCTTGTTTGTCAAATCAATGTTATGCTCTGATGCTGCTTTTATTTTATCTGACATGTCCTTCTGTGTCCCCTGCTCTACTTTTCTCCTCAGTCTGAGCACAGAAAATGTTTCTCATTCACATTTTGTGGAAACATGATGAGATTTAAAATAAATTAATTAATTAAAAATCCATCAATTTTAGAAATATGTTGCTCTGTGAAATTATTCCGGCAATATTTGAGAAACCTAAATTATTCTGTGCTCAGAATAACTCATCCGGCGTGTGAATAAATGCCCTAAGATGATTTCAGACTTCCTCACTAACACAGATTGAAATAGAATATCCATACTGTTGGAGGAATGAGACAATATGTAAAATACTGACATTATGTCATTAGCAGAAAAGGTTGTCCTATTTTCCAAACACTTATGAAATCAAATTATTAATGCTGGCTGTACGTTCAAAGCAGACATACTGTGGCGTCGCTGAGAAAACAACAGTCTGTGAATCCTTATGTCAATCACAGCCCTCGTTTTTTGTGTCAAAATGGCTAAAACTAACTACTGCACTGATCCTAAGATGATAGCAAACTGAATATTAAACTGACAAAATATCTTCTAATGAATATTGGCCTATATTTTCCGAAAAGGGGACCAAAGTCCAAGCCCTAAAGATATTACAGAAATACTGAGAATCTGCTCTTTAAAAATACAAGACGGAGAAACCTAAGGTGAATCCAGGTAAAAGCTTATTGATTTCCCCTCTTTAATCTATACTGAACACATAGCAGGAAAAGAGAAGGACTTTTCTTCAGTTTCGAGAAAACAGGCTAAGATTGCGAATGACTGTGCAGAAAAGGGGTCTGCTGCTTAACATCAGGAGGACGTCCGTGACAGGATATTTCTTGGAAAATGCACTCCATAGTAAATGTCCTGCAGAGTGGCTGCAGCTCAGGACGATTTATTATGCCTGCCATGTTCTGCTTGTTGCCTCTCTTAAATTAGAAGACCAGCGACCAACATTGTTTACCTGAGTACTACATGATAAAATTCTACACAGCAAGACGGCTCAGTGATAACTCTCAAAATACCTCTTTATTGGTGGAAATGTGGTGTGTTTTTGTACTTATTTTAAGGGAACTTTTCCCTTTTTTTAATTCTTTTTTTATTGATGAACTTCAGCATTGTTTTAAAAATGAAGGACAGGAGGGATGAAATAAATTAT
This sequence comes from Morone saxatilis, assembly GCF_004916995.1. Classification (NCBI taxonomy): domain Eukaryota; kingdom Metazoa; phylum Chordata; class Actinopteri; family Moronidae; genus Morone; species Morone saxatilis. Next base: position 3,530,293 of record NW_023339663.1, read on the forward strand.
TGCAATTATGAAGTGACCAAACTCTCCAACATGCAAGCATAAACTGTCAGTTTCAGGATGCACAAATGTCACAAGGAATCAGCATTTTGTTGGTGCCTTAAACAGTTTTCACCTTTAATTAGCATTAACTTGCTAACTTGTTAGAGATTATTTGCTGGGTAAAAGGCTTTAGCTGCAGTTACATGAGTTATACAGTGATGCTACAACAGTACACAATATATCAGGGGTTTTCCAACCTGGGGGTTTCAGCATTTCATTCACTTCGGTAAACAAAACCAAATTACATTTTAATTTTTTTAAATTTAGACTTTTATTTAACATCTAAACTTTTAAGACCTGAACACAAGCTGTATTCACAGAGCGTTCATCCCCTGATAAACAGCCTCGTCCGGCATAGAACAATGAGAAGAAAACACATAATCTGTCACAAAAAAAAGAAGCCTATTAAAAATTGTTAATTGTTAAAATAAATACACAATTACAGACAGAGAATTGCATAAAAAAGGGAAAGTCATCTCTAATGAATAGTCACAGGAAATGATCTGTTCAAAATTCTTACAAATCGCTCAGAAAATATGTCACAGTCAGTGGTCGCCTGTTTACTCAATGATAGAAAAGAGGTCCCTTTAAGGAAAAAGACTGGGAACCACTGCAGTTTATTGATGACCAACATTAACCAACTCTAGCTGGTGAAAACACAACACTGCCACAGTGGACAAGTTACATCGGGTACGTGAGATAACTTACAATATTTGTGGTTTTGTTGCCTGAATCTAACCAAACATGGAATGAGAACGTGTTAAAACGTGACACTGCAATGGTAAACCGGCGTGTAGTTTTTTACGACCGGAGGGAGTTTATCTAAATAGTCACAGTCCTCCTGATTGCTCCACTGATGTTAAACACACATACATGCTAGTCTCATTATCATGTAAACATATCTATATATAAATATGGGAGAGATAAATGATTAAATGTGTGCTAAGACCAAAAATAGGGAAAATAGAGTGTGTAAAATAATTGTTTTATTACTTGTTGATGCAAAAAGAAACAGGACTGATAGTCTGGCTCAGAACAAAAAGGCCCATAGATTCATTATTAGCTGTCTGGAGGTAGAAGTAATCATGTTACACTCAGCGAGTGGAACAACAGCAGGTAGTTCCCTCTGAGGCATTGATCTGGATGCCCTCAAGCAAAAAACACATACATACACACACACACCACCCATGGGGGTTAGCAGTCTAATCCCAGAGGCTGCACCCTGACAGAGGGCAGGGTAATCTCCAGGACAGGCCACTTCAGGAGAGACAGCACACACATTATAACAGAGCAGACAACGTCGGCGGCGAGGAGCAGCTGGTGCTCGAGCAGAAGACTGGAGACGAGGTAGAGGAGGGGAGGAGGAGAGAGAAAAGAAAAAAAGCGAAGAGGGGAGAGCGCTTCAGCGAGAGGGAATTACAGAAATAGATATGAATGAAAAAAAGGGGCAGGGAAAGGTAAAGAAAAGGTGAACGTGAAGGTGAGAGGGGCTGCGTGAGTGTATGCACGGTGTTATCTCGTGGAAAAGCTGATGTGCTTTATCTGCCAGGAAACAGGAGGCTCCTTCCACAAAAGCCTCTTTTCACAGGTGAAGCCCCAGTCTTTACTTACAAGACTCTTACTGCCAGTTTGGACTCTGACATTGAACCTGAAATGGAGATTTTACACACACACACACGCACCGACACACATGAGTCAGCTGTAAGGCATGCCAGTGAAAGGGGGGGTGGCCCTTTGCCTTAGACAGACATCATGTCCACTCTGGTTATTTTTGCACACCGTCCCTCTGGGCCGCTGTTGGCCACGACTGAGAGCAGAGAGACACTCACAGTGATGCAAGGCTGGAGATTTGTCATTTTAAAGCGCGGGTCAAACGGCCTCTCTGGCTATTGATTGGCTTGTCCCCGTCTATTACTCCTGTGTTATGTATTGCACCCTTTATCAGAGCTGCGACAGCCACAAACACATTAAAGTTGAGCAGCTTCGATCCGCCATAAAGTGCCACGCCGTGCCTGGTTGGTGTGCCTCTCGCTGGGTGAAGATGAGCTACCGATCAAGGACACGGCAGCAATGTTCTCGCTGCTCTGTTTTCTGGAGTTACGACCCAAAGTCACAGAGTCGTGGCCAGAGTGAGAATCTACAGCTCCCCTGACTCTGCACAGCCTCACCTCATCACACAAGGTCACTTGATTCTCCTTTTTCGAGAAAAACTGCCGGTCTGCAGCTCCTCCATGTGATAACAGAGACGAGGGCTGCGACTGCAGGAGTCCAAATTGGGAGAAAAACACAGAAAATGCTTAAAAATCTGTGTAATATTTTAAGTTAAGTCTGTTTTAGCTACTGTATCTCAACCTAAAAGTATCTATTATAACAGCATGGCTTACTTTTAATGACACAGACATAAGTGCTGCATCGACGTTAGTCAAAGCTCGATTTGATGGTCACTTCAACAGTTTCTGCGGAATATAACATCACTTTTATTCGTCAGCAGCAAAAACAGAAACAGGACTAAGCTGCTTATTTTTAGCATTTCATTCTGCTAACGTAAATAACATGGCACACGGGCGGAGAGACATTCTCATTAGCAAGAGTTAGTTCAGGGAGGAAAGCAACATCAATTAAGAGCTCAAGTTTTTGCCCTGTTTTTGTTTCTGTCAGTTAAAAATAATATTACTATAAGGAGCATGAATATAGCATAGTTTAATTAAAAGTTTCAAAAAACACACTTTATTTGTGCGTATTTGTTATGACATTGGTAAATGGGTTTGCTGTTAATTATGAGATGGAATTGGATTATTAGCTCATATGATCTGTTCATTTTCATACATTCAAAGAAACACGACATGTAACAAAGATAAATACAAGTATTACAAGTGTACACTTCATTGCTTTAAAGTTCCACCATAACAGTTTGTCCTATATGAAACACAGTTATCATTTATCATGTGAATAATTGGAACTGACAGAAGAAAGATGAAGGGTCTTATTCACAAAATCGTGTGTTTCTCTGCATTACAATCTCAGTGTTATATTAAAATCAAAAGTGTTGGCTCAGTTCTCCTTTAGCCGCCAAAAAAGAAAGCTTCCACGTTTGTGTGGGCGAGGGATTCCCACACAAAACATCCACTTATATTTCACGAAATAACCGGTATTGATGTGATGAAATTTAAATAATTCACTGAACTGCATTAGTGCACTGCTTTTGTGGCTGTGAGCAGATGGCCACGGCGACGGAGTTCACACGAGCAGATTAAACGCAACTTGAATGCCGTCCAGTGAAGACAGTTGCCAACCCTTCACTCAGATCGCTCAGCTAAAAATTCCTTTATCTCACAGAAGGCGTTTAAAACCCTCGAGTTAAGCTCACCTCGTACGCCGGCGCACGGAGTCTGCTGTGCTGCAGAGGATTTACATATCCACAAAAAGGTGTTTTTTTTATTAAAGCAGTCGCACAGATGAGCCAGCAATTGGACAACAATGTCAAGTGGGTTGAAAGGAGGTTATGTCTGAAGTTCATCTCTTTCTGCTTCATGCGCTAATGGGAATCATTAGTTTTGCTGAGTGGGTTCATGTCCTCCGGCCTTAATATATTTCTAAATACATACATTTGACAATTTCAGGTTGTTGCAAAAGGTTCAGATATTCTGACACTGTTATGAGGACTACAGCCTTTTATTGTCATTTCACAACATTTGCATACATGGGAACAAAATGTGACCCATCTTTTACATTAGGAACATTATGGGCAGCTGTCGGCGCCCGGGGAGCAACTTGGGGTTCGGTGTCTTGCTCAAGGACGCTTCTATACACAAATGGGGGATCAAACTACAAACCTAGCAGTTGGTGGACGAATCCTGCTGTTCCCATTGAGCCCCCATATATATCAGTCTGGAGCCATGTTGTTGTGTCCACTCAGCCTACCGTGTCTGCTTTCTACCCTGGTGATGTCCAACACATCCCACAATGCCTTTCAGTAACACTTTGAAATTGTCAGTGCAGAAACCACAGAAGTCTCCTACACAATTATACAATTGGAGAAACGGTTTAACAATTAGATTTTTGAAGGCAGAATTTTAATAGAAGACTTTTTTGGCCTGAAAATAATCATAATACTTTAAATAATTGTTCCTTTATTTAAAAGAAAATTGCTTTTCTCCTAACCTCATTAAAACCCCAAAAGGTATTTAAGTGTTAACTCTTCTATTTGGCACAAACTGGACTTTCACATTTGACCAGTCCCTTCAGCAAACTGCGATATAGCGATCCCAACAATTAACACAAATTCAACCAATCCCTGCAATTTTGTCCAATTACTGCCACTTTTTTTTCAAATCTGACCAATCATTCCTGCAATTTTCACCAATCATAGCAGTTCATAGTTGCCTTTGATCTTTAAATAATACCTAAAACACTGAAAAATGCATCATGATTTTGTTTAGAAACCTAAAAAAATCAACCAAAATCCTGGAGGGACTGCATTTGACAAAAGGTGTCAAAATGACCGTGAAGCATTGTTATTACACCAAAATAAGGAAATATCTCATGTTTTATGTTATATGGGCTTTGCATCAACAAATAGACAAAGACTTGTGCAGTATGTCATCCTACATGTAGTTCCTTAGGGCCAGTTAGACATCACCAGTCACAGATACGGAGCATATGAAAGTCCACTGTATTTAACTGCTTTACAGCAATAAGAGTAATTCATGTAATTAGAGGTATTAAGCTATAAAACAATATCAAGTATGTGTATTGAGCTGTTACAGAAGCCCTGAGGGTCTCCAGGGCCCCAAACAGGAACATTAAGGTTAAAGCGTTGAAGGGTAACTTTTCCTGTTGTATTTATGTGAGAGTAGAGGGCGGCTGGAGGTAAACGGAGACAGAGAACGTTTCAAATTAAGGGATCAATAATTCTGGAAGCCGGAGTACACTTCCACCACAGCCTCATCCCTGACTGACCCTATCGTGTCTGAGAGCGCCCCCCAGTCTGCGAGCATTTACTGTCCAGACAGCACAAGGGCCTGTTACATAATGCATGACCACCGGCGACACGGCGGGCCGAGCTCTGCTGAATCAGCGGCAGGAAAACGCCGCCACCGCCGCTGCTGCTCTGAGCGAACGAGGGCCGACAGCGGCCACTGAAGACAGGCGGCCTGTACTGCCTCCCCCCCCACCCCTGAGAAGAGCACTTGATCACCCAAGTAACCTTTTGCATGAGTGCACTCAATCTGCCACTCACCAGAGAGCCACTGCAGACAGGGGGCATTAGGTGGGATTATCGCCCCCGCTGCCCTTTGTTGTTTTGATGTCCGTCCCTCGCCAACTCAACCCGACCCCTCCCCCCCAGCATCACCCCGCTCCGCCTTGTCACACCCGCCCGTCCGGCCCTGGCACTGCAACAGAGAGGCCGTCCACTGGCAAGCTGAAACCAGAAAAAGCCTCCCCTCAGTTAGCCCACTTTCACAGCCACACGCAAACACACACTCTCACGCAAATTAAAGCAAACGCACAAAGACACACACACACGGACTGTACAAAATGATGGGGTTGCTTTCTCTTTTTAATGAAGGACATGATGAGGTGAATCCAGGTTAAAGCCATTATCGCTCATTGATTTCCCGTATTAAATCGAAAATGTAATCACAGAGGTGAGATGTTCATAAATGGAGGCAGAGAAGATTTGAGGCGAGTGAGACGAGCAGGCTGTGTGTATTTGTGATTTCTCTCGGTTGCTTAAAAGTTAGAACTTTAAAAACACAAAATGTACTTCACTGACTGACAAAAATCCTACTGTTGCTGTCAGAGATGGGAAGTAACCAAGTACAAACACTCACAGTGTCTGTACTTTACTTGAGGTTTTATTTTTCTGACAACTTTTTACTTTTAATCTCTACACTTTTACACACAATATCTGTACTTTCTACTCAAAATAGACGTATTGTTACTTTATGTTTAATGCATCTGAGAGCAATTAATGAATGATTTTTGCACGTCCTCGCAACATGGAGCATATCAGGCATGAAAGTAATATGACGAAAACAACGTAAAAAAAGTAATTACGTAACAAGGTGAAACAGACAAGAGAGGGCGACCTGACCCTTTTTAAAGCCTAAGTTCGCTTTGTACAGAAACAGCCGGTAGAAATGTCCTTCAGAGAAACCAAGAGAGTACTTCTCAGTTTTATACTTACTTGTACTTACTTACTTATCTACTTTTACTGGAGTAAAGACGTTGTATCAGTAGTTTTTCTGTACTTTTGTCACCTCTGGTTACAGTGGGACAATATAAATTGCAAATGTAACTAAAGACCTTAAAGAACATAAACCTGCACCAGCGATGACCAAATTCATCTTCCTGCTACACCTGCAACACAGCAGACCTGTCACTTTAATTTTTAGATTAAATTGATTGTTCAAATCTGCAGACATCCTCTCAGGATTTGCAATTAAGTCTCCATCATGTTACTTTCGTAATCAGAGCAGAAATCACAGGTCTAAACTCAAATCAGCCGTAGGAAGCCGGTCTGTCTGACAGATTTCTGGAGAATTTCAGATGTTTGAGGGATCCTGCACCCAGAGAGTCAAACTGACTAAACAGGTTTAAACATTAGTGGAGCGAAAAGTAAAGACATTCGAGATGAGAGTTCACAAATGTATGTTTTCTTATAACTTGAGAGACTTCTCACAGATGGCGTGACTATCACCAAATATTCTATCACCAAACAGTTATTGGTTGAGAAAACAATCTCACCGCTAGGTCTCATTAGCAGCTGTTCTGATCAAATCACATGATCTTCATCAGCAGATGGAGTTTACTCAGTCCAACATGGACAAGAAGTCCTTGAATTGCTCAGAAAATCAGCACAAGCAAGAGGTGGGAAAAGTAAACACTCATTCTTTACTCAAGTAGAAGTACAGATACTGAAAGTTTAAGTTTCTGTGCAAAGTCTTCCAGTCTTCCTCTCTTGTCTGTTTCCTTTGTTGCGTAATTTTCATCAAGTTATTGCATTAAATAAAAATCGATAATTCCCCTCAAATGCATTAAAACTAAAGTAACAAGCCTGTTTTGAAAATGTCAGTTCTACAATGTGGAGAAGAAAGTACAGATATGTGTGTAAAAATGGGGTAAAAGTAAAAATCTGCCAGAAAAATAAATACTCAAGTAAATTTCTGGTACTTGAAGAACAACTTAAATACAAATACTTTGTTCCTTCTCAGCTCTGATCACAAGAGGTCAAACTCTATGCTGATGAAGACCATGTGATATAATTGGAAAGCTCCAGAAGAGCTACTAAACTGACTTTTTGATGGCTCACTCTAGACCAGGGACATGTTGAAACTTTTTTTTAGCATAAAGTAGGCATGTCCTGCAAAAGGGAGACTCATGTGTTCCCGTAGCATCCATTTTCATTCAGATATTTTAAAGTCATCCATCGCCATAATTTAGCTTAACTTATCCCCCTCACCGACATGCTAGCATGACATGGTATGATCTAGTTTCTTCACTCTAGCTTTAAGAGACCCGGCGGTGTCGATGCCCCCTTTCTAGACACACCCCTGTTTATGACACACACCATAGGAAGAACGAACAGTCTGTTAAACTGGATATCATTATGCACTTTCTTTTAAATTTGTTGCACCATATTAACCTTTGATGCTGGTGTGTTTCTGATTTAACTGCAACATTATTTGTTTTAATGCAGCCTGGAAACCCCATTGAATGTCGCTCTCTGATCTATCCTATCCCATCATACCCGTCGTATAATGTTGCTGCTTGACTCCGTCCCTGAACTCGGCGAGCAAAGCAGGAAAACAAAGCTCCCGTCTACCCTGAACTCTGACCGACACCCTCAATGTTTTTCACCCAGTGTCATCCTTAAGTGTCTTGATTTTCTGGCTTCATTTATCGACTCTAGCCTTGTAAATCTTCCAGTCTGCACACACATAACTGCCCATATTTATACTGATTTACTTCTGCACGTGTCTGTAACTGTCTTTTAAAACAGACTCATTATAACTCCCCACTCCCACCAGCCCTCCGTCAGTTTTCCATGCAGGGTGCTAAAGAGGTCAAGCAGGGCTTTAGTTTGTGACCCTCGCTCTTAGTCGGCTGTGTTCAGGGCCAACCTTTGACCCTGAATACCACTGGTCCTCGGGTTCAAATGCAGACCGTGACCCAGCCGTTGAACTCCCACAGGAGGGGGAGGAGTGACCGTGAGGAGGGGGGAGCAGGGCGAGAGGAACAGCACTACAGTACCTACTGCATCTGTTGCTTCTCTTCTCATTTTTGCACCAGAAGAGGCAGACTCCATCTGGTTTGGCCGTATTAGTCTGATTATCTGGGGAGGGAGTGAACATTGACGGATGAAATTGTGTCTTAATTCTGCATTTTGTTTTGGAGATGTGTAAAAAATGTTTAGTGTGTGTATTTGACAGGATACCTGGGGGATGGCAATTTTCTGGGAGAGTCGAAGGAAGTGAAACGTGTACAAGACTACCGCCGTACAACCAGTCAGTGGCGGACAATTTAAGGAAAATTCCTCCTTAAAATGCTCAGACACTAATCATCTATTCTGTTGCATCACAACAGGAGTTCGTCTGGAATTCATGACATCTTTTGCACATCTTTCTATCCTGGAAGAGGAATTCCTCCTCTGACGTTTCCTCCTTTTAATCGCCTTTTTGTTGGTTTTTTCTTGTGATTTTATGCTAAATGTGTAAATAAATAGATTTTTATTCCTTCACCAAAGTGCTTTTGCTTCTTAAACCGAACCACATGCAAAAACCCCGGTCTATGATTTCACAGCCCAACATCCACCCCGACCACCTCCTTTTGACTTGTGTGCGGTACAAAAAAACGTGGCACTTCTTTTTTCACTGGAAAATCTGTTGCCTGTGGACATAATACAGACGGCAATTATGATTCCCATCAAAACATAACTGTCAAAACAAATTAGTTGTATACAAAAGGTTAGTAGTTGTTGTCCAGAATAAAATAAACAACATCCTCTTGGTTAAAGGACTAATTTCTTTTAGAAAGTCTCTCTAATCTTATTGAATTAGTTTGAGTTCAGGTTCACTAATTAAATAATGAGTATGTCAGTATAATTTAGCCCACTTTGGCATTGAAAATGAACAAGTTGATTGATAGTGGCATAGGGTTGTTGCACAATGTGATGCAGACAAACAAGATTCGCTCCCTCTGTAGATAAAAACAGCTCTTAAAAGAAAACATCATAATTCTTATTTTCAAGTGATTATACACTAACAAAAACATACCTCTGAATATTACATTATATCTCTGATGATAGATTGTCCTAAATGTTACACACTGGACCTTTAAGATTAAATAATATAGAACTTATTGCATGGAAATGAAAAAATAAGTGCATAGTTTGGGTTCAGAAGAGTCACATTTTGAAGGTTTTCTGATGTTCAATCTTCCACAATCTCATATTCTCAAACAAAAGAACTGTCTCACTCACATTCATACGCTTCCTCCTGCTTTGTTTTATGAGGCAACAAGCAGAGAGTCCAACAGCCACAGCAGACAGAGCCACAACGTTCAGTCCCACCGGCCACCACACACTTTATTACCATAATTAACTTCCATCAGCTGGGGTCTTCTCACTTTCATATCTGCAAGCATCTCTGGAGAGTCTGAGCAAAGCTCAGTGAGAACACAGCGGGAAGCTCAGCATATTGATGATTTATTCATTCTCATAACGAGAAAACAGTCTGGTGTCGCTTTCAGGATGAGGTGTTCTCAAGTAACGGCGATCTTTCTTGAAAAAGCCTCATAAGAGGAAACAACAGTAAGGTTTGTCTTCTGAAAGCTGCACTTTGCAATGTTTTTATATTAGCAATGAAATCACTGTGTGATGTAAAAGGTGTTACTCACCAGCTCTTCAGATGCCCTCAGCTCTACGGAGCATTTTAGCCTCTTTGAGCTCATCTTCTTGTTTTATTTCATTTCTATATAAGATGTGGTTTTTAATATTCTTTATTTACATTAGATTAAGTTCAAAGCAACCATTTGGCTGTTCAAAACCTGTGAAGTATTGTGATAAGCACTTTCTATTCTTTCTCACTGCCCACTGTAACAAAGAAAACGTTACAATAAATAGGGCAGAGAGTCTCAAAAACATCTTTATCCTTATCTCCACTCAAGGACGTGAGAAAGCTGCAGGAGTGCAGGTGTTCTCGGCGGTAAACAACTGAAGTAACTATGTTGTCATGTCTTAAGAGTTCCCGTGTGTAATGGTGCCAGTAAGTGGGTAAAAGTGTAAAAGCATATAATTACGTGACTAGGTCATATCCAATCAAGAGTGGCCCATCCCTCTGTGTGGAACTGTATTGAGGAAGTAAACTTTGCGGTTTAAAAGTTCATGTTGGGGAGAAATGTTGTTGTCTGGATTCATGGATTTACACCTTTCGTGTTACAGAATTTTATGCAACCTCCTTCTCTGCTTAAAAGATTAAAAGTGGTTGAAGAAAAAGTGTTTTATTCTTTTGTGTCTCACAGTTTGGTTCCTGCAACCCAGAGAGTGGTTGTTTATTTGAAGTTGTTGAATGACTGATTTGTCTTAACTAAGGACGGCTTCTGTTCTCAACTTAATGACAGATATGTTCATTAATGGTATGAAAAAGAGTTTCAAAAGGCCAGCATGTTGTTCACAACCTGCCAAAAAAACGTGCAAAATACCCTAAATTGGACTTATTAGGTTTTCAAACATCATCAGTATTATTAAATTCCACAAAGGCTTTAATGGGAGCAAAGTCCGCTCGTACAGCTCCGCAGCTCTGTCAGCTGTGAAACACACATCCTCTACATGTTTTCATTGGCTTGCCCTGCTTCCTTAATCACTCCGTTTTTCATGACCCCAGGGTCTGCTCGTTGAAGAATATATAGACCTACCAAAGGTAAAGGCTGAATGTGCGTCGAAGGCAATGTACGATCCTCTTTTTTCCTTTCATAAAAATGTAATTACTTTTCATTTAGTTTCTACTCTTACGTCTCATGCAAACGAAGTAAACTTGACCCTTATGTCCTCTGCACTGTTATGACTTCCTCCTGACAGCTCAATTACTTCTGCTTGGCACACGCACTCATAGTCTTCAGTATCTAAGCTGCATGCATTTTTCGCTAAAAATTAAATGAAGATAAATGAACTTTTTTTTTTACCCTAAAATACTCAAATCTGAAAAAACTGGAATAATTAGAGTGTCACGGATCAACAGGAAAATGTTTTGTACGTGTCAAAATCTGACTTTTATTCTATTAAAATGAAACACAAGCTATAAAAACTCACACTTGACAGATGAACTATTTATTTTAAGTTAAATTAAGTACACCTTAATTGAGAGCAAGTCTCAGAATACTTCCCAGAGGGATAAAAAAACAACAACAAACACCGTAAAAAGTGACAAGGTCTAATTAACAATCAATCACACTACAAACTGAAACACTGTGTTGAATAGACAAATGTTACAAAAAGCTAAAGTCGAGGTTATCGAGCTACAACGAGCACGTTGTCCTCTGACTGAATCAGGCACATTGATCTGTCAATACACCAGCAACACTCAGGATTATTTATTGTAGGTCTTTTTTTAACAGTTTGAGCTGTTGGTTCACGTCAACATGTCCACAGTTTGGTCCCTTGGAGGTGAGGAGGAAGTGAAACAGCAGCACTCGTCCCTACATTGATCATCGCTGCTGAGGTGCCCTCGAGCAAACCCCTTAATCCCCCCAACTGCACCGGTGGAGATACTGGGATCAAGGAATCCTCTGATAATAAACCTTTTGCAGGATCATCCACAAAGATAACAACAAATACTCAAGTATGTGGTGAAATAAGAAGATACGGCACGCGATTTGAAGAATATATATTTATTTACGATTGTATTTAGCAGGGTAGTCACACTTTCCCACCTTGTCAAAGAAGACAGCACACACACAAACACACTCAACAACAACTTTTTCAGGTCAGCGCCCACCTGTAATAGATGCACATTGGACCATTGACCCCCAATTTGAGTGGATTTTTTATTTTGAGGTTTGAAGATAATGAAGTTTTCACAGTCGATCAGAGATCAAACTAAGATCACTATAAATTATAATCAATAAAAATGGCCAATCTTATTTTAGGTTTATGTTCCATCTTCCAAAAAATGTGATAAAACCTTAAAATATTTAAATCCTTCGTTCTGCAGAACGCCAACAAACCCACTCTGGGACCCCAGTTTGAAACCACTGTTTTAGACAACATCAGTGTTTTTGAATGTTTTACTACAAAGCTTTACCACAGCACTGTATACAGTATAGTATGGAAATTAGGTTTTAGAGGCTGAAAACTGGGTGGTTACACACTGCTGACTTTTCAAATCAGTCTGCATTAACATGCAACAAGAACAATACTCTTTAACAACAACACCCCAGATTATGTATAATCATAGATATAGAGACAGCCCAAAATAGATCCTGTATACTGATGATGAACTTATGTGCAGCCTTGCAGACAGAAATCCTTCTGATTGTAGATTGAATGTTGGCGCCATCTACTGCTACTGACCTGGAAGTGCACGACCTGATTGTTTGTTTAGGTTTATTATTATTCCTCATTACAGTTGTCTGGTCATTTGGGAAGAAAGCTGCACAGTGGTGGAAGTTATATAAGTAATTTTGAGGTACTTTATGTGAGTATTCTTATTTTATGTTGCCTTATGCTCCTCCAAAACATTTTAGAGGGAAATATTGTACTAAAGTTACTTTTTAGATCAAGATTTAACAAATAAAACATGTGATCAGTGGGCTGTATAAAATATGATGCTGTGTTATACACATAAATACAATAGATGACTACCCAAAAAGTATATAAAGCCTTTAAAATGAGCTCCACCTCAACCAGCTATAACATTAAAGTATGTTTATGCATCAACAATGTTATAAATATAGGCTAATATAACACTACGAGGGCCTTTTCTGATAAACAAATACTTTGGGTACAATTTGCTGATAAAACTTTTACTTTATTTCTATCGTGTGGTGTATTTAGAGTTCATCTTTTCACAATAAACTAGTATTNNAAATGAATTGGGTTTAGGTTTTAAATCTTATTTGAAGAGCGGTATCATTTCTCTGAGCCTCATAAAAGAGTATTTGGTGTTAAAATACAACAATAGCTAAGAATAGGTGAGTAATTTGACTTGTGTTCTACCTTAATGTGTATTTTGAAAAAGCTTTTTATTCACAGACTGTCTTTAGGACAGTGAATGTATCACTTATTGAATATGCATGTATTGTTCCTGCAACCAAAGCAAACCTTGATTTTCTGAGTATTTCCACTGGCGCACTGAAGCTTTGAAACACATTTCCACTGCTGGCAGCAGCAGTAAATGCCTGTAGGCGGGAGTTAAAGACAATAACCCAATGAAATCCACTGCTGCATTGCCAGGAAGAAGAAAGGAAGAACGAAAAAAATGCATCAAGGAAATAAAAAATTAAATAGAAACAAGATTTATTGTTTAACGCCTTCAAAATAAAATATCAGCTGTACTGTTTATTATTAATTATTAAGAGCAAGCATTAATCTAATGCTACAGCAGCTCTCAGTCTTCTGGAGCTTTTCAACAGAAATAACACACAATGCCACCACCGACACGTCTTCCATCTCACGTTATGTTGAATATGATGTTTGTTTTGCTAAACTTGGATTACCAAGCGTGCAGAGGGTAAACCAGATCTCTGCACGGGCCTTGAAAGCTCCTGTGCGTCAACTGGATTGTGGTAATTTAATTGATAATCTGTTTGGGAATATGCTCCATTAAAGCACAAGCACTGACAGGATAAAGGCCTCAAGGCATGCCCTAGTTTTCAAGACCTTTTATTATTCCAGATTTGTGCTCTCATGCGTTTCATCCTCATGCATCTTTCTATTTAATATTCGTTTCTTTGCACTATTTGTTTACAATTTACAGAAACACCTGACTTGTATATATACATTGGATGTTGTTGGTTATATATATATATTTATATGCATCTGTTTTTCACCTACTTGTAGTATGTATATAATAATTCTACATTTATTTTAACCTGTGTTTGGGGAGCCCGATAACTCAATCTTCCTTACTGCAGCAGCCCACTCTTCAGCAGCTCCTATCCATTTACTTCTGTCTATATATTGTATTAATATAAGGTACATACTTTTATTATATTTCTGTTTTTATGTTTTACTTATATGTATATGCCTATATATGCATTTCTATTCTCTATATATTGTGTTAGATATTGTAATATGAGTATTATTTCTGTTCTTTAACGTTGTGTGAGCAACTGTAACAAACTAATTTCGCTCCAGGGATCAATAAAGTATTTCTGATTCTGATTTTTTTTTAAAAAAGGGCAACAAAAGCCTAGAAAATAATCTTTTAATAAAAAAGCCTGTATTTGTTCAGCTTTGTTGTCCTTGTTATAGCTGTATGTCTATTTCTGCCTTCAGAGAGTAAGAAACAGGGGGTTAAATCGGTCCCACAGATGTGTACAGCATGCATTATACAGTCATCTTCCACGAGATCTTAATTAATCCCATAAATAATCTATAACTTTTTGCCTTTTCTGCAGTTTTCCACCATCAAATACTTCAAAAACATTCGCTACTTTTACTTTGAAAAACGGAAGTGCTACGTTGATTCCGGTCCGTCCAGCCGCAGGAACTTCCCCTTCGGTTCCGACACAACAAGATGGACTGGTCTGAAGACGATCACAACGTAAGTCGGTTAATGTTGTAACAAAGCTGCTTCTGTGAGGTTATTATTTTTATTTTTATTTTTTTTTAATACATACATACATACAGACGTGGCTCTGCTTTAACATTACGTTAGCACTGACAAACCAGCTGTTGGTGTTTTAATAAAAGAGGCGTACCGCGGATTCAACCTGTCCGACGCTGATCGACACGAATCAAACTGTCAGTTGGTCTGTTAGCGTCGCTAGCGTCGTTAGCATCGTTAGCGTGTCGCTGCTTTACCTTACGGGGGAATGAGCTAACTGGGCTAACTGCGCTAACTGGGCTAACTGTCCTCAACGTTCACATTCAGCTCGTTTTCTTCCTGTAAATGATA
>NW_023339663.1:3545475-3546690 GCF_004916995.1 Morone saxatilis
GATATTAATGATGATATTAATGATAATAATGATGATATTAATGATATTAATGGTAATAATGAGCATTGGCAGTCAGTGTGTTGAACCTTTTCCTGTCTTTCTTCTGTTATAACGAAACTGTGAGCTGTGGAAGATCGTTTCCGCCTGCAGGAACATAAATAAATTATTATTAAACTTAACTTTCAATAAAGAAACATGTTTCTGTCGAGTCGAAGTTATGAGATAGAAAGACATACGACCTTAGTTATGTGATAGAAACACATAATTATGAGATTACGAGATAGAAAAGTCGACATTATGAGATTAGATTTATAATTATTGGTTAAAAAGTCATTAATTATTAGATAAATATTAAAAATTATGAGATAAAAAGTCATAATTTTGTGATTATGAGATAGAAAGTTATAATTATTGGTTAAAAGGTCATTAATTATTAGATAAAAAGTCATAATTATGAGATAAATGTCCAAAATTATGATATAAAAGACATAATTATGTGATAAAAGACATAATTATGTGATTAAAAAGTCATAATTATGATATAAAAGACATAATTATGGGATAAAAAGATATAATTATGCGATTATGAGATAGAAAGTTATAATTATTGGTTAAAAAGTCATTAATTATGAGATAAATAGTCAAAATTATGAGCTATGAGTTAAAAGTCAAAATCTCATAATTGTGACTTAACGTTAACTTTTAAAAACGTATTAATTAAGGCTAATCTCTTTATTCTGCTGCCGTAAATTGACTTCCATAGTAATCCTTTTTGTGTGTCCATCTAAATCCACACGTGTGTTTATTCACCGCAGACAGACAGCGGTTCACTTCTGCCACATGTCGTTCATTTCACCATCTGTGCGAACGATCATCAGACTTTTGAGGTTTGCTTTAGTGGAAAATTGAATTTGTGACGCAGAAATGATAATCTGACTTTAATCTCGTCACAGTACAAACAGTTGCCACATCGCCCGGCCGCCCTGTGGCTGTTTGAGTTCAAAATGTTAATTATTTACTTCGTTATCGCCTGTTTTACACAGTTAAACCTACAAATAGAAACTCTTATCTGGGTGGAAAATATTTAAAAAGGGAATATTTAAGAAATTCACCTCAAATCACTAAAACCAGAGTTCAATCCTTTAATGGAGGCTGATTGTGCCACTAATTATGGGATAAAAAGTTATAATTATATATAAAAAATCCAAAATTATG
>NW_023339663.1:3546891-3547094 GCF_004916995.1 Morone saxatilis
TTATGAGCTAGAAAGTCGACATTATGAGATAAAAATTACAAATATTGGATAAAAAAAATCCAAAATTATGTTATAAAATACATAATTATTTGATAAAAATCCAGTTATATAGTATAGTATATAGTTATATAGTTTGATTGTGTTTTGAATTCATTCGTTCATTTCGCTCATCATGGAAAACACCAGAAGAAAAGCTTTTTAAT
>NW_023339663.1:3547194-3547388 GCF_004916995.1 Morone saxatilis
TATTAATATATATGTATATACTCTACATGGTGTTTTAATACTCCTTCAGGGTCACACGCCCATCGACTTGGCCCACCAGGTGCACAGCCCGCTGCTCATCCACATGCTCAACCACGTCAAACAGGAGAGGATTCGCTCCAACTCGCGCTGCCTGCGGATCATCAACAGATACAGGGTACACACACACACACACA
>NW_023339663.1:3547474-3554080 GCF_004916995.1 Morone saxatilis
ACACACACACACACACTTACCATCTCAAACTTAAAAACCTCTGGTCATTAAACAGACACCTCCAGTAACCTCTAGAAACCCCATCCTGTTTGCATTTTCCAGGTCTTCCTGCAGTTTTTGCTCTGCACTGCCATGTTCGGAAGTGTCGGCGCCATAGTTGATATGAACTCGGAGTCCTGGTTGCTCAAAGGGATCCTGCTGGCGTGTGTGATCGGTGTGATTAACGTGGCCTCAAGGTGAGAAAGAGTAAAATAAAACCCACAGTTTGCTCCTGGTGCTTATGTACTGCATCTGAATGTTGAACACAGTTGCTTGTTTGTCACTTAATGAGACATTTTTTGTGTCTAAACAGGAACTTCCCCAGTCCAGACTTTCAGTCTCTCCTACCTGCTACATCTCTCATGGCTTCAGTCTTCTGGATGCTCGTCACCTGGTGCCTCTGGTTCCTACCAGATATCCTTTCTTCGAAGGAAACAACAGCCTGAAACAGTTACGAGACAGTGTATGTGTGAAATCAGGGTTTGTAGGCTGGATGTTTCTCTCACCTGCAGTCAGAAGAAGATCAGTGATCAGCGATACATCAGGTCTGTCGATAAGAATCAGCGAGTGAGAACTTGTCTTTTGATCTGCCTGACGTTGCCTGGCATTTCAAGGAGGTGTAGGTGTCTGTATCAGATGAAGGCAAAGACAGGCCTGTGCCTGTAAAGTCAGAACATAATGTTTTACACTTCTCTAAGAGGATTTTCTTTCATTGTAGGAAAAGCAAGAGACAGTTTTTATGATCTTTATCAGAGAAACGGGAAGTGCAGAGAAGTATTAACTGTAAATACAGGACATAGATTTCCTTTAGTTTAATGTCATGTTTGATATTTTAGCCTTAACCTTTGACCCCCACATGGACCCAGCGCCACAGTTCAGGTCCTGTTCACTCTGAATGCCACAGCTCTGCTCTACTACTACCTCCGCACCTGCAGGACCGACCCGGGCTTCGTCAAAGCAACCGAGGAAGAGAAGAAAATGGTGGGAGGGCCGTTAAAGTTAGACGCTAAATGATATTACATCCAAATGTTTAAGGCACAAATGAGTTTTCTTTTGTTTGTGTTGTCAGAACGTGTTGGTGTTGGCTGAAGCCGGCTGTTTGGACCCCAGAATATTCTGCACCTCTTGCATGGTGAGGCTTTAAACACACTTTGCTTTTTACAACTCTGCTCCGTCCGCACAAACAGTGACAACCTTACTTTGGCTTTGTTCACAGACAAAGAAACCGATGAGAACGAACCACTGCTTCTCCTGCGATGCCTGTGTGGCGAAGCAGGACCACCACTCGGTCTGGACCAACGGCTGCATCGGTACGACAGATTGTAGCGAGTAACAAGTGATTACAACGGCCAGAGAATACAGTAACATGTAAAGTTTGAGAGCACATACTTCCACCAAGGATGAACAATCTGAAAATGTTTATCAGCATCAAAATACACTTAGTGGTGAGACTGGGCCAGGGTTTAGGTAGAGTATGTGTCCGATTATATTCATTTAAGTTAACTTGAGAAGAATGAATGTGTTAAAAAATGTCCTGTTTCACGATGTTAAATCCTTAATAATTAAAAATAATGTGTTCCTTGTCCAATAATAAAACCTCCCACCAGATTTAAGCTTTAAAAATGTAATAATTTAACTAACAAACAAGACTAAATCGATTGAACCGAGTGCTTTTCTTTTATATATAGATATGTGTTTAGGAAATAACAGAAGAATCTAATGGAGTACAGAAGCTCACATAGCATCAGTTACTTGTGTAACTTCAATACAGTAAATCAGTTAAATTCTGTATATTTATAAGACTCAGTGTCCAGGATTCAGTGGCATCCAGCGGTGAAGGTGCAGGCTGCAACCAATTTACTACAGCTCACTTCACAATCATGTAGGAGAGATTATTATAGTGGCTAAGCTATGTTCTCTCTCTCTCTCTCTCATCTAACATGTTTGTTGTCTTCTAGGTGCGAGGAACCACCACTACTTTGTCCTCTTCCTGTTCTCCCTCATGATGATGGGAGCCTGGATGTTCTACGGTTGTCTCGTGTGTGAGTGACTTAACACACAGTAACAGTAACAGTATCCAACGCGGTTTTACAGTCACAGTGGATAAACGTTCTGCTTATTGTTCCAGACTGGTCGACTCACTGTGTGCTGCATTATGAGGAGCAGGGCGTGTGGGGCGTTGTCTCTGCCCTGGTCGGCTGCTCTCCCTGGCTGCTCGGCGTCTTCCTGCTGGCCTTCTATCACACCTGCTGGTCGGGCTCCATCCTGCTGCTGCAGCTGTACCAGGTGACTGGCTGCTTGGAGTCTGTTAACCCAATCTACGACTCTCAGAGAGCTCACGAACAGCGCTCTCTGTCTCTGCCTTCATACATTAAATTCATTCTCAAGTCCAATAACTTTTCATCAATATCAAATGATGGAAATAGACCAACTTAACTTATGTAATCGTTACGTTGGAAGTGGGAGGAGAGGCCAAACCTGTCGAGCCAGTGAAGAAACCTCATTGTGTTTACGGTCCATTGATCTGCTGTGTTCGTACACACAGTGAATGTCCTCTCTGTCTGTGCGGTTGACTGACGTTTTTGCCTTTGTGTCGCCGCAGATTGCCTTCCTGGGACTGACCACGGCGGAGCGGATAAACCTGACACTCCACCAGAGGAAACTCCGACAATCCGGCTCCCTCAGACAGAATCCATACAAGTGAGTCGATATTAGTTCAGCAGTTTAAAATGTTTGCATCATTAGTTTCTTTACCATTTTGTGTCTAAAAAGCATCCAAAGCATATTGAAAAGTCGGATTTATTTTAAACGCACCAGTGCAGCTTTATAATGCTTTGTCCTTTACTTCAGTTGGCCGATCAATATTTAATACTTTTGATTGATGTCTGTAGTTAATGTCTGTGTAATTATTATCAGGAGGAGCTTTCTGCTTTTTAGTCAACGTCTCATTGTACATTAGCTCTGATTTATTACTGATACCACCGTACCAAATGTGTTATTAGTCCCTCTTAAAAACCAGGACTCGAACCACATTGTTAGCTGATGTTTTCAGACGTCTGCTGAGGGCTTCGTGAATGTGCAGCTGGATGTGCAGATGCATGCTGAAAATGATGAACCTGTATCTGAAAGTAGCTCGTTCATCTGTCAGCATATCTGCATCCAAATCTGAGCAGAAATAAGGCCGTCATTTGAGATTGTGTCAGGATTTGACAATTCAGTAACATTAAACATGAGCTACATTTTCCACTTCTGAATTGAATCATGCATTTGGCTAAAGGAACAATCAACAAATTTCACACATCTCTTGATACAATTTAAATCACTTCGTCTCAAAATATGTTTATGAAGATTCTTTCCTAAACAGAAATAAGCTAAACATACAGATCTTGTGTTGTAGGAGCGTTGTCCAGCTACTGTTTTGCCACTTTCTGTATTTAAACACATTATGTGAAAAAGTGCAATGTCCTCTGTCTGCAGTTTGGGCGTGGTGCGGAACCTGGTGTCCTTCTTCCAGCTGCGTTGCTGTGGCCTCTTCAAACCGGCCGTCATCGACTGGACGCAGCAGTTCCCGCCCGGCCGCGACCAACACATGTTCGGACACACCGACATGGTCTGACCTGCCCGCCGCCCCTCACTCAGGGTCAAGGGTCACACTCTTACAGTGGTTTTGGACCAAAAGCACAAAGTGTATTTATTTATTTTTTTAAAAGGGTTGGCTCCTTCTGAAGAGAGACCACGATATCAGTTGATAGAAGTTGGGGAAACAAAGCATCGTGTAGATATTTGTTTGAATCGGTTGCTCTTTGTACAGACTGCTGCTGCCTTATACTTGACCAATGTATACGTGAGATGAAAGTCACAAAGAATTTGGGTACGGTTAAGAAACTTTTAAAGGCCTAAATTGTAATTGAAGTTTTCAGATGTTTTTTTATGAACACATCAAGCCTATTTTGTATCATCTGTTCTTGGGAAAAAAGGACCTTTGTACATTTAAACAGTTGGTTTTATGACTTTTGTAAGAACTGCATGTGTTTAATAATGAATGACCACTATATTAATTCAAATAAAGCAATGTTGTGCCTGTCTTTTGAACTGGTTCTGTGTGGGCCTCTAGAACAGAAACACTGTGTCCTTTTAGCTCGTAATTTTGGTTTCACAGTTCACAGCTGTAGACATTCATCAGTTACTTTCTTTAGGTTGTATTCAGCAAATTAAAGCTCTAACAGGGTTTCCCACACGTCCTGGAAAATCTGGAAATCAGAGACTAGTCACCTGGAAATTGATTAAAATGACCACATATCCTGGAATTAATCTATGTTGTCCTGTAAAATATTATGTATACTTAGCCCCTCAGTCAGATTAGGTAATGCCAGGTTTGTATTTTGTTTTAAACTTTGTGCTATGACATTTCAAAGCGGGTTTACCTTTTTCATCCGCTCCCATGTCAGTCAAGAGCTGTCCCCACCACTTGCAGCAAACTTTTGGCGTCAAATCTATTTTGGAAATGCTGCAGACGGTCACATCTACAAGAATACAACCTAATATTAATCAAATTTACACTTTCTACCTCTTCTGTAGCTCCACTTCTCTGCGCCAACACGGATTGTCCCCTAAATGCCACCTTTGTGACCAACTGCTGTCCTGTATTGTCAAGAAAACTCCTAGAAAATGATTCCTTATATCTTATAATCTCAACCACATACATAAAAATGTGTGTTCATTTTGCTTTGTGTCCGCTGGATATACAAACTGTTTTCTAGTATCTTAGCCAGAAACACTTGATAGTATATCATGCCGTTGGTGTTTCAGCTTGTGCAGCTCTTCTGCCCCCAACTGGCCGGTAGATTAAGTAACGCAGCTTTAAAGACAACATGAGCAGAGGTCTCATCAGGGTCACACAGTGGCAGTCGCAGAGATCTGCTCTTCATCCGGCTGCGGGAGGCTGACAACTTAAGTGGCAGTGTGGAAAATGGGAGTATCTGTGATTGTGCACGTAGACAACAGTTTCATTCTTTCTCCTCTTGCTGTTTCTGCCGGGCTGAGCTCTCTGTGAAAGGAACAGAGGCGGCAACCTCCCACTTCCCAGTCTGAAAAGACCTTTAGGCGGACAAAGAGGGCAGTAGATGCTGCATGATTCACTGGTGCCTCAGTCTCAAACACTGCCACAATGACAGCACATGCCACACACTACTAGACTGCCAGCTGAATATGATAAGCTTTACTTTGGATGTACTTAGTTGTATTTGACACTGTGATTGCATCTTTGATTTCATCTTCTGGTCCGTTAAAAACCTCAGAATGTCTTCAGCCTCAAGTGTTCTTTGACCAGAATAGACAACTTGTTTTTGACTTAGAGATTATTATTATTATTATTATTATTATTATTATTATTGTTATTATTCTGTTATATAGCCCGTGAAGGCTCTGTGAATACAGCTTGTGTTCAAAGTTTACAATTTAAATAATAATCCAAACTTTATAAATAACTATTTCATTCAGAAAAGAACAAAATACTGAGATAAATAGACCTACTGTATTTACTTTTTATGTTTTCTTGCAGTCTTTAAAATCAATAAGGTCTCGCAACCCCCCATGAAGCTTCAGCGGCCCCCCAGGTTGGGAACCACTGATGTAAGGTCCGCTGTCGGAGGGACTCTGTAAATATTTTCCTCTGTGTTATCATCTCTTCTACTTTAATAATGTGAGATAACAGCTCTAATTTTAGTTTGACAAAAACCTCTAATCCCACCCTGCCCAGCGCCGCTGCTCACACATAATTGTTTGGGAGAAATTAACACATTGCTGTTTGTTAATCACTTGTTGTCTTGATTATTCAAATTAATTACAGCGCCAAATTATTTATGAATGCAAATAAGATTCTATTAATAATTAACTTTAACAAGATGAGGCACTGCTAATTGTCTTCTCACAGCAGGAAGTAACGGTGATGGAAATAAATTCATCAACTTATCAGCAGGGTTGGGCAAGTTGTGATGCTGTCTTAATCATCAAAACTGTAATTAGTAATACAAACAAAAGGATCTTAAATCTGTGATCTAATAATGAGTTCATCTCTCTTCTGTATGTGAGGTACTAAACAGTATTTATACACTCTGTTTTCTGGATTCAGTTAATTCAGGATACGATTTAAGGGGACAAAATAGTTTTATTTTGTACTCAGAATGATTAATTATAAGTATTAGGCAACATTTTACCCAGTTTTCAAGATTGCTTGACTCTGCTGTTATTTTAGCTGCCCGGTACTGTGAGTCCCAATATAGCGTCTGCATGTATAACAAACATCATCCAGTGTAAAAGGCTGAGTCTCCATAGAAACAGTTGCCATGTGACGCAGTGAACGTGAGTTTGAGGTTTCTTTTAAAATCAGAAGCATTCACTCTCGTTCCTCCAACATGGCCGCGTTCCCCAGTCCAAATCCTTTTGGGCCGAAGTTTTTGGCGTAGCAAACTGAAGAGAGAATTAGAAAACAATGCTAAGTGAATGAGCATTTCTGTGTGTGTGTGTGTGTGTGTGTGTGTGTGTGTGTGTGTGTAGGTGGTGTGTGTG
>NW_023339663.1:3554180-3560082 GCF_004916995.1 Morone saxatilis
ACACACACACAGAGTTATTGATAATAACACTAAAAATAGGGGCTGCAAATTTGTCAAGTGTCAAAGTTCATTCAGGTTGAACTAATATGTATTTAAGTCACAAGGATTTATGTTCTGTCTTGGGAATGTTTATTTTTAGTGTAATCTGGCCTTAATCATGGAGATATCTTGCTCTGTTTAAAATGTTCAACAGTCAGCCAGATTCAGGTATTTTTTTGTTTGTCTATGTGCAGTTTTGGAGTCAGAATCTTCAGTTATTTTGACCATATCAATACAGTAGACACACACACTTGACCAACATGTTTGGGCTCTAAGGAGAGGTGCATTAGTTGACTAATGTCCTGTTTTTCCTCTCAGGTGTAGCTGATCTGCCCATAAAGGGGGGGCAGGGAATCCAGTTCCAGTTTCCAGCCTCGTAGTGAAGTAGACTTCGGTTTGTTTTGTCGTTTCTGTTATTTTCTGATGGGGTCGGTGGTTTTAATTCTCGTTTAGGCTTAATTTCTGTTAGTTAGGTTTAGTTCATTTAAGGGGGAAAAAGCCCAGATCCTACAGCCCTATCCGTGTGGGTCTGGGTTGATTTTTTATTTTTGGCCAGCTCATCAAACCTTTATTTTTGGTCATCTTTAAAGAAAATGTCCTCTTTAAGAAGATTATTTATAGCTAAGAGGTCTCTCTGCTGGAGCAACAGGAACCCTCTTTAGACTAAAGATTAATGCATTTTAAAATGTGTGGAAATAAAAAGCACAATATAGTAAATTACATTAAAATAACAGCCACCACAGTGTTCCAGGAAGAACTATCCTTACCTTTCCTGCTCCCATAATCTTCTCTGCTGCGTAGACGGCTTTGGAGCAGCGAGGGCAGCGGTCTGAACTCCCAAACTTCTGGGAAAATTTATTAGCGTTGGAGTTTGAAGAAGCTGGTTGTGGTTTAGACCTAGAGAAAATAACAAAAACTATAGTGTGATGACATCTGTGGTTACTTTTTTTACTTGTAGTTTAACTTCTGTGGCCTTTTAATTCTGCTAACAACCAAAGTTTCCACAATTATTTTCCCCTTAGTATTTAATTCATGTCAGAGTGGGAAACCATATCATGGGACACTAAAGCTATATTTACACACTTGCTGTGTCATTTTTCAAGTTATATAATTGTTTCTCTAGCTGTATTAAGAGAAGAACCTTTATTTTACTGGAGAAAAGTGAAAGTAACTAAATTAACTACTAAACTTAATAATTAAAGGTGCAGTTCACTGAAATCACCAAAAATGAAGGTGTATTATGACAGGGTAGCAGTGGAGCAGCATAAAACCAAAACTACCAACATAGCCCAATACCACTAAGTGAGCCAAATATGTTACCAAATCATTCGGGTGAAATGACCCTTTAATGAAAGCCCAGCTTTGGCCAGTGTCTCTAACTGCAGTGTGATCACGTACTCATGAGGCTGCAGGTCTACATTCTGTCCAGGAGGATCAGAGCTCAGAGCTCCAGCTCCTTGCCCGTATCCGTAGCCTTTTGGCCCATATTTCTTCCCGTAACAGGACTTGCAGTAAATCTCAGACTCGTGTGCTGCAACCGTGGTGCTGTCCAGCCCTTTTCTGCAGCTCACTGTGTGAGAGAAACACAAACATTTTACATTGGGGGGGGGGTTCAGTTTATCCAGACTGGGGAGTGACACGGTGGAGTAATGGCGGTTAAATAAAGCTCCCACCTAGCAAGTTTTATCAGTCAACAGTGACATTACACATAGTCAGATGTCTTGTGTTTCTATTTATAGGAAGAGAGGAGAGTGTGAGGTGAATGTTCGAGAAAAGATGAACACTTAGCAGATGCATGAGCTTATCGCAGAGGCCTTTCAGAGCTCCCGCTGGAACAATCCAGCAGTCACACAGACTCACGTCCAACCAACTGCAGAGAGCAGTAAACACATACAAAGGTGTGCACTCTCTTGGTTCTCATGTAGCTCTGAGTCCCCTGGATTATACCGCTGCAGCTGGGAGATCTGGTTATGGCCCAAAAACTTTGGCTGTATCACAACTGAAATTCAGGTCAGGACGTTCGTCAAAAGAGCAGAGGAGGGGAAACTCCCAGCTGTCAGACCCAGAGAGCAGTCATTGAACTAGTAGAGCAGGTTGGATGAGTACAGGGCAACTAATGGAGAAACTGTGAGTGATTTTCTAAGGGAACTTGGTCTAAACTGTAGTATAAAAAAAAGAGCAGCAGGAAAGCAAGTGATTAGGAGTTTAGAGGAAGAGAGGCCAAGAAAAAGAGTAGGGGAAAAGAAGCAAGAAAAAAAGGAAATATGCAAGGATGAAGGATCAGATAGGAGGGAAAAAAGCAAGTGAAAAAGAAAGATAGGAGACAAAGAAAGTCTGGATGCAAGAAAGAAGAAGATAGCAGGACAAAAAGGATTGAAGAAAGGAAGCAGGAAGAAAAGGAGGTAAGTCAAAAAAAGAGAGGGAAAAGGAAGCAATAAAGTGAAAGGTAAAGAAAAGATAAATGATAAAGAAAGCAAAAGGAGCAAGGAAGCAAAAATAACAGGATGAAAATAGAAACAAAAAGACATGAGACAAATAAAAATTAGGAAAATCTAAATAGATTTAAAACCATAAAATCTGAACTGTTTACTACAAAAGAAGAAGAGAATACAGATAGATGCTTCTGTGCTGCTGAGTGGCTCTTCAGCTTACACGGCACCCAGAGGTGTCAGCAAGGCAGTCGATAAAAGCAAATGATCCACCATGACACTCTCTCTCTTTCTCTCTCTACTCACTGCAGATGAAACAGGTCTTATGGAAGCTCCTCGCGTTACACTGGATCTCCTCTGCATGGTACACCGTCTTCTCACAGGCTGCACACTTGGCACCTCCTCCCCAGTTTGGCATCTTAGAGAAACACAAAAAACAAACTTGGAACTGCAACTAATTACTTATTTAATTTCTAATCAATCTATTGATTTCTGACTGTCAGATGTTAAAAATTACACCCATAAAGAGGCTAATGTAGGGCTGCAACTAACACCTGATGACAGATTATTTTCCCAGTTGATCATTTGATCTAATGAAATATACCCATCATAGTTTGCAATGTGGCCAAATCTCAAAGATATTCAGTTTGAAATGATGATTGTTCACATTTGAGGAGCTGGAATCAGAGAAGATTTTACATATTTGCTTAAAAAATCCATTAATTTAAACATCATTTCAGCTAATAGTCTAATGTAATATCTTAAAATTGTTCAAATACTAATTTCTGATGTGAAATGAAGATGAGCTACGACCTTTCTGCATGTTAAGATCTAATACAATTATATTTTCATTTGTTAAATGATAAAAGCAATTATTCAGACATGTTTCATCTAATTTTCTCACATTTAAGCCCAATCTAGAAGCATATTTACACCTTTAAAGCTGCTTTTAAAACGTTGATAACTGAATTATGAAATGAAGGGATCAGTGAATAAACCCTGAACATGACAACAAGACTTATGGTTAAAAGCTTGTATCTACTCCAACCTGTTAACTCTTACAGTGTTGCTCATGTTTCCTGATCAGTTTCTATATTACCCTTCCTCACTTTAACCCATCAGATTTAACTCTAACATCCCCCAAACGCCAGCTGCACTAAAAAGCCTGGAGATGTGGCAGTGCTGTCCTGTCGGGCCTTCTGTCCGACATTCCCGTTTCCACTCATGGGCTGCCCTCCACCTCACAGGACTGGTATGTGACGTTCCAGGAATAGAGGCTTTACTGAGAGTGGCCTCTCCATCAAACACTGCTGGAAATGTCTGAGTTTCCAACAGAAATCTCACATGGAACTGGCTCCTGATGTTTATGCTCATGTCAAAAAAGAAGTCATAAAGTACATATAATCCCACCTATAGAAAATAATCATCAACTACCCACATGACCCCTGTGTTGTAATACACCACTCGACTTTGAAGCTATAACACAAAGAAAATGAGTCCGTACCTTGAACCAAGCCTGTGTGCTTCAGTCCTCCAACGTGGCAGCAAACGCTCCTCGAACGGCTTAAATACCATCCATATCGCCATCACCACAGTCCACCAGTGACGCTTCAATGAAACTATCCTCCTAAAATAACTTGTGACAGAGAAAAGCCCTCTGACCCTTCATCACAGGCTGAAAGAGGGCCGAACATCAGCCACTCAAACATTTGTTCTGCACTCACAGACAGACACTGTAACCATCACAAAACCCTGACTGACAGCTGCACGCAGGGAGGCTTCGGCGTTGGTATGTTACAGGATTATGGACATAAATGATGGGAACTCAAAGCATGAAACTGCAAAGCTGAATATAAACACATTTGTGAGCCACATTAAAGACCCCTGCGATGATCATTACACACCAGAAAACAGAATAGTGGATAGTTTGGTTGGATGAATGTACAGTTTCTTAGTCGTGGGGCAGTTATTCCCCAGAGACGCCATGTTGTTACCTAAATTTAAAATGGTTTATCATTTGTATGGCGGCCATTTTAAGACAATTTATGTCACAATCAAATCATAATGTACAGAAAATTACATTTGTGAAGCCAAGTTGGGAGAAACAGCCTGGCGCCAGACTTCTGAAATCACCATCCACATCTGATTTATTGAGGGGTTCAAATAGGATGAATGAAAGTGAAACAAAATGAGAATTAGGTCTTGATTATCAGGCTAAAGAAAACTGCCAAGTGTTCTTATGATCTTATTTTAATGTATGTTTGTATGCTGCTACTGGATGCTCGAATTTCCCTCGGGATTAATAAAGTATCTTAGTGGGAGATAAAGATAATCTTTGATTGATACCTCCCAATAAAACTCAAGAGTTCAAGTTCAAGAGAGCTCTACTGACACTGTCTCCAATCAGCTGCTGAGTAAACAAGAGATAGTAAAAGTACCAAATATGCAATTATATTCAATTTATGTGAAATAAAATGTATTAATTATTGTTATAACAAGAAGGATTATAAATAAACTTGGAGAGAATTGTTGCAGTGTCAACAAACGTGCTAAAATGACTGCAAAGCAACCATCATTGGTAATTTAATGTGTGTAACATTAAATATTAATGCTAATAATCCAATCAGCTTGTTTCATGATCCACATATGTAATAAAGGTTAACTTTATATTAATGGTGTAATGGCAGGGAAGGGCAGATAATGAATGAGTGCTCCCCACTCACAAATGCTTTCATGTTCCTCCCATTCTGCCGACATGATGTGTGACTGTGGCTACTCTTAGCTTGTCAGACTCAGATAAACTTTCATTAACCCAATCTGTACTTTGTCAGCCTCAGCGGTCATTTTTCAACTTCGCCTGTCCTCAAAGATCCAGTATGTAACGTTTGTATTGGCAGAAATTCAATATACTGAGCACAAACTGCGGTTTTATTAGTGTAAAATCAACTGAAAATAGAATTATGTTTTTGTTAAGAACCTTTATAGCTACAGAGCTATAGCTCATGTTTCTACAGCAGCCCAGAAGGGAAAAAACCAACACCAATTACTGGCATATATAGGACACTTGGGGCTTCGACGTTTCCTCCAACGCGGTTTCTCACCGTAAACACCGTAGTTTTCTCCGCTTCGGCCATATTTGGAAGGCGGTGAGCAGTAGAGTGTTTGTCGAACTACCTAAATGTCCACTAAAATCGCTACACACGCTGGCCCCTTTAATGGTTCCTGTGGAATTTTCATTTTTAGAGCTCCAGTACACCACCAACCGAGCCGATAAAGCACCAAGAAGCACAGCAGTGCACAACAAAGGCAGTGGGCGAGACAGCAAGCTACGTAAACAATGGATATTAAGATACACGGTTATAAAATCGGTTTTACAAATGTTTATGAGGAAGCGAATGTAACCTTGATGGTACGTTTTAGTATCATATACGATA
>NW_023339663.1:3560182-3569836 GCF_004916995.1 Morone saxatilis
TGGCAGAAATTCAATATACTGAGCACAAACTGCGGTTTTATTAGTGTAAAATCAACTGAAAATAGAATTATGTTTTTGTTAAGAACCTTTATAGCTACAGAGCTATAGCTCATGTTTCTACAGCAGCCCAGAAGGGAAAAACCAAACAATTACTGGCACTATATAGATTTTCACGTTTCTCAACGTATTTCGTAGCCACCGTAGTTTCTCCTTCGCATTTTGAAGGGTGAAGTAATGTTGTGAACTACTAAATGTCACTAAATCCTACACACTGGGCCTTTAATGGTTCCTGGTGGAGTTTTAGAGCTCCAGTAGCACCACAGAGCCGATAAAGCACCAAGAAGCACAGCAGTGCAACAACAAAGGCAGTGCTGAAGACAGCAAGCTAGTAAACATGGATATTAAAGATACAGGTTATAAAATCGGTTTTACAAATGTTTTATGAGGAAGGAATGTAACCTTATGGTACGTTTATATATATATATATATATACACATTATATTAGCATTACTATCAAAGCAGAACTTACTAGAACTAGAACTAAATGTGTCCTGTCTTGAAATTAATTATTGTAGTTAAGTCGTTCATTCTCCGGAGGCCATGAGTATTGGGCTGAAACGATCATTTGATTGACAATTGTCTTCAGTTTTGAAAATCAATTAATCGTTAAAGTCAAAATCTCTGTTTTATAGCATCATTTATGTAACAGATATTCTGGTTTTGGATCGTTGGTCAGACAAAACAAGCAACTGGACATCACGCAATGTTCTTAGAAAACATGTATTAAAATGTTTTACATTTTACAGGACAACAGAAATGAAAGTAATTTCCTTATAAATTAAATTTAATTAAACAAAAAATGTCTGATTAGTCTTAAAATGAATCACATATTCACATTCTCTTTAACAATTACATTTCTTAACAGGGGGTAACAGGTACATGTGTGCAAAAGTCCTATCACCAGATTGAACAAAATAATCAATCAACGTGTTTCCAATCAAACTTTCAGTCAAAAAACGTCCATCTGACTTATATTTTTATTTATAATATTGATGTGACTTTTACTACTCTTGGTAATTTGAAAAGGGGGGGAAAAAAAAAAATCAGTGTTCTCCCAGAATAACAGAAATAAGTGAAACAAACAAACAAACAAACAAAAGAAAATTAACTCTCCTCCATTAGATTATGCAAATGTTGTCCCAGTTCCAACCAGCAATCACAATAGTGTTCATAAGTATCTGGTGAACTCGCTCTGTAATCTGGTTTCCATGTGTCCACCGGGCCACAGCCGAAAGTCTGCACGGCAGCTACTTTTAGAGCTGGCTGTGAATGAAGGCAGTGAGCCCGCTGTGAGGTAATGAATGCTTTAAAATGCTAAAAGAAAAAAGAAAAAGCGAGAATAACCCACCCATAACACAAACACCCGTACAAACATATATATACACACACACACACACACACACGTCAGACATCAGAGGTTTCCCTTCGGAGGTTTTCACGAGTCCTCGGTGGCGACGTCCAGCTTCCTCTGAGGGATGTAAACTGTATTGGTGGCCAGGTGTCCACCGCTGGTTACCATGGTAGCAAGAGGGGAGAGGGGGACCGGCGTGTGGAAGAAGCTGTGCTGGGGGAGCCCCGTCCCTTTGGGGGTGGTCATCAGAGGCTGGGAAACAAGACAGCGTTCAGTTAGTCTTTTGTTTTAAAGGATGTGCTCTAACAGATTACTCCGATAATCCACAGTGTGAACAGTTTTCAATGGAACTGCTTCCTCTCGAAGAAACAACCATGATGATAACTCAAAACCAACTAAACATGCCTACTACCCTTAGTTTCTTGTTGTGGTTTGACCCTTTAAAAGTACTGACTGAAGGGGTTTTATTGGTTCACAGGTGAAATACAAAGGCGCGTATGTTTGTGCAGTTTATCCATGTCCCTGTATTTCTGTTGTCGTTTTGTAAATTCTTTGGTTTTGTAAATACTCCTGTTATAATTATGTGTTAAATAAAATAGCAGAATTCCAATCTGATCTGAAGTCTGATCTATTGAGTGGAATTTCAACACCTCCTCTCTCCCTTTTGTAGTATTCCATTCAATTTGACAACTTTTTGATATTATTATTAAAAGCGAGGAGAACCTATGGGCATCCCAGAGTTGATTTTTAATGTAAAAGAGTATTTAGTATTACACTTCCGTAAGAATGGGCAAAGAAAATTAATCAAAACTGCAGCAGAAGTTGAGATTTTACCCCCTCATACTATTACTCAGGTTGCATTTAGTAATTTTCTCAAGAGCCACAGAAGAAGACATTATACATCTGTTCTCACAGGTTGAGTGGTTACCTGTTGTAAACTGATCAGGGCCACTTGCTGCCCGGATACCGACTGCTGGATGGGCACAGGCGACACAGGCTTGATGAAAACCATGCCTCTCTGCTGCAGAGCCAGCGGGCTGGGCATGGTGCCGGCACACTCTGGAGTCTGGGGGGTAGCGAAGCCATTTCCTGGGCTGGAGCCTGAGATCAGACCCAGGTTCTGCAGGGTGAAGTTGAGGATGGCTTGACTGGGGCTGTGGAGGCGGTGGGCCTGCTGGGTGGCGTGTGGCGAGGCGGCGGCAGCAGCAGCAACGGGTTTGTGAAGACGAAGGCTGGTGGGTGTAATCTCCTGGGCGGGTGAAGGTCTGGAGCCTGGTGAGGACAAAATAAAACAATCCAGTTATTTATGTGTGTGTAGACTCTTAATCTAATCCTCATTTAATTTTGAGCTAATAAAAAATGAAAGTAAAAAGCCCTAAAACTAAAATGAAGATGAAAATGAATTCATAGATTTCAAATTTCAAAAGCAACATTTCTGACCTTCAGTGCCATATTTACCTGCTGTTGGTGTTTGGTAAATGTTGCAAGTTGGAGTTGAGGCCTTGTTGCTTTCTCTCCCTGAACATTGAGCTTCCTTGTAGCCGATGAGGGACTGATGGGAGATTGGGATCAGGTATCCGGCTGGTATTATATTCTGGAAGCAGAGAAATGTGACGTTGAATCGACTGACACAATGAGAAGGTCTTAGGTCTCTGACTCTGGTGTCGTCTTTGTGCACGTACCTCGGTGTGGATGTGTCCTGGCGTGAGGGGAACAGCTCTGACCGGTGTTAATCCTGCCTCGCTGTCAGAGTTCGCCGTCTTGTCCTCTCTTTCCAGGAAGGTCTCCAAGCTCTGCTCTAGCGCCTGATTGGCGACGGCGCCGCCAGGCGTGTTGACAAACTCCGGGTCGAGGTGGAGGGCGCGAGGCGACGGCCGGCTCGAGAGCTGGGTGCCGCGACGAGCCTTCAGACGGGCCTGCAGGATCTCACACAGCTTTGGAGAGGTGTCCTGTGGGAGAAAGAAAGGGAGGGAAATACTGTTTGTCAGAGATAAATAACAAGCATTTTAAAATGTTTTAGAAAAGAACAACGTTCCGTTAAATCACTCAGGATGTTTATTTACCTTAAAGTTGGGGTCGGTCCTCTGTGCTTTGGAGGGGCTGCTCTCTGAGACTGAATCTGAACGCAGACGTTTGAGCGCCAAGGGGCTGGCGTCTGACGCCCTGGAGGCCGACTGACTCTTTGGTGCAAACTGGCCGGTCGGGCTCTGCCCGGTCTTATCCTCAAAGGTCATAGAGCGCACGGCGAGGCTGGTGGGCTGCGGCCTGGCCAGGGGGTTCGGCCTGGCGGAAGAAGGCTGCAGATACACAGCGTAGGGCCCACCGCCCCGCTGCTGAGGTAACAACACAGGGATCAGGGATGAACATTGTGTGGAGATGTATGTCAGCGAGGTGTGGGGGGTGACGTGGACCGTAGTGTTGGCTCTGGGCTCATGGGTTGGAGTTAGAAACAGTGCCTGAGGCGGCTCCTTTGAAATGGAAGAGGTCGGCTGTAGCCTCACAGAAGCCGTGTCCACCTCAGCAGCAGCAGCAGCAGCAGCAGGCTTTGGATGTTTAGCTCCAGTCCTGGAACAGAAGCCAGACTTTGATTTAATATTTTAGAAATCCACAACCTCATAAAATCTAAACCTGGGAGCTGAAACTGTTTTATCTTTCTCTTGTTCTCAATCAAAGCATTCATTTATCTATTGCTGTTAGTTTGCTTCAGTTTTGAGGGTTAACAGTATCGTATTACAAACAATTCAAAAGCTCTAAAAATCAACTCATATACTAACAATTAACTCATTATTTGGAGAATTTTGTTGACCAGTAATCCGACATCCTCAGCGCTGTGTTATTTTCTGACTGACAACACATCCTACTACTCTCTGAAACTATATGTACAGTATAGTCAGCGGCATTCTTACCAGCCTTATCAACTCCACTAACACACAGACACACCAGATTTAATTTAAAGAGCCAACTTTAAGTTGATTAATAGTCTAAAAGTAACAAAACTGACCTCTGATCTAGTTCAATCTTACAAATAGCAGCAAGTTGGGCCATTTTGTTTGGGAAGTCGGTGTTCGACGAATCGCCTGAAGACAAAAGAGGAAAAGATGGTCAGTGTCATTTACAAACAAACACCACACGAGTAACCTTTGTCTGGAGAAACATTTACTCACCGGGGGAACTCTTGACGGGACTGCTGGGAGCAGAATTGATCTTGCGACGGTCGTCCTGAATGCTCTTTGCCAGCTTTATGAGGGAGGGGTGTCGGGTGAAGCTGCGTTTAGCACCCGATGCTGAAAACAAGTTTTTGGCACAGTTGTCTACGGACGCACGGGACTCCAGCACACTTTTCTTCTTGGAGGAACATTCGGATGTGGAGTCCTCCAAGTCTGAAACAAGAGATTATTGTTAGTCTGCGAAACTAGGAGATAATAATTTGGCACTGAAACATTAATACATTAAGACATTTATATAAACTTGATCCCACATTCCCTTTAACTGTTCGAATCGAAGCAATAACCAGATGGGAGAAAAGGACTCTGGTGATACCTTTGATTTGTGGGAATTCTTCGGGGCCGACCCATTCGAAAGCCGGTTTCCTCCCCCGCTCTTCCGTCACGTGGACTTTCTCGATGAGCTTCAGGCTCCGCAGCACATTAGCTATATCGTACAGCCGGCGCACTTTGGCTGCAAACAGACGAGCAGAGCAAACGCCAGGATTATCCACTGACACAGAACCTGCGTTTAAAGCTCGTGCAGCCAGCGGGACAATGTTGGAGTATTTCCATCCACTGCACTACATGCCATTACGCCACATATTCTCCATAAATACTTTAAAATAAGGATGGAGTGCAGTAATTGTGCATGCGTATGCAATAAAACTGACTTTAAGCATCTTATACTGGTAATAAATGTATCATGTATGATGCATTTTAGAAGATTTAAATAGCTTTGCGTTACTTTATAACTTTATAACATTTGTACATGTGTCTTCAGGCCCTTCCACACTATTAAAATTACATTAATGAACTAACACTAATACACTGCATCATCTAGATCACTCTGAATGTGCTGGCACTGAAACAAAAAGCCTTAAATAGACTGTTCTCCATGATGAGATGTAAAAACCATACACCAGGCCTTGTTCTCACTCTTGAACTTGTTCTTGTCTTGATCGGCACCCTGGTCCTCTCCGATCAGGATCTTGGCGGCCACGTCCAGACTGACCACGCGAGGATTAGACACCAGGAAGAGCATGACAAACTTCTGGCTCATCACCCTCAGAGATTTGTCCTTCCGACTGTTAACAGAGGCTAGACACGACAAACAGAAAGTTAGTGCCACAAAACCTGCACTTTTGTTTGTTTTTTCTTTTCTTTGTGCACTTTTATTCAGATAAAATCTTATTTACTTGCTCATAAATGTCAAGGATCTATAACTGAATTTCAAATTACTGTTGTTTTAGGATGCATGAAGCTTTCAAAAACAAAATGTGTGTATATTTCATTTGATAACTACAGAACAAGTCCATCTGTAAAAGGTCATTTTAAAGGATGTTTAATGCCTTTTGGAACAGAAATGACCTAAAATCAACCATTTTGGATGTTGAAACTGAGGAGATCGGATCTGGTATCCACTTCCGATGAGGAATTATGCCTTAAATACGACCCACCAGCTCTCCAGCTTCTCACCTGCTTTGAACTCTACTCCTGGAAGCTCCACGAAGAAGAGCTCCTTCTGTCCCTGCTCCCCGCTCTCCAGGTCCACCACCACCATCTCCTTGTTCTCCTTCTCCTCCTCGTCAAAGTCGAACTCCTTGTCCAGGAGACGCTGCCGGATCTGCTGCATCTGCTGGCCGTACCTGTGCTCCTCGCCCACCTGCTTCAAGATGGCCAGAGTCTGAGCCAGCTTCGTCCGGCCGTGCCACGTGTACCGGTTCTTGGCGGAGCGGCTCACCATGTGCAGACTCTCCAGCACGTTCATGATGTCGTAGATGCGCCGACGTTCCACATCTGTGCCGGCGGCGAGAAAACATAATGACTCAAGTTAATAAATGAAACTGGTGTCGCAATGTTTGTTATTATTTGTGATTTTATTTCCCACAAACTCACATATTTGCATCTGTGACAATAAACTAGACATAAGATTTGTGATCAGTGTGGAAGATATTTGACAATCTCACCCAAATAGTGAACACACTGATTGAGCAACTTGTGTTTTCCTGATAGTTTAAGGAACTTTTAATACAATTCTGTCTGTATTATGTATGTTTTACATGTCTTTAACAATCATACACACTTAAAAGGCTTCTTTTTTTGACAAATTCAGCGGAGTAGGAGTTATTTAGATCAAGTTTGAGCAGATTATTTCCTGTTTAGGGAACATTTTATACACTGTCAGTTGGTGGAGGTGTTTAATTTAGTCTCAAAATGAAATTACGGATGAATTCAGACGTATTATGTAAGGAATATCAGCATATGATACACACATTATTTGTATTATCAACCATTAGCTGCCAAATATCTGACACACTGACTGTGGTCTGCATGGATGGATTGATATGGTATGATTGATTATTAGACAGCAGTTGATACAGAAGACGTACTGAGCTCAGTGGCCACATCATCCAGGCAGATGTCGTTGTTCAGGGCGGGGTTCGGGCAATCTGGGTAGCGGGCGAGGAATTTGTGACAGAGCAAACCCAGACTCTTCTCTTTCCGGCTGATCATCTTCTCGGACTCTTCTCCGTTCTCAGCGTCCTGCGGGAGGATAAACGGAGAGATAAGAAATGTGTTCCTTCCAGCATCCTGACTCATCAGAAAGTGCCCATTCATTGTGCGCGAGTTGCTTTTTGTACCTGCATGGAGTCAACACCTTCCCGCCCGTCGGTGTCCATGCACAGCTCCTTCTCTCGGTTCCTGATGTCGGGGCTGGCCGCGCTGATGAGCATTTTAAGGTTGGAGGTCGGCGTCCAGGGGTCGACTGAACCCACTTCCCTTCCTTTTTTAGGCGTCGTGAGGGGCCCCATGGTCGGCCGGTTCTCCGCTGACAATGCACGCTGACCGGATACTTTCTTTGGGGTATTTACGGGAACCTGGGGTGCTACAAAGCCATCGTCCTAGTCAGCAAAAGGGAGGAAACAGAAGATACGAGCACGTAAATTCCTACTGAGGGACACTGGGATTTGATTTAACAAATTGTGTGTGAGAAACATTTGTACTTACTGACCTTTGAATGATATTTCTGGGTCAGATTTTGACATTCAAGCGCTGTACTTGATATTTTCCACCTTTGCAAGAAGTTAATAAAGATCATAGCTAACGTTATGCATTTATACATCAGCTCAGGGTATAAAACTATTGTGAAAATCCTTCATAATATGCTCTCAACAGTGTGGGCTATGGGAAAAAATAGGTATTAACTTATATTGGCTAAAATGTGTCTGATTTTTTACTACTTTTTCTAATTTGCCATATGTATTAGTATCATTAATCTAAATAAAACATTGCTTATTAATTCCTAAATTACTGCTTATGTGAAGTTATTACAGCAAGTTACATATTTGTCATTTTAACTGTACTTGATAATATATATTATATATATATATATATATATATATATACAATAAAGATTACAGTTAACGTTATGCATTAATACAATAATAAACTCAGCTCATCAATCTTTCATAATATGCTTTTAACAGTATAGGTGAAGGAAAAAAGCAGCTTTTAACCTAAAACTTTACACTTTCCCACCAGATTTTACCCTATTTTTTTTTACGTTTTAATTTGCCGTATTGATTAACACCATTAACCAAACAAAACGTTGCCTATTAATTCCTGAATTATTAATTATATGAAGTTATTACAACCTTACCGCTTCTTCAAGGAAACACATTTCTCGGGTACCAACATTTCTAAAACTGCTTGTCAACAACAACAAGTCAATAAATAATATAAATAAATTAAATTACTGCTAATAAACCCCGTTTTTGTGCTTTTCTCGGGGAGATCGATCAAAAAATAATCGGTTTAAATCAAAACACCACAGGTTTTATATTGGCGGTAACTGACGTACGTTGCGTCGAATCGCCGCGGCCAACGGACGTCCGCTGGTCCCGCCCTTTTTTCTCGGAGGCAGCCAATGGGAGCGCGGCGCGAGGCAGCCAACCGGAAGCGGAGAGTGTGTCCCGCGCAGGTAGACTGTTTTTGAAATCCTTGGCGCGGAACGTTTCTGCGGTAAACAAGCGACCGGATTCACGTTAAACGTCGATAAATCGGTCGCAAACTGTGAGTTTACTCCACAACAAGATCGCTGTGTTTATAAAAAAGAGGGTTTTATATTTTAACCGTTAGTTTAAAGTCCGCCACGTTAGCGTTAGCCCGCTGAGAGCGACTGTTTGAGGAGGTTTTTTTTTTTTTTTGGGGGGTTAATTTGTTTAAAATCATTAACAAAACCGGAAAGTCCAGAAGCTTTAAGACATCCTAAGCTTTTGTTTTTATAAAAGCGACGTTTTTAGTTAACGTTACACGACCAGGGAGTGGAGCAGCTTATAAACAAGAGGCGGTAACAGAGAGACATCGAGACTTTACGTTTTATTTAAAATGAAACATTTCAAAATAAAAGCCTAAGTTAGGTTTAAGTAACACAGATAAAACGTGTAGACTCACCCTAAATCCGATTATAAAACAAGCCTTTAGAGGAAACGTCCCATCTTCACGTTAGTAGTTGTGTGTTGTGGGAAACCAGCTATATCCAAAAGATAAGTCCGAGTATTAAAATGTGGATTTTAATACAAAAACGACACGTTTCCACGCAAAATAAAAAAAAAATAAATAAATAAAAGAAAAACGTGTTGTTTTCTCCTCTTTCCAGTAAGCAGTGGCCTCTTGGTCAACTTTACTACAGCGGTGGATAAACTTTGCCCAGTTGTGTGTGTCTGTGGGGGTGACCACCAGCTTTTTGGCCCGCCCAGTGTGAGCATGCGCGTCACGTCACGCAGACACCAACCCCGCACTTCCTGCTTACAGGCGGGATCAGATGCGGGATCAGATGCTGTACACGCACAGTCCCGCATCCCAGGTTTTATCCGTCCTTGAGTTAACTGACTACGTGGATGTGATCAATAAACTGTAAGAGCACAGAGTGATTTATAATCTGTGTAATGAACCCAAATAGTGAACACACTGAGCAACTAAAGGCACTTTTAATACAATTCTGTCTGTATTATGTATGTTTTACATGTCTTTAAC
>NW_023339663.1:3569922-3571485 GCF_004916995.1 Morone saxatilis
ACAATCATACACACTTAAAAGTATTCTTTTTTTGACATATTCAGCTGAGTAGGAGTTATTTGGATGAATTTTGAGCAGATTATTTCCTGTTTAGGGATGTTTTTATACAATTCTCTGTCTGTATTATCTATTTTCTATCATTTCTAACAATTCGATACAGCTGTAGTATGTTTTACAGTGTCTTTACACAATCATACACACTTAATTAGGCTTCTTTTTTGACAAAATTATTGTTATCAAATGCTGAGCTAGGTAGGTTACTGACTGAGTGGTAGTATGTATGTTATGTAGTATGTATCGCTGTCATTTGGATGAATTGTGGGCAGCAGATGCGTTTTTTGCTTTAGGATTGCGTTTTTAATACCAATTCTCTGTACTGCTCGTATGCATCGTATCATTTTTATTGCTTTTTTTAGATCAGAAAAAACAGTTTTGACGTTCAATTCAGTGGGTTTTCTCTGACTAGGTTAAGGCACTTAAATACAATTCTGTCTGATGTGTATGTTTTTACATTGTCTTTAACATATCATACATTAATGAACAATCATACACACTTAAAATATGGTCTTTTTTTGACCCCATATTTCCGTGCAGTAGGACGTTATTTGGTTATGAAATATTTTTGAGCAGCTTGTATTTCCTGTTCTAGGGAAAAGTTTTGTCATACCATTCTCTGTCGTGGTGGATATTGATCTATTTTTCTATCATTTCTAACCAAGAACTCACATAGTCCTTCTTTTGTTGGAACAGAATTGCAGTGATTGTTTGATTGAATCGCAGTGGTTTCCTAGATGGGTTTTCTGAAGTATTAATACAACGCTGCTTGTATGTCCTTTGACATGTTCATGTTGAACAACCTCATACACACCTTAAAAGGGGTTCTTTTATTTGGACAGTATCATTGCTATTTGGAATGCTGAGTGGGAGTTTTTGTATGAATTTTTGGCACATCCGCAAATTTATTGCGTTTAGGGATGTTCGAATAAGTTCTCTGTCTGCTTGACCCTCGCATTCTCTCACTCCCAATTCTTTTTATGCTTCTTTTTTTCGACATAACAATGTTTTACTTTGAATTCAGTGGTTTTCTCCTCGATAGTTTGTAAGGAACTTTAAATCGAATCGTGCTGCTCGTGTAATAATAGGTATGTTATTCATGTCCTCTGTACAATGTCATACAATCCTTAAATAAG
This sequence comes from Morone saxatilis, assembly GCF_004916995.1. NCBI lineage: Eukaryota > Metazoa > Chordata > Actinopteri > Moronidae > Morone > Morone saxatilis. The sequence continues at coordinate 3,571,113 of NW_023339663.1, forward strand.
TCATTCTGCTTTTGTCAGTATTCAAGGGCTGCTGAGTAGGGGTTGGTCGTATTTGGATGGAGCATTCTTGACGCAGGTGGACTAGCGGTCATTCACTGTTTAGGGACTGTTATTGCTATACCAGATTCTCGTGTCCTGCTATATTCTCATTGTTCTTCATTTCCTAGTGCACAAACTTAACTATTACTTCTTTTTTGACAAATTCAGTGGTTTCCTGAATCGGTGTTTCATGAACTTAATTTGAGTACAGCTGTTAGTATGGTTTTACATGCTATTTAACGACATATACCACATCATTAACAGCCATTTTTATGTACAAACTCATATGTTACCTCCGTCGAATGCCTGAGTTAGGAGTTATTTGGATGAATTG
>NW_023339663.1:3571510-3576180 GCF_004916995.1 Morone saxatilis
GCAGATTATTTCCTGTTTAGGGATGTTTTTATAAAATTTTCTGCATGATGCTTTTCTATCATTTTTTTTTTTACAAATTAAGTGTTTTGACCATTGTTCTATTAGACATTTTACTGCACATTTGACTTTTCTTCATAAAAGTGATGTAAATGCTGAAATATAGGCTCATTGTGTATATTTTTAAAGTTTTCTTTCACCTCTTAAACTCAAGAAGGCCTCACAAACCTCCAGTGAAGCTAGTAGTTGGGGAACCACTGCCCAACATCTCTAGTCTAGAATAGATTAACATTATTATGAACAGTTTTAATGTAAAAACAAAAATAATCGTATTTTTGCCCTTTTACAGCCTGCTCACATGTTTTAATGTAAACTGTTTTTATCTGAATGTCTCACATTTCCTGCAGAGAGAATTAAAGATTAACCTTTTAGAGCTTTGGCTTATGGGCATTGTCGTTAATGGAGGCAACTTCAATTCAAGTACTTACACCGAAAACACACTATTCTGACAAATTTCCGATTACTAACATCATAATACTACGGTTTTTACTTGTCTTTACTTTATATAGATTCATCTTCTCGTTGTTCGCACCAACATAGCAAATAGCCTAGGAAACCTACTTTCGCTCTCTCTCAAACCCCGTTAAATGCCAATTTGCAGGGCACATTTTGACCTTGGCCATTTATTTTTTTAGAGACAGGAACTGTTGTTATTATTTTAAATGTATACGAAGGGATAGTTTAAATTAATGTGAAACAACTAGAAAAATAAAGAAAAAAGGAATAATCTTGACATTATGGCCGGAAAATGGCCCCCGGGCCGGCAGTTTGACCCCCTTAAGAGGGAGTTTTAAAAACAAGAAATATCTTTCGATAAATATTCTGGACAATATTGCTCCATGACTTTGTTTATTCACTTTATTGAATTGTGCCAAATTATTTTATCTTTTTGTTTGCTCTCTCTTGATTTAGTATTATGTATGTATGGACAATTGATTTTATGCTTGTGTGTTGTTTTATTGTTATTTTAAGTGTTGTAACTTTACTATACTACTGCTGATAAAGAATAAATACAATAAAAAAATGTTCACCCAGTAGTGGAGGAAGCTTTACTAAAAGTACCAGACTATAAAAATACTCCGTTACAAGTCCTGCATTGACAATGTTAAGAGTTGCCGAACAATGAACTTAAAATATTAAAATTAAAGTACTCAATGCAGGACAGTGTCTGCTGTGGCTGTTAGATTATTATGATTCATGCATTAATGTCAAGCAGGATTTTACTGTTGTTGGTTGAGGTGGAGCTCGTTTTTAACAATTTCGACTGCAACTAATGATTATTTTCTCGCAGTAGCAGCTCAGAGAGGGGCAGAAAAAGACTCATGAATCCAGTTAAGAGAGCTACATCCGTCCTGGACTTCCTCAGGACTCCATGGAGGAGGTGGGTGAGAGGAGGATGTTGGCCGAGCTGACGTTAATCATAAACAACACCGCCTGCGTGAGACTGTGGGGTCCCTGGGGTCTCTTTATATAGCCTATTTTTCCTTTAAATTACACTTGTTCTTTGCAATTATGTTTATTTTTACATTGTGCCACTACCTCCTGCTGTAATCTTCATCCATCTTTTAAGAGTATTTTGTGATTATGTTTTTATTATAATGATGCACATCATGTGTTTATTGAATAACCTGTGCAATTTTCCATCAATCACATCTGTATATAAAAAGGTGTATATACTGTACACAAAAAGTCCTATTTTCTCTTATTGGAGCTTGTATTTTTCTATTTTATTTTTATTTAATGTGTATTTTCTAATCTATTTTGTATCTTGAGCTGCTATAACAAGTGAATTTCTCCAGTGTGAGATAAATAAAGTCTATTTTATGTCATCTGAGCTTTCATTATGGGTTAATCTGCTGATTATTTTCTCCACTAATCAATTGATTGGTTGAAAATAGTGAGAAATGTGACACAGTTACACAGAGCACAAAATTATTAAATTATTAAAAGAAAAGCAGCAAATCGTCACTTTAACAACAATAACAACATTTATTTTATAAGATTGTCATTTGTTTGGTTTGCAATAATCTTAATCTATAAAGTAAAGCTGTCAGGTAAATGTAGTGAATTAAAAAGTTCAATATTTCTGTCAAGTAAAGTACAAATACCTTACATTTTTACTTCCACCTCTGTTAAAACCTCATCAGGACAGTGGTTCATTCCAGTTCACACAAAATGTCACCTTCCACTTATATAACTTCAATCGAACAGCTCTCTGCAGCAAGTAAACAAAATACCATGTGTACCAGCAGCATCTTAAACAATAAAGCTATCAAACACTTGTTTCATGAGATTTGTGATGCTTGGATTCAAATGAAAATGACTCTGTTCTCTCTGCACACATTTAAAAGCTGATAGACGTATGATGTTCAGTACCTATAAACTGTAACAGCTGACTGCCTGACCTGTGCTCGTATTCTGGAGGAATACTTTCTGGTTTTTAAAATATGTACCATGTCAGCACAGTATAAACTATAATGATTATAAATTATAACGACACAGGGGCCCTCAACAAGATAATTGATAATAATTAATATACATAGGGGCAGTTGCTTGCTTTAACTGGTTGGCATTGTAGCTTTGACAGGGAAGAACAAAGGAGAATTCAGTCACATTTTTACATTTTTATTCTATTTTTTGCTTTGCTGCCGCTCAAGTGTGTTAAAATATATGACTTTACTCATTTGTTGTACCTTTATTTTTTAACAAAGTAGCCCTACAATGTTGGGAACATGATGAAATGATCCAAGCAGAACAGGAGAACTGCCCTCATCAGTTCAGCTGCTGTAGAAAGTAGTGCCGGGAAATAATTGTTACATGCACGGATGCACGTTATAACCAAATTATACAGTAGATAACCAAATTAACATGTTTTTCTTTCATTAAACCCTTTTGCATTGGTTTGTGGTCAAGCTGATTTTGCATGATTTGATTGTTGGGTAATTTCTAAACAATGTTTGGCTGCTTACAGGAAACATTTTGTTAGCTGCACAAAATAAGACATGTGACATTTGTTTGAGAATTTTCACAACAAAAGTAAAAAATAAAATATATAGTATATAGTAAAATATCAATATCAATAAGGTTTTTTGGGCAAATAATGAAGCTGTCTGACAGTAAATACAATGCACAGAGGGTAGTAGGTAGTTATGGGTCACACAGGGGCCAAACTGTAATTTTTTGCTCTGCTAATCAACCAATTATTTATTGATTAATCCCAGAGCACGAGGCGGCATATTCCAATTCCTGCTTTTATTTGACCAACAGTCCCAAATATATTTAGTTTATTATCATATATGATGATATATGTTAAGCTATGTTATATATTTGCCATCAAACAAGAACAAACAGGAGAAGAAAGAGAAAAATCCTCACATGAGAAGCTGGAACAAGCTCATGTTTGACGTTTTTAATGACTGAAACAATCATTTGATAAACTGTAATTGCCAATTATTTTAATTTTACTTCATCAGCCTCCCACTCAAATGAAATAAAGTGGACTATGAATTAAATTAATGTAAAAATGTTGAGGCTTAATGTGAATTAGATAGTCAGAGTTAAGGCCAACGTTATTATATAGATATATAATCTGATTTTAATTGATTTGTTACTGTTGTTCAGTAAACAGCTGCAGTGGCTCCGCGTCTTTTCGTTGCCATGGCTCCGTTTCGCCGCTGGGTGGCGGTAGAGTCCCGATTTACCGGGAGTCGCCATGGAAACCGACGGGCGCCTTCAAGGATGTTGAAGCACCCAGTGACGTAATGTTACGGATGTGAGAGAGACCGAGTGGGACCCTGGTGCCGCCTTCAGGTGCTCCTCGTAAATTAGAGCACCCACTCTGATTGTACAGTCCTAGAGCGAGTCACAGAGATACTGTGTGTCTGTATAGTAACAGAAAAACAATGGATAACTATGGCAAAGAAATCTGCCTTTAGCCATGGAATATATTTTAATACACAAACACAAACCAGTAGGTTTAATTATTCAGATTTTTCTAACTTTAGGCCATTATTTTTAGTTATTATAATATAACAGTTGTAGGTCTGATAGAGGTAGAGATAGATATGTAATTCCATTTCCTAAGAGAAGGTATGTCAATGATAATCAGTTTTGAATGACACATCCAGGATGTATTTCCCTTTTAAAATGTGTGGCAGCTGTATGTGAAATCAGAGCACAATGATGTAATGTGGTAAAATAATAATAAACAACAAACTTTTCATGAAGCATGTTGCAAAACAAGGTCACAAAGTGCTTTACAGAATATCCTACAAAGCTAAAACAGCCTGGTAAAAGAAATAGGATTGTTATAAACACTAACAGAGAATTTATTCTAATTTATTTATGTTTTTCTTTCATTTGGTTGCTGGGGAGGGATGGATGGGGTCAAATGGATGGATGGGAAAGGAGGGAGGGAGTAAAGAAGAATATTTATTTATTTGAATATGTTGTTTGTACTTCATAATGAATGTGGATGTTGAGAAAGGCAAACCAGTTGGTCACATAGGAGTCCCTTAAAAGCGCATCTGACAAAAAAAAAGAAAATTTAAAGAGGAAACTGTTTTTGATAAGAAAAGTGAGGCTCCATCCTACACACACACACACACACACAC
>NW_023339663.1:3576280-3583501 GCF_004916995.1 Morone saxatilis
TGTTATCTTTGTCGTTTTTTAAATGTTATTCTAATCTGTGCAAAAATAAATAAATAAATATATGAATTTCCGGCAGCCCGTGAATGCAGCAGCTGGCTGCTCTCAGCCGGAGGAACGGACAGCGTTACGCACGAGGCAGGGACCATCTCCACCGGGAGGGAAATAAACAAGTGCGAGGTGAGCATCATTTCTCCGCACAGATACAGCTCCTCTGATGTTTATTTCTCCCATGTATTGTTCTTTAATTAATGCAATTAGCGGAGCTCAGCCTGTCTGTCTGCCTGTCTGCCTGCCTGCCTGTCTGTCCGTCTGTCTGTCTGTCTGTCAGCACCAGAGGTCTCCTGATCCTCCTGTAGGGATGCTGCAGTAGCTCAAACCCTCGCCAAGCAATTTGTTCCAGATTGTAACTCTCTGAGTTGATGTTTTTGTCTCGTCGAGTTTACAGCGACTCACTGAAAGAGCTGCACAGCACGGGACGAAGTTTGGGAGCAACAGAATAAAAGTTGGTTTGGTTTTGTGTTCATAAGGGTTGTTTTCTTGTTACCGTTCAGGGACTGGTGAACAGCTCACACCTGCAGCAATTAGCCGGCGGGTTGTTGAGACCTGAACACTGCTTTTCACCATTTCCCTCCACGGATGAACTATTTCTCACATGCATTAGATACAAATGGGACCTCGCAGCATTTTAATACTTTGCAAGTGTAACTTTAAAATAATTCAAATGTGTCTCTCAATCAGGTGTGGTTTATCCAGTCTGTTTGTATGATACTGAATATGTGTGTATGTTCTTTTTGACACTCCAGCTTTTGTTTTAATGCTTCAATTCAACTGTTTTCCTTCCCATCAATAGCACTTGTTCACTGTCCTGATTCCACACCTTTGAGCCTTGAGTGACACCAGCTCCTACACATCTGCTTTTGCTGGACATTTTTTTTAGCCTTTCTTTTGTTTTTTTTAATATATATTTGGCAGATGATCCCTGGAAAACTGTCATCTGCTCATTTTGCTGCATAGAAACTGAACCCTTCCCACAGTTTTTCCCTCAGTGGCAGACAGATTGAATCTCAGCCAGCGGAGAGGATCATGATCATCACATCCTCCTTTAAGATCAAATCTCCATGGCGGCGGTGATGCTTTTGGGAGGGAGAACCATCCTGGTTATCTCAGGTTCCCGTTCTCTGCCCTGATGCTCACTTCGGGGCCGGCCCCTCAGGACCAAGAGCTGCAAAGAGAAAACGGCAAGAAACGATATGACTGAGACGAGGCGTGTGGCAGAGGTCGGATCCTCCCTGAGCTTGGGTGTTCTCTGTATCATGAAGCAAAGTTGATGGACAGACAGTTTTTCCCATTTTTGGATAGACATTCATGCACCACAGCCGGGAACCAAGTGGGAAGGGGACTTAAATACTTTGACAAGGTATTTCCCTTAATTCCCTAAGAGCCCTGTTGTAAAGTCTGGATATTTAGCTGTGGGGGAGCCTTGGTACTCACTCACTTATGGGAAGATGGAGGCAGGAGCAGAGGCTAGTCCACAACAGCACCCGAGGAGGAAACCTGTGCTGCACTGCTTGGAGGACCAGAAACGGGTGAGTTAATGACTGATCCTCTTTATCTACCAGATCTAACCTGTCTGCTCCGTGTTGTGTGACGGCTTAAGAGTAAAAAAAAAGAGGACGAGCGAGTTTCTCTGGAGGGTAGAGAGGATGAGCGAGCTTTGAATGCAGAGTTTGAATGTTGACAGATGAGTCTGGAGAGAGGTTGATGCATGGGATGTCAACAAGCAAAGCAAAACTGTTGCTACTTAATGTGGTAAGAAAATACATATATACATATACAACAATAGATTTACTCTTCATTGCCAGTGAGTGTTGTAAAAACTGTTCTGTGGTACAAATAAATCAGTTTCTAAGAAGAACAACTTTTTTTTTTAAAGGTTTTAAAACAACCCCTGACCGAAGTCTTTGATATTGTACATTTAGATCCAAAAATAAGAGCCAAAACAGTTTCTTGTTGCAGAAACAAAGATGCCTTTTATATATCTGCACAAATCGTGGTATCATTGCATTGTGACCTAGTCTGACCTTCATCAGGAAAACCAACTCGGGTGTCAAAGGAAGCATAACTAGATTGATTCAAAGCCAAACAGTCAGTGAGAGCATGCAGGCGTCTGCGAAGTCTTCTTTGATGCTCTTGTGGTTTTGTAGAATTACTTGAGCAGTCTGCGTGAAGATTGATGGAGTACTTGATACCGTGACTCACTTTCCCTGTTTTAGCTTCGCTCTGCATTTCCCACATGATGTTGATGTATTATATATTGTTGTATGCAAAACCTCACAGCTCTAGTTTGACTTCAGATGAGGGATTACAAGGTTGTACGCTGCAAAAAAAATAAAAATAATCTACAGCTCCTGGGGTGAAGGAACCCTTTCAACACTGAGTCAGATACATTCCAAAAAATGCCAATATCTTCTCTTCTTACAGTAGCGCTGGAGGAGTTGACATTTGGGAGATACGAGGTTTTCACTCGACTCTGGCGAAGTGCAGTTGTGATAGATTGGGACGGAGGCACCGGGCGACAACCCTGTACAGGCTGAATAGATGTCTGTGTTGATTCAGAGCGCATTAGTCTTCATTTTAATGTGGAGGCGGACTCAATTTCTTCTGCTCGCCCGCAGTGAACATTGATTCAGCTGAACTACAGTTTTCTTGCCAGAATAAGTGCTCTGTTTACAGTCTGTTTACAGCTAAGGTAGCGGGACAGGAGGGATCCCCAATTGTTCTATGTGGGGGTCCACTGCTCAGGGCAGCTGAAGATTGGGTTGGAGTTCATGCATGTTGGAGTTCGGTCTCTACCAAAAGTCTGGTTTTGTTCCAGATGATGTGCAGATTCGTTGGACTTTACTCCCTCTGCTGTAGGTGTGCCGAGGATTAAATTTAAAGGTTTATTTCTTTTTCTGGTTTCTTTCCTGTCCCCCCCTCTCCTTTTGGTCCTCCCCCTGTAAATTATTGATTTGATCAGGTGTGTTAAATTAGTCACTTGGGATTATGTAGAACATGAATATTAATTGATGCGACCAAAGTCCCAGCTGCTGTTTTCCAATTTTCCACACGCAGCAGAGCCTCTCTCTCTGGATGCTAAGTGAGCAGCAAAAAGACTTCACCATTTCTGTCCAGTGTTTGGCTCCTGCATGACTCTCAGTGTTTTTATGAAATCCCACCTATTGTTTTTTGCAATGTTGTTGCTATGGTAACCGACCCCAATGCCATTCATAAAGTGAGTTTTTGCCCCTTTGCGTGCTCTGAGTTATCAGCCGCGACACGTCTAGATTTCATTAGACGCCTCAGTTGCAGCTGCAAACGCGGCGGCATCATCAATCGGAGACCAGACGAAGCCAGACGCTCTGCGCTCTCCAGGGAAGAGAGGTTGTGTTAGACCGAGCCAATGCTCACCTTCCCTCTTAATGGACATCAGCCGACTTAAATAAATTGAAAGCACTGAGGTAGTAACGTGGACATGTGGGCACCCATTGTTGGAGAATTACTTGAGCCTTCCATGCAGCAAGGTTCAGTGTCCTCCGACAATTACCTAGGCCGTGCGAGTTCAAGATGCTATATGTGATACTCGCAACCAGTAGGAGGTAATTGGATTTTGTTCCCTTTGTAGATTTACTCTCTCACATGTCCCCAACTCGATATATTAATGTTCACTGAGTAGCAATCATGGACCTACATGGGAAAGCTGGCAGCGTTAGAGCAGAATCAGGGATGTATTGTATTGTGGTGAATGAAGGCTCTGTGTGTGTGATGGAGCAGAACTGCAGACTTTGCTACTATCAGAAACCTGTCTATTTGTAGTCAATTGATATTCATTGAACTAGGTTTCCATGAGATTGGATCTTTAGTGTTATGAATTGTCCATCTAAAAGAACAGACAAACGATTAAGGAGGTACAGTTTTAGCTCTCATTGGCGGATGAATATCACATGGGACTTCATGGGAAACCTGCACTAACACTGAACAAACCGTTAAAAGTAGGGAGCGAGTATGTCTGTATACTACAGTGTATCTGTGAAGCTCAGCAACAGAAGTTGTTCGGATTGAGCAAAAGCGATTTGGTTTTACTGAATGGAAATGAGTTTTTACTCAAGCATGGAAGCAGTGTAAAAGTTCCTACAAAATTAAGCCATTTGTTATTGGAATTAGATAACATTCAATATCCAATCGGATCATCCTTTGGCTAGATGCTGACCTTTTCAACACGTATCAGCCAAATCTGTAACACTGTAAGACTCTTACACAAATGCGAAGAGACAGCAGTCAAGACCTAAACTCCTTCCACCAGGTAAAGAGGTAACATGAATAATATGATTTAACAAAGAGGTTGCCTTTCTTAGTTGCCAAAAAGTTGGTTTCCTTTCATACATATTCATCATTTTAGATTCATGCATTGCATGTCCTCTGTATCACAGATTAGCGTGAGCCGGCGTGAAATTTGGTTGGAAAGATTTAAATGCCTGTGAACTCCAGGTCTAGACAGGCATGCTTAATTTATTGCAGCACAGTGAAAGAAAAGGAGCTGTGAGCTGATCTTTGATTAACGTCTGAACAGCATATTGGACGGTTGGCGTATCCCTGCCGTCCATACCGCCTGGATCTTGAGAGAGCACTAATGAAACACTGAATTCTTTGTTATTGAACTACTCTTTGATTTATATCCTGACCTAACACCGAGTTGTTGTGGATACAGTAGAGATTTACAGCACTAATGTTGAGCACAGGGCAAAAGTGCACATACTGTTGACATAACCCCGTTTTCCTCTTAGTCATGTTTTAAAGCTACCAACATGTTTGGTGAGAAAGCAGCGCTTACAGTATCTTTATTATCCACGGTGTCAGAACACAAACCAACGCTTCGTTATGCTTAGAAAGTGCAAGGTCTTCAAACAGGCAACCAGGAGAACATTGTTAGAATAATTGTGCAAGATTTCAGTACAAAAAACAGGATGTTTTTGCAGCAAAGACAGAGTTTGACAGCAGATCTCAACCCTTTCCACTAGCGCCTGATAGAGATGACGAAGGGCATTCACAAGGTGACAGAGAGCATTCTGTAATGGAATCTGTTATTGATTCATCTCATTGAGGATGAAAGTAAATTTGACACTAATTGCTCAATCAGAACCATTGGAAATTAGGTATTTATTTTCACTAGTCATTTTCTGACTGCTCATTAAGAGGCGTTTGATACGGTTGGGTGGGGTTCTGTAGGATAATGAGGTGTTTACAGTGGTTGTGTGTGCTGCTGACTGCTCTGCTGAAGTCATTCTCTAACCTCCTCATAATTAGCTAAGAGACACAGATGAGTGGGGGAACCCTGCATGGCTTTGTTTATTTCCTCCCCAAGATGGACTTAATCCTGAACCTTAGGATACAGTTCATACTCAGCAGGAGAGGTCAGGTTAGTCAGCTTTAGAGTTTTTTCCCAAGGCTGTTACGCTCCAATGAGAGAGATGATGATGGGATACGGGTTTGTCAATAGTTAAAGTGACATTTTATAGACCAAATGATTCATCTACAAAATTATCGAGTTTGTTTCATTTAAATTTTATATTCAGGAAGTAGATTTATGGATGGCATTTAAATGCTCTTGATCTTAATATAGTAAGCCATCAAATTTAGGAATGGTATTAAGTTTGTTTGAAATACTGTATGCAGACATGCACACCGGCAACACCTCCATCCATCCAACCATCCACCCAACCATCCACCCGTTGTCACAGTGCCAGGAGGATAAGCCTGGAAGCCCATTCAACCCTTTTCCCCAGCTACTTCCTCCAGCTCCTTTTGGTGGATCCCATGGCATTCCCAATGGCATATCAGATATGTAATCCCTCCAGCAATAGATTCTCTGTGTCCCTGTTGGACGAGCCTGGAATATCTTTACAGGGAGGCGTCCTGATCAGATGCTGAACCACCTTAACTGGCTCCTTCCACTGCACAGTCGCAGCATCTCTACTTCCGTCTCCTCCTATCTCAATTGTCTGAGCTCCCCTCACCATGTTCCTGAGGTTGAGACAACCTGCGAAGGAAGGTCTTTTCAGGTGCTTGTACCCACAATCTTTGGCTTGCAGTACATGCAAACACATCTACAGCTGAAAGTGTGAGATCAGTTGGAGACGATGTTTTTCAGTTACATTAATTACTGGTTCTATTTATGCAGTTACTTTAATTACCTGCTTTATATGGACTACCACACTGTGGCTTTGTTTGACTTTACTAAATCCAGGTTGGAGCATCGGACGAGTTTTGACAGGTGCTGTTTGAACAAGGAAAAACAAATGTGTCAAATGCTCAGCTGACAAAATGGAAAGATGGAGCAGAAATGTTGATCCTTCTTTCTCAGATAATCACTGAAATGTGTTAACGTGTTGATTTTAACATCTCAGTTGTATCAAATAATAACTGTGCTTGTAAAGATAATGAAGGCAACAGAAAAAAGAACTTGCAGTACTGCAGTGTTTCTTCCAACAGTGGACATTTAGCCAGACATATGGGCAAGGTCACTGTGGCCGTACCCTCCCTGAGCAGCCAACCTGCTCATTAGACTGCAACATCTGTGCTAACCACCACTCAGATTGCTGCAGTCAGTGCCCTCTTACATTAGTCTCTTAAACAAGATAACAAACAGTGAGGGCCATATCTCTGTCTGCAATGTACTACACACCTTTTCGAGCAGTTGCGATGGCTGGAAACTCAACTGATTTAAATAGTGACCTATCTCTTTGCTCTCAGCGAAGACATGACGCTGGATTCAGACCCGACTCACATCTCCACTGTTACATTGGCCTGTTGCCCAGATATGGAGAGCGACTTAGAGGGCTGACAATTTGTCATTGACGGGGTTTGATTGATTGTGCGTGCCAGCCGCCCTGCACTGCTGGTATCTGAAACTAATTGAATGTAATATCAGAGAGATAGGATAGTGTGATGATAAATGAGCAGCCTTGTGAGATTATTTAGAACCTATTGTAGACATTATCCCCCTTTTAACGGTTGCTCCTTTCCAGCCAGCTCCTGACTGGATCACTCAGATAAGTGATTACCATCTTTACTGATCATAGTGGCTGGCTCTCATTTTCTTAATTAGCTCAGGTACTCTGTAGCTGAAACAGACATAAACAGTTTTCTTTTAAAGATTTTCAGTGAACCCATAAAGAATCAGCG
>NW_023339663.1:3583537-3608193 GCF_004916995.1 Morone saxatilis
GATAAGCTTTTCTTGCAAACCAGGCAGCTGCAGAGGAGAGACAGGGGATTTATTTTGGTGAAGGACTGTGTTTGCCCAGTCATGCAGCACTGACGAGCGCTGGGGCTCAGGGGTTTGGATTGAGGAAGGGGAGGAGGGTCAGAGGGTGGAGGTGGGACCAGGCATGTAGCTCTGAGGCTGGGGGTGGGGAGGATGCTGCACTCAGGATGCTGCTTGGCCCTCAAGAGCCATCTGGCCCTCACCCTCTCCCAGCGCCCTGAGGGAGGGTGAAGGACAGGTGGCAGAGGCTGGTGGGATGGCCTGGACTTCAGCTACGGGGCAGCGCGATTGGCTAGTTGGGCCCCCTAAAACACCGACCTCTCACATACCAAACGCCTGCTCAGCTTCGTGTCAGGAAGGACATCCTCGATGACCCTGGAAAGAAATCTTTTGCCATCAATCTGTATTTAAGGGTCATGCATGTGTTGTTCATTTTTGCTGGTGGTGGTTTACCAAATTTGTACGACAAAGATGATTTAATTCCAAATAGATGTTTGAATTATATAAACTTAAGTGTGATAATGTGAGACATATTTTGTTACTTCAGACCACATGTTTTCTCAAACAAAAATAGCCTTATCTTCTCCAAATAAGAACACACAGACATCTCAGACATCAATAAAATGACAATTTAACTAAATAAAAGATGAAATAACCAATTGAAATGCAAGTGTACACATTTACCACTCATTTTAATTGCATGAACATTTTTTTTTTAATTTATGACAATATTTTTGCCCTAAGCCTCCATTAATTTTCTGCACTGCTGGAAAAAAAGATAGTCAAAGACTGGTGATAAACTTGTTCTCTTTCATTAGGCAGTATTGGCAACAGTACAACATCTAAAACTGTACAAATCCACAATATATTCACATTTTCAGGAGAGAATTTTTATTCTATGTGTGGCACCTCGAGTCTATATGGCCGGAGAAATGGTGTTGTTAGTAACGCACCCAGCAGGGTGTGTGATGGTCCGGCTGTCCGGACTCGCACAACATTGTAATCCCTGTCTGGGGGTCAGTGGGCAGGATCTGGTTCAGTCTGGTTCAGGGGAGGTGCTCTGCTGATGAACAGGTGCTTCAGCTCACTCCTGTGGCGATGGGATTTCCTCTGTGTTATAACCATTGTATCCATATTCAAACACATACACATGGAGAACAACACATTTTTCAACCGTTAATCATTTCAGCAGGTGGCTGTGAATTGGGAACAGTCTTTATAAATTAAGTACTCCTTTGTCTTTGGTTTCATTTCAGTGAATAATGAAGTTATAATAAAAGCGGAGAACCAGCGTTTTTCATATCTGGGGAGAGCTTATTTTAAAGCTGTCTACCTCCTATCAGACCTAAATGCTGCTACCACTTTCACTTTTTAATTATTTTTCCTCTAAGAGCAGTTATTTTGATGGGTTCATGCCAGTGGATATATATCATATTATTAGATATGCATTTGTTTTTTTAATTTAAAGCTCATAAAAAATGTATAAAAACCATATGCAGCACCTGTTAGGATAGCTTCAGGCTCAAGTTGTATCTGTATGTGACTGGAATAGATAGAAACCGGAAGGTGAGATTCTAGATTAAAAACAGCATTGTGTTGTTTGTTGCTGCTGGAGTGTGCAACAGCTCAGGCCCACCCGATCGGCACGTATGATACTGGAAGTGGATGCTTCTTTGCCTCATTGGCTTAATTTGAATCCACTGCGGCCTTTATTCTAGAAAGACAGAGTTAACTCGTGTCTGCATTGTGTGTGTGTGTGTGTGTGTGTGTGTGTGTGTGTGTATATTTTAAGAGTGGTTGTCCCAGCTTCTCCACGTTATGTTTTCTCCAATCTGTGCCCTCTCATCTTCATCCTGTGAAATGGCGTTGGAATTCAATTTTACACACCAGGAATTTTCCGTGTGATAAGGAGGGATGAGGGGTAAAAAAAAGGTGCTGTTTTTCCATCTGTAGCCCCGAGTGTGAAGCTGGAGGTTCTTCACGTTCTTCCAGCCAATCCCCCACCATATACACACACTCCGAAGCCTCTTAACCTCAGCCCCACCTCCATTACTGAGTCCATAGTGTAATTTGGTCACATTTGGAGTGGAATTTAAACAGTCAGGATTGTAGCAGGAGGTTGCAGACAAAGGGAAGCGGAGAATAGGGAAGGTGGACAAGCTTTTTTCTACATCAACCTTCTTTGTCAGAAGAAGTAGAGATTTCTGCCATGTGTTGTTCAATGAAATATTGCTGGACGCAGTTTGCCTGCGGGGCTATAGGAAACACAATTGGCACTGTGATGATGAACAACGGTACTCAGGGAACATAGGGGCCTTGTTTTTAAATTCTCTCAGGGCCTGTTTTTCCAGAAGGAAAATGACATTTTTCTAGCCAAAAACATAAACTCAGACTCATACACCACAGGCACACAGATAACGTGTACTTATAGGTTGTAATTGGATGCGTCTTTATGAAATCAAATCCCATCCATTGTAGTGCCTATGGTGGTGTGTAGCTTCCATGAGATAATTTGTGAAATAATTCACTTACCATCCTATGGAGAAATTATACCTCTCTTCACAAATAATGTTGTTTTATTCATGGAACAGATTTTCCACTAGTGTCTCTCCCAGCGTGTAATCCCCTGAACATGAAGTGATGAATCAGACAATGATTTCCTGTCTCCAGTACCTTCCCCCAGCCTCTCTCCACCTTCCCAGACACCACTGTTGCCTTTCTCTGCATCTTAATGCACTCTCTAGTCAATGTGCTGCGAGGAAGTCAGGGTAGTGTTGAATCTAAAGGATAAATAGCAACGACAGCATGCAGAGGTGGGAAGTAGCTAATTATAACTGCTTGTTTCTGCACTCGAGGAATGATTCTTGCAGATTAGAGGTGTTTTGCCTACTTTTGCATATTAGTATTGAGTTTTTAATTTGAAATTTTCATATCACTTGAACAGTTTGATAATTGGAGGCATTTTTTCTCAAACAATCTTCTGTCACTGAGAATCACCATTTGAAAATCATCTACGGTGGCCTAAAGAAGTCAGCAGTTGCACCGAGGCATCACATTGAGAGATGAAATAAGAATAAGAAATAATTTAAAGTCATGTTACTGGCCACCAGCTGAAGTCCAATATTCACCTTCTTTCAGTTCTGCTTTTGATCTCGCCAACTCCTGATGGACATATCAGGCTCTTTAACTGTTAAATGCTCCACTATGTTCACCAGTTAGTTGCTAACGGTATCTGTCTACCATTTGGTAATGTACAGTTAGAGGTTTTTCGCTGAAAATAGCTGCATGTTTTAGCTGAACAAAGCTATACAACAAGTCGAGTGGAACTGCAGATTCTTGTGATAATTCTCTGTAGGTTCATCCCCTTTCACATAATCACATTATTTCCACATTGTTATTTGATTATTGATTGTTATTTGATTGCTGTTATACGAATATTGTTTATAGCTGCTTTAGTAATATTCAGAATCCAAAATCATGATCAATGTGATTTCTCTGCATTGAGGTCTTGCTCGCTGTTGTTATTACTGTCAGCAAATAAGGCAAAGCTGTTCTGTTTGGTCCCTCTATTGATTTTGTGGGAATACGATGCTGTTTGTGGTTTTAATAGATTAAATGGGTGGGTGTTTGCATGAAAAGTGTGTCTGATACTGCATTAACTTTTGGTTGTATTTAATCATAAGTTAACTTTCCATAACTAGAACAATCAAGATAGTAATGACCCTTTTAGTTATAGATACTCGATCCATGTCTATTCTAAACAGGTAGTTTGATGCGAACATGAACAGAATCGTAATTACTTTACTTTAATTGCTTGCATAGTTTTTCTTGATGGTTGCACACATGCTGCTGTTTGCACAGCAGGTTTAATACGTGAGTAAAATATCTCAGCACTTTGACAGTGTCTAGGTTTCAGTTGTGAGTGTAGTGGCTCATTAGTAGGGATATTATACACACCACTGTATATGCACAGATATTTAATATTGGTATCACAGAGGGCCAGCATCTTGAGTTTCTTTTCCCTGAAGACTCTCGTATCCCCCTGATGGCTGCTGGATTCTGCCTCAGCACTATTTTGGAGGGCAGTGCCGCAGTCATCATGGAGTGCTGCTGTAATTGAGCTATTCAGTTCCTCGGAGAGCAATAAGCCTGGCGTTAGAACAGATGTTTTTCATGTGACTCTGTCTATAGCTAAGACACAATCAATGTAAATAAAAGGGAGCTGGGATGACCGGCGGGACAGGGTTTCTATTTCGGGAGGAAGGGGAAGCTCACTGTGTTGTATATGTTACAAGAATAATTATGATATAAAATTATTTGTCAGACATTCATGTACTCAAGTGGATAACAGTGCCTGTAATTGTAAGCAAATTTGAATGCCTTTTGAAAAGCCACAGGACAGTGCTGTAGGTGAATAGTTTTAAGCTTTAGGACATCATGCAAACTGTTTGTGAATAAAGCCCCATATTGGTCAATGGTCAGTATGGTCAGTTATTTGTGTTAACTTTGATGCACTGCAATGAAGCAACATGTAACAGTAATTAGATATAATATCTGTAATGTTTATAAACATTACAGATACAGATTACAAGTTTTTATAAAGTTAAATGCTTTTGTGAGTTGTTTTTTTTTGTAGGTAGAATTGAGTGAAGTGAAAATAGGTGTTGGATTTCAGTGGATTACTTGCATTGTTTGCCAGCTTGGTTGAAAACATGTCTGCACTTGAACTAGAAGCTAAAATGAAAATTGTCTCCCAGTTTGCAGTTTGTATTTTTGAAAATCTAATATAACAAAAATGAAGAGTAATAGATGAATAGAATAGAATTTCTACTTAAACTGGAAAAAAAGTAATAGGAGCTGGTTGTGATACAGTAGTTTGATTGAAGTTAGTCCAAGACTGACAGCAGAAACAGGTGGGTTTCTCAAAATGCATACATTGAGCCAAGCAAAATGTTCATACAATACCTTTGATCGTATTCATATATCAATGGCCAATTAAACTGATATTGATTGCCAGAGAGAACCAGATAATACAGCAGGGAGAATCCACCCCTGCAGGTTATGTTTTTCTAAGATGATCCTTGATTCGGGCCAATTTGTGGATCACCCTTGCATAAATCAACAGCTTGGCAGATGACACCAGGAGACTTCTTCATTTAGGCATTAGTATGGCATCCTGATGTGTGCATCTCATAATCAATATAAACTCTCTAGAGTCTGGATTTTAGATAATCCAGAATGTCAAAATGTCTCAGTGAAAGTGTAGCTTGTGTTGCAAATTAGTCGAAGGTCTTGTTTGAGGTGAA
This sequence comes from Morone saxatilis, assembly GCF_004916995.1. Classification (NCBI taxonomy): domain Eukaryota; kingdom Metazoa; phylum Chordata; class Actinopteri; family Moronidae; genus Morone; species Morone saxatilis. Next base: position 3,588,883 of record NW_023339663.1, read on the forward strand.
GTGAGGCAAGTCTGTGGCAAGGGTCCCCCTGTCTGACACAGGGGGGGGGCATATGGAGGCCTTGGAATTCAGGGGTCAGCCTGTATTGGATAATACAACATCTCTGTGCACACGTTTTACACATTCTGCCCTCTATGACAGACCGGAGCATGTAAGAGAATAGGGAAGCAACATAGCAACACACACACACAATTCACCAGGATCACCACAAGGATGTATCCCTGTTACCTTAATCCAGGCCACCTTCCTCCCACCTCCCTCCTTTTCTTCCATAGCAACCCCCCTTCTAGTATCACTTACTCACATAATCAATACAGGCTCTCTGCTGTTATTGATCCAGAAACAGTGTGTGTACACAGCTGCTGAGACCAGACTGTTGCCTCCTGCCTGGAATCAAGGATCCCGAAAAGGACACTTGATCACCCGCACCTGGTTCTCCTCAGCCATCTCCTAGATGTGTCGAGCACAGGGAGATCAAGGGTGAATACGGACATCAAAGGCTCTTGCTTTATACAAGGGCAATTAATCAGTGTTTGTTCGGAAATCCATTTCTCACAAGTCAATGACTCCCTTTCACAATTTAATGAAGTGTGCTCTTGAATTGCAAATGCAAGACTATATACTGACCTTTTGATTTGCTATCAAAACCTTAATGATGGTTTGAATTCCGACGCCTTTCTTGCTTGATAGTGGATGCGTGGAGAAGAGGGCCAATGTCAACCAGTGAAAGTCTAATAATCATGACACCATAGTGAGTTTTGTTGATTTTGGAGTGACTCAATCAACTTGTCAGGTGAGAATAATCAACTTAAATTTGGTTGGCACCCAAAAAACCCATCAAAAACGAAAGCCCTAAAGTACCAGAAACCTCTTGACTCAACCAAACATGAAGGGGAAACGACAGTGACCGTAAAAACCCGCAAAAAACACAAAATCAAGAGCCAGTGTTTGGTTTGTACTTTCTGTGCTACAGTAGAAACATGGCGGCCATGGCCTCTGTAGATAAAAATGACAATAATTCTTATTTTCAGGTGATTATACGCTAACAAAAACATAGTTCTGCATATTTTATTCCATTTCTGCCAATAGAATGAGAACATAATTGCAACCAATTACAACAAAAAGCATTGATTAATGAGTATAAAAGTCCTTCCTGCTTAGTAAAAATGCCTTCAGTGTTTTGTACAGAAAGCGGTAAAGGTTAGTGTTAATTCCATACAAAATTACATATTATTTCTATCCTACAAACCCAGATTTGCTGATTTGTATGCAAACATAAAATACAAAAATGCTGCAGAGTAAACTTTTCTAATGAGGTTTGGTCCAAAAGAAATCAAACTGTCGGCGTGATTGCATCTCACTCTGTGATTGATTGTTGCCTGAAGGATCTTGTATAGCTTGGTGGTAAGAGTGAATATTGCCTTGAGCATCTGATGACAGCTTTTTCCCATAATGACAGCAGACTGTAACTGCATCCTGGGAATTCAATTACCTTTAATTTTACCTTCCCCACTTGGACATATTACCCTCTGTCAGAGCCAATCAGTATAATCAAATCAAATCAAATATGATGTGTTTCCCTTTGATTGATTCATGCATGGATTGGGCTGGCTGCCTTGGCGTAATTAAATTGTTTCAGCAACCTGCAAGAACTGTAAGTTCTCATTATTTCAGATGTGGTATTGATATTCATTTAATCGGAGGACCTGAGGTAATGCGGTATTGTAAAAGCCTCGTGTTTTTAATAGATTAGAAATGATACGAGGATTAGTGAAGAATAATTAGGTCTTGTTGGGGTTTTGGTGTGGATTAACAGTGGTTGCATTCACTTTTTAAAAGGTTGGGGTTTAGATGTTGCAGAGAAAAAGATGCATCACTGACTCCCATTCACACAGTGTAACCCCAGAGACTGGAGTTCAATCCCTACATCAGCACTTTGCTTCTCTGTTCACTCCTCCTTTCATCTCCCACCACTTTGATTTATTTCTTAAATGAATCATGAGGAAATAGAACACATTCTAGGGCAATTAGTTGCTTTAGAATAAAGCTTATTCTGACTGAAAGGCAACCACAGAAATTCAAGGATAAATGGTAACTCCCAGCAAAGCAGTCAAATGAAATAGACAATAACCTACTGAAACTACTTGTGTCTTCATTTCCAAAGGATCTTAGCAGCGATACTTGTTATAGAATCCAGTGAGATTAATACTCGTCCTAGAAAAGTAGTTTGTTTAATGTCAGTGGCTGGAAAAGATGTTTCAGGCTTCTTTGGTTTTGGAGGCTTTTTACGGGATTTGGGGCATTTAACTGCGGTCATACCAACATTTTTATGCACAACGTTCGTTTTCAGTAGGTCTTACCTTTCTTGCCTTGTTTTCATTTCATTCCTGATTTTTAAGATGGTAAAATCACAGCATCATTGCAGCTGATGGGCATTTGGCTGCTTTCATACCAACAAGTTCTGCATGTAAACACGCAGCCTCCTCATTTGTTTCAGCGGCCTTGATAGGAAACATGGTTTGCTAACCTGGCTCAACTTCTGTCGTGTGCAATGGGTCATATGAGTGGTGCAATTTCACTGTTTACATCTGAGCTGGCCAAAAACTTCCTGTGATGTCTTTCCAGAGTTGTAAAATCTTGCCTCACAATGTTGTTTTTGATATCTCATAAGCCTTAAAACTCATAAACACATGGGAAAACTGTGCATTTAATCTTACCATTGGTACCTGTGCAGTCCCTTGACCTTTTAATGCAGTGCCGTATTAATCTAAACTCAGCCTTATTACCAAGATTGTCCACCATTTGGTGCTAGTGCTGGCTTAATTAGATTTTTACACTAGTGTCAGGTCAGGATTATGTGTTTCACCTCACTTCACAATGTTATAGTGCTATGATCAGATTCATGTGGCAAACAAGACTGTTTCTTTTCCATATGCGCACACACACACACACACACACACACACACACATCTGTGTTGTGGTAGTTCCCATCATTTTTGAAGGCAGAGGTGCTTGTGTAAGCACTACAGCAGGGGTCACCCAACATGGGGCTGAAGGACGTCGCAGTAATGTAATCTTGGCTGTTAATAGGACTCTAAGGGAGGGTATGATAGCCTAAGAGTGGGAAAGCACTGTAACCTGATAGTGGCTACTTATATACACCACAGGGCATGCATGCACACATAAACACTGAAACAAATCTTTTCCTTTATCTGTATTATCAGTGCTTTACAGTGCTGTTTGTTGAACAATCTTACAATTATCTCATTAGAAACCACTTTTAGTGAAGCTAAATGCTTTAAGCCTTCAACCTTTTTATTCTGATTTGACATTCAGAGGTTACAGAAGAGTGTGTGTGCGCGTGTTCATCTAAACAGTGATCACAGTCAGTGGATCGATAAAGAGCGGATAAGGGCTCCAATCAATACCCATCAGAGTGCCGCTGATCAAATATTTATCCAGGAAGAGAGAGGAGAATAGACTCCCTGTCTGTCTGCCTTCTTGTCTGTCTCTCCTCCTGTTGATAATTTTCTTTTCCAGGTCTGTCTACACAAGCCTGGCCTCAGTCTTTGTAACAGTAGGCAACCTCAGGGCCCTTGGTGCCTGTTGACACAGAGGAAAAAGGGTTTGAACTCCTTATATCTTGATTAAAGACTGGTAGACTCGTAGTGTGTAGGTGGGCTGGGGCAGCACTGTGACATGGCTGTGTTTTTATGTCACTGAGCACAAGATGACAAATGTTGAATAGTTACTGTTTTGAGGAGATATATCCTGGATTGTCGGCCAAACCGCAGCAGGCGACCAGTGACTGACAGGAGATCCTGGAAAAACAATCCATTCTCCTACCCTTTTTTTTTCATTGTGGTCACTCACAATCTTTCTCTCCATCTTCCATTCTGTCTGAATGGGATCGTAGACATCCGATCAGTCTGAAACAAAAAGTTAACCTCAGCAAACTTTCTGGTGGTTGGCATCGTTTCATATCACTGCCCCTGTGCCAACGTGTGTTGCCACCTGTGAATATGATGCTTTTTGTTTCTGTCTATAATATTATGATATATATATAATATATAATATTTCTCTCGCCCTTTATTACAATAACCAGCTACCTGCCCTTAAAAAAAAACTTGGCTTTTGATGCTGTGAAACGACACGCATATCAGTCTATTATTAATTTGCAAAAACTACTCCCCGTGTAGAGCTTCAGTCTCTGTTGTTCAGCCATCTACAGCGTTGTTTTGTCCAGGCGAAAGATGAACACATTTAGCAGCTCCTCCCTCAAACTAGATCCCAACAAAACGCACAATGATAAAGGCATGTAAACAATGTTAATTATTTGGCTGTTGGGAGCCTTGTCTCCCTATCTCCTCTTGCTCCCCACTGGTGGAAAAAAGGAATTACTCCAAAATCTTGAGGATTGGGAAATGTTGGCGAGGTGATTACAGGCTGCTCTTTATCTGATTACATTACATCAGGTTGTGTTTAGCCTGTGTTTTTCTGCCCCTCTTCCGCCATCATCCAGCAGGTTTAATGCTGTTTGAGTTTCAGGTCAGGGGTTAATTCGCTGCTTGTTTTCCTCTCCCATTGAGCTTCTCCTTCCAGCTGTTTTCAGCTATTGGCAGGCGGCTCTTAACACTCTACATCAGCCCTTCCCTGGCTCGCTGAACTGTGGGAGCTCGGCAAAAGTTAGTGGCCGGAGTGGAGGGGGAGGCAGGGCTGCAGGGAAGAGCAGGAGGTGGTGCCATGTTGCTTCAAGCAGCGAGAAAGTGAGGGTTTTTCATAAAGCCCCTGTAGCTGCACGTGCATTACAAAATGATAGTGTGTGACTCGGGAGGCAGGAGGAGCTTGCTACCTGATGCAGTCTTGAGCGGAGATAAGGACGCCTGCACACAAACGCACACTCTGAACATAAAAGCACATGTTTGGAGAAGGAGAGTGTATTTGAAATGGGCCGAGTAGTGCGACAGCAGCGGTGCAGGAACATAAGACTTTGAATTGGTGTACAAAGCGACTTGGGCATTTTGTGTGTGTGTGTGTGTGTGTGTGGTGTGTGTGTGTGTGTGTGTGTGTGTGTGGTGTGGTGTGTTGTGTGTGTGTGTGTGTGTGTGGTGTGTGTGTGTGGTGTGTGCTGTTCAAACCTCTGGCTGTAGCAGAATTCCACAGAACAGATAATGCAACATCCAACATCTCCACTTATTTAATTAAAATGTTCTGCTTTTTCACTACACTGTAGTCTCTTTGTCAACCCTCTTACTGGAAGCAAATGAATTGCCTCGATGTTAATGAAGCTAATATTAAAAATACATAAGAGCATATGTTAAGAACCCAGCTGATAATTGCTGAGCCGGTATTATTGACTGAGATTGGCTTGTTGCAGGTATATCGACATCAGTATGTATGTTGGCACATGGAGTTATACGGTTTTAGTCCTTCTGTAGAGTAACTATACCTTTGTATTTACTGTTGCTGTCAACTTTGAATGGAATTGAGTGTTTAACTGTTGAATATCTTACCTAATAATAACCAAATTAGAGAAACCCTATCAAAATTATTTTTTTCGGTAATCATCTCATACATGAATATCAGCCAATTTCAGATTATATATTTCAAATATAGACATTTGTCAGACTACATATGTTATCAGTGTTATTTCTAGCCTAAAGGGAACTAAAATAACGTTTTTTTGGGAATCATGAGTTGCGATCTATATTGTGTGTACAGTACAGTGTAATGGATGATGTGGTTGATTCCTTTCTGTCCCAGTGTTTAGTCTCACACATTGCCTCTCTTTACTCTTCTGTCATCCTATACCTGGTCTTTTCTCTGCGCCATCCTCTTAGCCTCAGTGGTTTTAACTGCAGAGCTGTGAATCCTGCTGGTAACTCCTGTAAAATTCCCCCCATCTGTCTGTTTCTCTCTGTAAATCTTTCAGTTTGAAGTGGAGGGTTTCACCGATCACTGTGAGGTTCTGTGGTTGTTTACGATAGTGGTTTTAATTTGTATTTCCAGTTGACACAGGTTGTTGTGGGAGGCCATAAAGCAGAGATCGTCTCAAAAGCTCAAAAATGCTTTATAATTGTAAACTGTATCAATTCTTGCTGAATTCTAGCCAGCGGGACGCAACAATGATATCACAGGAGATGAGATGGAGATGAAAACCCCAAAACCCTCCAAAATACGTTAAGTGTGGCTCTAATATAGCTTTTGAAATGAAAAAGTGTGCTGTAATTGAAAGCCACCTTTTTATTAGTTCTTGTTCCCTATGTTCCAAGGCCAGATTATATTATTTTATTGTATTACATTAGTCTCTCTGTGGGGGTAATTTTCTATCGTCACAGCCGAAAATGACATTTCTAGCTGTGAAGGTGCAGCTCCTTTGTAATTCTGCCAATCAGGATAACTTATTTTCCACACCGCATGTGTGCTGTATTACACCACAATAAGAAAACCTTTTCGTTTCCATCTAACTGCAGATACAAGATGAATCTATGTGCTGCAGAGTTTCATACGGGAAAGAGTTTGTGTCTGTTTGAAGCACTTTATCAAGGTCAGTTCGGGCTCCACAGCACCTGCCAAAAAAACTTTGCCTCATCCAGAATGCAAATGAGACTATTTGGGTGTTCGCATATCTTAATTTAGACTACAGTAAGCACTTTTGACTAAAGGTTAACTTAGATTTGGAAGCCTGCAGGCAGCTTTCAGCTGTTTTGGAGTGATGCAGTATTCACAGGAGAGGACGGGAGGAGTGTGCTCCCTGTTTGTGCATGTGTGCACGCATATATGTGTGTCTGCGTGTGCATGCATGTGTATATGAACGGGTGGTGTGACAGAAAAGAAAAAGCTCATTTATCACAACATGCTCTGGAACCTTCCAGGGGTCAGCCCGCTGTCCAAGTCTTCTCTAATGAAGAACACAGCTGAGCCAATCAGAACTCGCTTCCAATGAGGCGGCCCCAACCACCAGCCAATCAGACGAGTGAGGTTCAGCGGAGCGACGGGCAGAATTGATGAGAGGAGTAAGTCCTAGTGAAGGATCACCATAAGCTGCCTGAGATAACACTACGGCGGAACCGAGAAACACTCAGCTCCATGGAAATGCAATAAAGGCTGAACCATATCTCACCGTTGGGCGATGGGTGATAACAGTCCTATAGTGGAGTATGGAAAACAGCCCATTGAAATGCAGTGTGAAATACAGCGCTGCCAGAGCTATACATGTAGAGCAGTGGAAATGGGATGATGTGTGAATACAAGTGGTCTGCAATATTACCGTTTGGTACCTGCTATTCTCTAACAGGACAAAGAATGAGCAGCTGAGGGGATTTGTTAAATCATCGCTGTGGAGGCGCACTGTAGGGCCTCTGCTGCTACAGTGAACAGAATACAGATTACAGTTTGCCTCCATAGTTCACTCTGAGGGCACATTGACACCCTTTAAAGAATCTCAGTTAAACAGTTTTTGATAATACAAAAAAAGCCTCCTCCAATAGAGCTTTGATACAGTTTGCAAGCACTTGTTCAAAACCAGTTAGAGAAAAGGTTTTATAATGTCAGTTTGCTGCTAGCTGTGTTATTTTCCAGTTCTTGGTTGCTTTGTAGCGTTGGTACTTTATAGTTCTTGGTTGTATACTATATTTCTGTTCTGCTATCCCTATTTTTAGAAAGAAAAGTCTAATTCATTTTCTGCACAGACAATGTTAGTTGACAGACAGTTGCAGCACTTCTAACGTTTTGATTTGGACTGTCTTGGTTGAATAAAGATGAGCAACTATGTTAGAAATATCTGATTTTAGTCTAGCATTTAGGTGAGAAAAATCCAATCACCTATCATAAACTGTGTGGTGTGTAACTCCAATGGTCAGCTGAAGCTAGAGATGATGCTTTGTGAAAACCAGATAAAGAATTCAGCATTTTAAATCAGTTTATTCAGAGTCTGAATTTGTTATGGATCTGATTCTGGCCCCTGGCTGGCTTCTTCTCTCGGTGGCAAAATAGCAGCAAAACACACATAATTTAAACGGATAGCCACAACATGAACGTGTAGTATTGTTATATTATTATAAGACTACAGTGTTTTTTTGTGGTTGAGGAATATAAAAGATATCCTCAAAGAAAAACTAAAATGGAATTTACAGTGGTAAAAACAAAAACTACTACAGAATCTCATCTCACTTTTATAGTTTTGTTACACGTCTCTCCATCCTGGAAGAGAAATCCCTCTGCTGCTCGTCCTCGGATATTTACCAGTTTTTTATGTTTTCCCCCCCTTATGAGAATCTATAGTCCAATGATAGACAGTGTTTTATGTTATACAGATTGTAATGGCAAAACATGTGATTTTACAATATATAGATACACTTGATGTGAAACAACATAAAAAAATACAAAGATTTATGGGTGTGAGGAAGATGATCTTGACATCAGCCAGAAGTGCTCTGAAAGCGAGTGTAACAAATGAAGATAAATCTACCCTCCTTGAAATACAAAGACTAGGCCTGGATTTGCTTTGAACCGCATTCGCATTAAAGCATTTTCTCAGGTGTGCTTTGACATGATTAATGATTGTTGGTTTGTGGGCCTTGACCAACAATTATTGGACCGTTGCATCCCTTATCTTATCAACCTGTCAAGATGCCTCTAGTCTGGGTAAAGGTGTCGGTCACAGGAAATAACTTCTCAAGGACTTAGGTGTGTTGACTTGTAGTAAAAGTATGTCAGGAGAGCAAACTCCAGTAACTGTTTTCCTCATTGAAATTTGGCCTCATTTCACAAGGGCTTGGATGATGAAGGGTTTACAGGCATTACAAATGAGACCTGGAAGGACCAGTCTCTCTGGTCCATTTGTTTTATTTTTGGTAGTCCTGGTTTTATGCTCCATAATAATTCATATTATATGAGAAAGCAGGCGAATGCTTTTAATTTTCTCAACCAGGATGCTACTTAAAAAGAAATGTTAAAATGACGAATAAATGAATGAATTACGAGCCAGTGACTGGATTAGTTTGGTAGATTGTGATCCTGTCCATGCAATCACACTGCATTCTTAAATCTCCCCGAATCGCTCATTCATTCAGGTTGGAGTTTGTTGTTGACTTGCATCAGAGACAAATGGTCAAACAGAACATATGTGCCTCTGCTGGGTTGTTACATCAGCAGCCTTTCACTGGTCAGTCTTGTAATGTATATGTGAGACACACAAAGAGAGAAAAACGGCCATCGAACTCAGATGATATCGACTGGAGTCCAGAGGTGCTGTCGCCTGCTGATGATGTATGAGGTGAGGAGAGGCGTTCATCAGCGAGCTGGAAGATTACTCCTCCATCCCGAGACACCTCTCTCTCTCCCTCTCTCTCTCGCTGCCACCTGTCACCTCCCCAAGTGAGGATCCATCACCCTCTCTCCACCCCTTCCTCCTCTACACATCGCAGTGGCTCTTCTCAGACACTTTTCACTGTGCTCTCTTGCTGGATGTTTATCGATCCCTCCCCCCTTTTTTTCTCCTCCCCCTTGATCAGAAGCTTAGAGGTTATTGGCCCACTGTAACTTCCAATATCAGCATTTACCCAGCTTGAGTCATAGATTCCAAGGTTAGTAAATGATTATGTGCATTGCATCACCAAAATGACTACATCAAGAAACGTATCTTAAAATTTAATGTGAAGTGGTTGCAAGGAGCTCAGAATGCCATTCCTTTGGCAAAAAGGTGCACACCTTTTTATGAAGGACACCTTATGAAGTTTCAGTCAGCACCATAAGAGCAAACACTTTCACTACTGCTAGCTATAGTAGCTACGAAGCTCAACGATAATTGGCAATTTCAGCAAAAGCACAGAATACCCTTTTAGACCAGGTCTGGTTATCCTCTTCTGTTATCTGTAATATATGATCAAGTTGTTAATTCCTAATCTTCTCATTTATCTTTGAATTTGTTTCTTTGCATGACTGAGTACCTCCTGGCAGGGTGCAAAATAAAAGTTTTTTTTTGTACACAAGTCAAATTGCTAGTGAATGTTCACATTTTACCAACCGACTGACTAATATCTACCAACCACTTGCACATTTTACAGCATTTGCCTATTGGCGGGATAGATGTATGTATAGTAACTATATAGAGAAAGGTTACTGTCTCCCTTGCTGTGACGGATACATACTACCCTGTCAGGAGTGTGAGATTTATACAGTTACCTAAATAAGACCTGAAAGAAGTACGTCACACATGCACACACATGCACACACATACACACTTCACTTGGAAGTTTACCACATCAGCATTTCTGTCGTCTGGTCCCCTGAGGGTAAAGGTCAGCAGGCTTGATGGCCATCAGCACATAATCCTTGTCTCCCTTTAAAGGACCACATCACCATTTTTTAACTGTGCATCCTTTTAACTTTCAGAGCATGACAAGCCTATAGTGTGCTCCATTACACTTGTTACTAATCGTGGGAATCATAGCTTTTGGGGCGGCTTTGCTCACCACAAATCCTACACTTGATGATGCAATCACAGGCCAAGCAGGAGCAAGAAAAACCTAATTTCAACCCCAAGACCTTGAATCCTTTTCTCAGTCAGACAACACTGTGATACTTTGAAACCAGTAAAGATAAACTTTGAATTTTAAATCAAGAAAGCAGAAGTTAGACTTTGAAACCCATTTTTCGTTGTTGCTGCTCATCCCGTAAAAAATGTCACAACCTTTAGGGCTTGGATAGAAGTTTCCGATGACGTGAACAGTTTTGTCAAGTGTAATGTTAATGTATGTGCAGGAGTGGTTGAAAATCGGTAACATAGGCCTTGGAATTCAAGTCAAGTCAGATTACACCTCTGACTGACTGGAAGCCTCTCGCTCCCTCTTGCTGTTTGTATGCTGTCCTACAACTACCAGATCTTACTAAGTCATACAAGGCTGTTTTTATAGTGCAGCAAATTAATGCAAAAAAAAACAAAAACATCCCTAACTGAAGTAGAGGTAGATGAGAGGTAGTGAAGGACCAATAATGTGAGTTATAGCACTTCAAAATAACTCCACATTTAACATTAATCGGATCATGTTTGAGTGTCTCTGTGGGATAATTTCCTCGTACAAGAGCTGTAAAAGCAGTAACATGAGGTCCTAATACTTCTATAACCGTCCTCCCTTATGCAGAAAGATGTTATCCAGGCTTCACATCTGTGTAGGTTGGCTTTATGCTTCAGTGATGCTCTGATCTTTTGAGCACCAGCAGCAGTTCAAACTTCACACTTGTTCAAAATTAGTTTGGAACAGAAAACTGATTTCTGTCTGCAGTATGTTGAATTAACAGCATGTTAACATGGAACTTTATGTGCCATCCATTCTACTTATTTTAACTTTTAAGTAGCTAATTAAGTTGAGTTTCAGGTCAGGTTGCTGATGATGAGACAGATAATTATTAGCGACACATAGTTATTCTTGCACACAGTTACAGCTCTCCGCAGGCTATACAAACCTCTGTGTGTAGAACCTCTTTTTAATCCGTGGCTCAAAGCTGTTCTATTGTATTTTCTTTTCCCTCATCGTTCAGCATAAATTGCAGCACAAAACCAACACAACTGGTACAAGCTGTGTTGGCTCCAAGTTGGCATATTTGCCAAGTTGGCTTTGCCATTGAAATGTTGTGGAAAAACACAGTTATATTTGTGAAGGTGTACAACAAAGCTGCACAACAATGCAAAACTTTAATCTCTGTCTATGGATGTTTGTCCAAAAAACTACAAAATAGAGACCCAAATAAGTGCTCTACTAATTCTTGTGGGATTAAAAAATGGGTAAAAAAAAAAAATACAAGTCAACGGTTTTTCAGTAAGGCATTAGATTGGGGATGGAGGGTTGAGAGTATGATGGTTTTTCTCCAACCAAACACAAAAACAGCTAATTTCACCTGCAGCCAGTGAGAAGGAGCTTATCAGTGAAATCAGCTGGAATAGATTGAGGATGGAGTGAAAACCTCTCAGCCCTTGCTGCCATGTAATTACTATCCCTGAGACGGACATACAGGTAGGCTTTCTGCAGTGATTTAGCTTGTATACACTCATAAAATTACCTATATGGGAACATTGTGCACATTTTTTAATCCACAGAGTCTTGGGTCTCTTTTTAGCAATTTGTCTCAGTCTGACCATATAAAACCAGCATATCTGAATATTAATGAGCATTTTTAAATTCCATATATCCACTATAGCCGCCTGCAAGAGATAAATGAATAAATGGATATGTAAATAAGTGGAGGTGAGGTAAATAGAATCCGGGAAGGAAGAGGCATGAATGGTGCATGTTCCAAATTGATTTCCGGTTCCCTGCGCTTTAACTCATTTATTCAGCTCAGGGAATACCTTTTGAACCCTTGGAAACATGTGCATACACATGTTTGTTCTTTTGTTAAATATTCAGTGTGCCTAAAATCCCAGAATGTGTGATTAGAGTTGGATAATCGTAACCGGATTTAGATATGGGAAACCTGTTTTTTTTTTTTTTATCTTTTTTTTTTTTTAATTCCACTTATTTATTCCTGAAAACAAAGTTTGGACCTTTTAACTGTTGGTCATGTGTGCGTTAACACAGATTACTGCTTGGTGGACTGACTGGAGAGCTCCAGACTGTGGCAATAAGCTTCACCAAATGTAGTAGTGGTATAGATATAAATATCATTGTGCAAATATTACTTAACACGACGAAGCATTTCATGTTGCATAGTATATAAATACAGTCATTTTGATGATTTTTTTTCTTGCTCACTGCATCATTTGTGATACATATTTCACCTTTTTCTCTATATATGCTTTATGCCACTTGTTAAATTAGTTGCACAGTTTGTAGTGATTGTATCGAACTTGAAGCAATTTCGCCTTCTTGCATCACGTGAATGCATCACTTGAAGCCAGTAAGGTGTTGCACATTAAAAGCAAATAGTGTGTTTTACCCAGAATTGATTTTTGTTTTTTACACTGCTGGAGCGGGTGATAAATGAAAAGGTGTTAGCGAGCAGTATTTCAATGTGTCCTACGTACTGTAGCATGCAGAACATCTTTCTACGTGACAGCTCCATTTCAGGTTATTTATGTCTTAGTCATCTTTCTTTAACCTATGTCCCATCCTTTATATCATCCCCTCTTTGATTTCCCTCCTTTCCATCTCATTTTATGATTGAAGAAACCTTAGCAGATGAAATCAATAAAGCATCATAACTTTCATCTTGAATTTTCATCCGTATCTCAGCTGCTCAGGAGGTTTTATGTGAGAACAGGTGGTCTTAATATTGTCTTGACATTTTTCATACTTGATACAGATGTGTACCACGAAGCATTTGTTGTCTTACCCTGATTTAAAAATGGCGACACCAGGAACTGGTTTCCTTAAAAAGTCCTGTACAGCTGATGAGAGGTTACATTTTATTTTCATTCCTGTTAATGAATTTCATTTTATCAGCAGGTTATCTCAAAGGCTTAATGACTAGAGCGTGCCAAAGAACACATTTGGAGTTTTGGTCGTCATCAGGAAGTGGGATTTTCTGTCTTGCATATCACAATGATAGCAGAGGAAGATGATTAATTCCAGTTCTTAAGGGATATTTTTAATGGCCAAGGAATCAAGTGTGAGTCGGTTTAACAGGAAGTTGACGAACTGTAAAGCACCGACAAACATTCAGGCGCTTGGAGTTCCCTCTGGTTACATCTGTTGTTTTATCTTTCTTCGCACACATTTTTATCTTCTCATTGAGAATAATTTTTCCTTGTGTCCCATTGGAGGCAGGCAGATGTGTTATAGCGGACCACTTACTGTGCTGCCTTCTGGTAACTGGGGGTTAGGGGATGTTTGTGTGATGTAAAGAAGTAGCATTTAGCAGCGGGTGTTGTTAAGGTGGAACACCATGCAGCTGATTGACAAGGTGTGTGCTTTTTGAACTATCTAGTAGCATCTCCCCGTCTCTCGTCGTCTCTACATTTCCTGGCTGTTTCGCTGTGAGCCAGTTATAGAGTGAATAAATGCTAATGAATGGAAAGGCTCCGTGGTGTGTATGTGCTGCAGTGCTGAGAGAGATTGCAGATATCTGGTTGCTAATAAAGCAGCACAGAGCACATCTGTGTCTCCTGTGTTTCCAATTCTTTCTTTTTTGTTTTTGATCTGTTCTGCATGAATGGATGCTACCGGCAAATACAAAGACTTTGATTACATTTCTCAAACATGTACTCTTGATGAGTGTGTACACTTGTATACATATGTCAGGTTTGCTGCTTTTTACCCACCACAGCCTGATTACTGTTGTAGCTTCTTTATGGTTAAAAACAGCATTTCTTTAAAATATACTGCATTTTTTGGAGTCTTATAGAATAAGCAGCTCGGATATCTGCAAGGAGCTGTCCTGTGGAGGTGTTTTGCATACTCCCAACTGGGAGGAGACCCTGGGGCAAACCCAGAACACACATCTGGTCTGGGAACACCTCTAAATCCCCCAAGAGGAGCTTGAGGATGTGGCTAGGGAGAAGGATGTCAGGGTTACTTTGCTATGCCGGCTGCCACTGAGACCTAGATAACCAGAGACCCAGACCTGGATAAGTGGCTGAAAATGGATACATGGATACCTACAGGAATAGTAAAGTTGCCTCATGTGTGGGGAAACACAGAGATGCCCATTTTTTAGTGCCATCTTCCATGTTGACCAGTTAAAAAATGCACCTGGTAATGCACCATCGTCTTGCAGATGAGACACAGTGGCTTGTGTGCTATGGAGAGTTTTATTTATTAAAGTTTTCACTCGTTGTGTTGTAGCATTTGCTTTGTTTCCACTAGATTTTCTTTGGAATCTGAGTAACAACAGACCGATATTTTAGTTTCTGAGAGTACATGTTACTTAGTAGTCTTTAATAGTGCCTTTACATTAGCATTCTTTGTGCCGATTTCCACTGGGATTAAAGAATGGAACGGACACATCCTGCAGCCTTGATAATTCTGTACTGTTTATCATCGTAATAAATACAGTGAAATGATCTGGGTCACTGGTGTGGTCAGCTGCGGGCTTTTGTACCTGAGCAGCAGCAGTGTTTATATTTGGCTCTTATTATTATGTGTGTGTATTTATAATGAATACTTCTGGCTCATCCCAGCCCATCCATCATGTCATTACTGTCTTCCCTGTGGAGAAGTTATCTACCATAACCTTCAACATCTTCTCATTCTCTTCCCTTTTTGCTTATTTTCCCTCTTCTTTTTATTTTTCCCCACGGACGGTTGCTCTGTCGTCTCCCTTTCCCGAGGCCAGAATGTCTCTAAAGGGGTCCCTTCTCCCATTGATTTCTTGCGAGCCCGTCGCTGTGAGCGAGACACTGCAGGCCCCTCACCCCACTGCGCTGATTTACTCAGGCTGTAATAGCATAACGTTTTGGAGACCCCCACCCCCACCCCTTCACACACACTCACCCACACACACCCCTCCCAGTTGTTTTGGCTCATGTTGTGGACTCCTTGTGGCGTGCTGGCAGGAGAGGAGCTTGACACCTGGCTGAGGTATTAACATTGTTATGAACCAGCCGTGCTTGGGCTCCACTGAGACACAGCATGGGGCTTCACACATTCGAACACACACGTATGCTGAGATTTTTTTATGTTTGTGAGGGCATTTCAGAGGACTCCATTTACCTTACCTGCAGGTGTGTTCACACATGCAACTACAAATAGAAAAGAGGCAGCACGATATCAGTCATTTTAAATGGAAATCTGCACCACCAGGATGCTCTGAGGATCAGAGGTGCGAAGGTGCAAAGTGGCAACAAGTGGCATGACAACCGGGAATTGAGAAGAGTTAATATTTATGCAGATGCTGTAGATTGCACAGGGCTGCAAGGTTTTTAAAGAAAAATGCAGTAAAACCAACTGCCAGTCAGCACCGCATATGTAAACAAGCTCAAGCTCAGCAGGAAAATGCTCGAAAGCTATAGATTGATAGAATACGAACCTGCCTCTCAGTATCCATATGTCTGAATGCACAGAGTTAGTCCTGCACATTGATTACCTCAAACCTTACTCAATACTACTCACTCCTAATTTTAGCATTTAAATTCAAGTGTCACTCAGACTACTTAATCTTCCTGGTCTGCTAACAAATGAACTGGCCTTCTTGGTGTCTAGTTGAGAGGCTTTTGTTCTGGAGTCAGAGATTTCACGTTACTTGGTTCAGTGACACATGTTGTCCTTTGTACACTAAACATTTATTCTATGGAAGAGGTTCATAAACACAGTCTAGTTTATTCTCAGCCTATCATACCCATCCCACAGTGCACATCTCACTCAGAATTTAAACTGAGGATAACATTAATATAACAATGAAATATAAACAATGTGTAATTTAAAAAAATATTCTTCTAACATGTAACTGATAAATATAGTAATAATTTAAAAATGATGTTGGACAGTGGATATGAAGGGGTCAGTATGCACAACCCTGCTACAGTCCTTGAGTGTGTGTCAGATGTTTTATCGCTTTGGTGAACATGTGTTTCTGTCAGGCATGGTAATTTAATTTAATGTTAGACATTTAAACAACAGTGGAATCTTTTGTGGAGCGTGTGTGCATATTTATATTTTCACATGGTGACATTTTTAATTGTACACTAGTGAAAGTTTGTGCGTACTTCCCTTTATTCTAAAAATGGTGAATTTGCCCTGAAGTGGCCCTGCGTCTGTATGTGTCAGTGTGGAGGAGGACGGGAGGCCAGACTGGACCAAACCTCAGCCATTGTCTACACACCTGAGAGGAGTCCTTCAACGGTCTCCATTCATCCTCAGCAATCACTGACAGATAAAGTGGAGGACCTGCGCCTCCTGTCTGCAGAGAAGTGCCTTGGCTTTGTTCTGAGTCAGAAAATACACCAGAGAGCTCAGAAAATGAAACAGTCACACTCCTGAATGCACAATGGACCTGCTGTGTAAACTCCAGGCGCACATTTCCTTCTCAACCCACTTCTCTTCCTCTCCTTTCCTTTCTTCTCATCTCTTCATGTCGTCATGGCCCCCCCCCCGGGGTGATTGTGGCGACCCAGACGCTGCAACCTCTGCAGAATATCAACACACTCTTAATGCCATCTCTCTCAATGTCTCCAGAGAGCAGGCAAAAGGAGAATAATATGGAAGGATGATGGAGCTGAAGGCTGATCTGGACGTTGATAGCGTTGGTTGGAGAAATGACTGAAGAGAATGGGCATGCATGAGCGTACGTGCATGGCATCTTGACCGTCATATCTTGCAATCGTATATATTTTATCTTTCGTTTCACATTCTTTTATTGCTCTACAAGTCACTTAACAGTTTCCTAGAAGATGATAGAATTCAGCCAGATCTACCGATTGATGAGACAAAAAGGAATTTAATCAGTTTTTACAGGTGGATCAATTTAATAGAATATACTGCAAAATGTTTCCTGCATTGTGTTTTCTCAAAATCCCAAATCCTTCCCCACTGTCTTACCTTTACAGTTTTACAGTTTAATTTGAAATTTAATTTGAAACGAAGCATTTATGTTCCTGTTGTTTATGTTCAGTGGGAATAGTTGCCTTATTTTCTGGTTCAGGAGCCCCTGAGTGCATTTAATGACGCTGCAAAATGGGGTCAGTTATGAAAGCTTTTTTCAAAGATTTCTACTAGATGGTGGATTGTTTTTAGCCTTTTGGTTTCCGTAGTGGAAAACAGACTTTAGAGCTTATTCCGGGGGAGTTTTCCTGAGCTTGAAAAACAAAATTAACGAAACATGAAGGAGCAAAAACTTCTTAGGCCAAGGAATCGCTTGTCTTGTTGAAAGCCTCGTAGATTAAGAACTTCTAGTTTGATGAATTGAACTTTAATAATGAATTTTACTCGTCCAAGTTATACGTGAAGAGATGATGAAGGAGGAAACGTCTGAGAAAGTTGCATAAAGTACTTTTTCTGCTCTTATCTCCCTCCCTTCTTTCATTTCTATGTGTGTGCTCTGGTCCCTGCTGCTCCAGGCCTCATTCATGTCCGTTCCCTTGGTTTCCTCTTCCTGTGCTGTAGCCACCAGGCAGAGGTTTCTCTCTGGTTAACTTCTATTGATCGCTGTGCTGGAGACGTGCTGTTTATCAGGCAATCTACTGCACACTGCAGGGAGAACACGAACGGTGTACACATTCAAATATTAGACTGACTTCTGCATCCCTGGACGCTCAGGTAATGAAACAAGGCAAGTTAGAGCAAATATAATCAATATTCTGCGCACAGACTGCTGGTACAGACAGCATCAAGGTAATCTTTGGTGAGAGAACCAAGAGAACAAAATGAATTTCCTGTCTTTTTTATCCTGCTCTGCATGCAAACACTCCCTTCTGTCTCTTGTCTTATTATCATCCTCCTCTTAACTGCTCATTTAGGAGGTTTGTTTAACTCTGGGCAGTAGTGTGTTCATAAAGGTGGTGATCATGGCCGTTTATAGAAATAACCTTTAATCAAGTCTGTGTCTTATATTAGGTAGAATTATTGGCTTTTTTTAAGTGTGGTTGAAGGGGAAAATAAAAGCCAAAAAAAGTTTTGCTCATATTTTAGTATTTTAGTTAGTTTAAAATTTGGTTCATACTGAAATCATTAGTTAATTAATCGATTAGCTGGTCAACAGAAAATGCATCATCATTAATTCTGACAACATAATTGATAAATTGCTTAAATTATTTGCTTCTTTCTTTTCTTATAACAGTGTAAACTGAATCTTTTTTTACACTGTGTTATACAAAACAAGGAATTTGGAGATATCACCTTGGCCTCTGGGAACTTGGAATACTTTACTATTTCTTAACATTTCATGAATTAAATATTTTATGGATCTACAGAAAAAATTGAAAATCTTTAGTAGATATACATATCATTAGTTGTAGCCCTAAATTTGGCCATTTTTATCTTTCTGGCCAGAATTCAGTTTCGACAAGGTGAGAAACCTGTGAAACCCTTATTAAATCACCACCAGCAGGTGTCCTAAAGTCCTATAATGAAAACAGACGATGTAATGATGAGATTAGTTGTGTTCACAGAAGAGCTCCTCTCACGTTGGATATGATAACTCAAAGTTAACGATAGCCAATATTTTATTCTTTTAAAATATATTTTAAAATCCACAATTGGCCCCATTTGTTGAAAAATTCACACTTTTTTAACACCATTTTGGTGATTAGATTAGAAGAATGTTTTTATTCGGTATCTCTGCCACCTGTGAAAGCAGAGGGAGAGTATGACAACCTTGCAGGGGTTGCCTGGGCGAAGGGAAGGTGAAGGCGGGTGGGGGATGGAGGATTGTGAATGG